>NC_000070.6:129959880-130259880 GCF_000001635.26 Mus musculus | reverse complement strand
AAGGTGTTCTCTGTACCAGCATGAGGGCCTGGGTTTGATCCCGGGCACCATGTCAAAAAGTCAGGTATGGTTTTAACCCAAGAGCTGGAGGTAGGGACTACCAGTCCAGTCAAACTGATGGGTGCCAGGTCCTACTGAGAACCCTTGTCACAAAACACACAAAGGACACGGATCCTGAGGGACAGCAGCTGAGGTTGCCCTCTGGCCCTCATACACCCACATACATGCACATGCTCACACAATGCTTACTTACACATACATGCATACACTCGTACCCACATATACACATACACGCATACACATATGTACACTCTCACACACACATACCCACTCATACTCACATTCACACATACACATTCATGCACACACTCATACACACACACTCACGCTCTCTCTCACACACACATACTCTCGCTCTCTCTCTCTCTCTCACATGCACTCATGCTCTCTCTCTCATACCCATACACACGCACACAATATACACGCATGCATTCACACATACATACACATGCATGATCTCTCTCTCTCTCTCACACACACACACACACTCACTCACATACACACACCCTTCTACAGAAAGAAGATGAAGAGGAGACTTAGCCAAGGCTAGTAAACAGTGGGGCTGGGATTTGAACCAAGGAGGGCTGACTCCAGAGCTTGTGATTGGAGTGTGGAGTGGGCAAAATCCATCAGTGGGAGTCAAGGCCAAACTAAACAAGTTTGGTTGCAGAGCTTTGTGGATCAAAGGCAGGGGGCTGGTGGGGCACGAGTTAACATGGCAGGAGTTCAGGGCCTTATTTCCCTCTCTCCCGCTCACCCCCTACACCCCCCCCCCAACCAAGCAGAGGGGCCAGGAATTTGTCTGGTTTCAAAGCCACGGAGGGAGAAGAGGTTTGCAGAGCAGGCTGAGTGTCGGCGTGTCTGGAGTGTGACAGTGGGGTACAGGCAAGTGACGCTGAGCTAGGTGGAGAAGCTGACCTGAACATGTGGAGAGAAAGAATTAGGGCTCCGGTTTTGGATAGGAAGAAGTGGTGGGTGATCTGGGGGGCTGAGTGGCCTGGGCTCTTACCTGTGAACTCTCATTGCCAGGATGCTCAGCCCAACTCGGGTCTGCTGCAAGCCTCCGTCATAACCTTGTATACAATGTTTGTCACCTGGTCTGCCCTATCCAACGTCCCTGGTGAGTACGAGACAAGCCTCTGGTCCAAGGCAACCTGCTGAAGTGTGAGGGACATCGCAGGTGTCTGGGCCACCCAGAGGCACAGAGTGTGTGTGTGCAGGGGTGGGGGGTGGGGGTGGGGGTGGGGGTGGGGGTGGGGTGAGCACGAGGGTTTCATCTGCTCCTGGAATTGTTTGTTTTTCATTGTATCTGCCATGTGCTTTCTGCTGCTGGTCCTTGGAAGGTTAAGTGTGTGTGTGTGTGTGTCCTCTTGGGTCAGCCCTCTGCTATCCTCAAAGTTCCCTGACTCGTAGATCCAGTCAGCTAAAGGTTAAAGGTGTCTGTGTTCCTTCCCCAGACCAAAAATGCAACCCTCACCTGCCCACTAAAAATGGAACAGGCCAGGTGGACCTGGAGGACTACAGCACGGTGTGGTGGGATGCCCCGAGCATTGTGGGCCTCGTCATCTTCATCCTGTGCACCTTCTTCATTAGGTACCACGGGCTTGGGCTCTGGGAGGGGGACTGAGTGGGGGAGGGAGGGAAGACCATGGAGCTTTGTACGGCTGTGATAAATACCACAGCCAAATCCAGCGTGGTGAGGAAAAGGTTTATTTTGGCTTACACATCTCACTCACAGTTCACGTGGAGGAACACTGCTTGCTGGTTTGCTTTTGGTGGCACGCTCAGTTTGCTTTCTTATATAACCCAGGCTTATTCGCCCAGGGGTAGCACTACTCATAGTAGGCTGGGCCCTCCCACATCAATCATTAATCAAGAACATGACCCTTTTTAGTTGGTTCTCTCCCCGGGGATTGAACTCAGATCTTCAGGTATGGCAGCTGGTGACTTGACCCACTGAGCCACGTCCCTGGTCCTGTTTGTTATTTTCATGAAAACTCCTCTTGTAACATTTATTAAAACAATGCTATGGACCAGACGAAACAGCAGAAGAATAAACGTATCAAGACGCAAGCTGTAGACATTTCCAAGTGCGTGGCTGGAGAGATGGCTCAGTGGTTAAGAGCACTGGTTGTTCTTGTAAAGGACCCCGGTTCAATTCCCAGCACCCACGTGGCAGCTCACAACTGTCTGTAACTCCAGTTCTAAGTGACCTGACACCTTCTTATAGACAGACAGGCAGGCAATACACCGATGCATGTAAAAAAAAAATAAGGTTAAAAAAAGAAAGGAAGGAAGGAAGGAAGGAAGGAAGAAAGAAAGAAAGAAAGAAAGAAAGAAAGAAAGAAAGAAAGAAAGAAAGAAAGAAAGAAAGAAAGAAAACTCCTAAGTGTCAAATGCACTGATTCATTCAAAAGTCCAAGAAAGGCCAGCACTCAGAAAATAAACTGCATGTACCATGGCATATATGTGGAGGTCACATGGATTCTGAGGACGAAACTCAGGTCACCAGGCTGTGCAAGGACTTTTACCTCACAGAGCCATCTTGAGAACTTGTGGCATTGTTTGGTCTTTCTTTTCAATGCTGAAATCCGGCTGGGGCTTTGCTAGTGATAGGCCAGTGCTCTGCTACCGACTCCCCCCTCCCCTCTCCCCCACCCCGTCTCTCCCCTCCGCCTCCTTTCCATAAACATGAATGATTGCTAAGACAAAATCCCTAAGACTAATAACGTTCAAGGTTTCCAGACATGGCTCATGCCTGTAATTCCAACCTTTGGGAGGGAGAGGCAGGAGGGAGGGCTGCTGTGAGTTTTAGAACAACCTGGGCTATAACGTGACTGAGTTCCGGGCCAGCCTGGACTACCTGAGATTCTCATACAAAACAACCAGAGGGCCTGAGTGTGGGTCTCCAGCAGAGACTTGAAGCACAGTATTATAGCCTCTGCCCTGCAGGGTGGGGGACAAGGGGAGTCTCAGGAGTTTGCTGGCCAGCCAGGGTATCTGAAATGTCACCTTCCAGGGTCAATGAGAGACCCTGCCTCAAAAATTAAAGTAGCTGAGCCGAGCAGTTGAGGAAGAAACCTAACATCATCTTCTGGCTTACACGAGTGTTTACACATAGACACACATGCAAACACACACACACACACACACACACACGCACGCACGCACGCACGCACGCACGCACACACCATGTTACTACAGGCAAGGACACCCACGTATACACATGCATACACATACACTCTCCACCCCTCCCCCGCCCCAAAACAAGCTGTATCAACTTTCCTTCTGTTGCTTTGATAAATACCACGATCCAAAGCAACTTGGGAGGAGAGGATTTACTTCAGCTGACGCTTCCAGGCTCCAACTGTTCCATCCCGGAAAGATGTCAGAACCAGGACCCAGAAGGAGGCAGGAGCTGAGGCTGGGGCTGAGGAGGAGGGACATGGGTTTCTGGCTTGCCCCCTATAGCTTGCTCAGCCTGCTTTCTTAGTCCAGGGCAACCTGCTCTGGGTGGCACCACCCACAGTGAGCTGGGTCCTTCTGGGTCCTCCTGAAGTGATCATTAATCTAGATGATGTCCCAAAGTCTACCTAGAAGCTGTTGCTGATTCAGGCAATTCCTCAATTGAGGCTCCCTCTTCCTAGAAGACCCTAGCTAGTTTGTGTCAAAATGACCAAAACTTAAGCAGCTCCTGGTTTGGTGCTTTTTCTTTCTTTCTTTCTTTTTTTTTTTAAAGATTTTATTTATTTATTTTATATATAGGATGAGAACATATATATTGATGTAGTTGTCTTCAGACACCCCAGAAGAGGGCATCAGATCCCATTACAGATGGTTGTGAGCCACCATGTGGTTGCTGAGAATTGAACTCAGGACCCTTGGAAGAGCAGTCAGTGCACTTAACCGCCGAGCCATCTCTCCAGCCCCATTTGGTGCTTTTCATTACTTGGTACTCAGTACTCCGTACTCAGTACCCAGCACCTGTTCTGGGAATAGTATGAAATGACTAGTTTATACCCTGTACAGGGCATTCATGAGATATGTTGAGGGAATCCAGGGTTCACAGAGGGTGTATTTTACTCAGGGGTATAAGGAGTCGGAGTAGACCTGAGGGTTTGAGCAGTTTGTTGTTCCCTGGGCCTCCAAGGAGCCAAGCCCATGCAGTACTGTGATGGTTTCCAGACACACCCTGCTGTGCTGTGTCTGCTCACCTCTGTTAGTGGCCCTAACAGCTTGCCTTCCTTTCTCACAGCCTGCGATCCTCTGACCACCGTCAGGTGAACAGCCTGATGCAGACAGAGGAGTGTCCGGCAGAGATGGTGCAGCAGCAGCAGGTGGCCGTCAGTGATGGCAGAGCCTATGACAATGAGCAGGATGGTGTCACCTACAGCTACTCCTTCTTCCACTTCTGCCTGGTGCTGGCCTCCCTGCATGTCATGATGACGCTTACCAACTGGTACAGGTATGCCTCAGCAGCCTGGTGGGTGGCAGGACCTGGCCAGCCCCAGGTGGACTCACTGTGTGTTTCCCCCAGCTACTCATGGGTGTTCTGGTCTCTGCTCAGAGCTTGGGAACATAGGTGGCAGGGGTCTGCCTTAGATCCCCATAACCCAACCCTTGCTCTGCCTTAGTTTCCCTGCTGTGCCTTCTTAGCCCAGCTTCTGATATGTTTGCTTCGAGACCAGAAGGGACAGTTAGGAGGTGAGGCTGGGGTGAGCAGGGAGACTATGTTTGCAAATCAGGGCTGGACTGTAGGGGAATCTGGTGTGGGAAGCATGGAGGGGCAGGATTAGGATGGGGCGGTTAGACTCGAAGTCACAGAATTAAGAGTAAGAGTCGTCAGGCAGTGTTGGCACGTATCTTTAATCCCAGCATCAGGAGACATAGACAGAGGGATCTCCATGAGTTTGAGGCCATCCTGGTCTACAGAGTGAGTTCTAGGCCAGCCAGAGAAACCTGGTCTCAAACAAACACACAAAAGTCAGAATCAAGAGGTCTAGAGTTAGGGTTGGGACCATTGAGAGTCACATCTTGTCAGGATTGTTGGGGAGTCATAGTCTGTCGATATACACAGGTCATTTGGTTAACGTAGGGAGGCAACGAGCTGAAGTCAGGGTAATAAGGTCGGGGGCGAGGATGAGTTATTGGCTTAAGAACCAAAGTCAGGGACAAGCAGGGTTAAGGTGAAGTTCATCAGTCCTCAGGGATGAGGAGCCAAAGAACTGAGTGGCACAGTCCTAAAGACAGAGTTTCTCTGTGTGACCCAGGTGAGCCTTGAACTTGAGATCCTTCTACCCTACTGCCTGAGAGGCTGGGATTGCAGGCCTGGACCGCTGACCCTAGGACTTTTGTTTTGTTTTTGTTCAGGGTCTCATATAGCTCAGGTTGACCTCACACTCATTCTGCAGCGAAGAATGATCTTGAAGTTCTGATCTTCTTGCCTCTGCCTCCCAAGTGCTGGGATTAGAGGTGTGCATCACCGTGCCTGGCTCACGGTGACAAAGTGAGGGACCAGGAGTCAGGAGATCAAGTGGAGGCCTCAAACTATAGTCAGGACTGGAGTTGAGGTTAAGTTTGGACCTGGGGTCCAGGGTCCTAGGTCAGGTGTCTCCAGTGTGAAGCACAGGGATTGGAGTGGCACGGTAAGAGCCAGGGTTGAGGTTTGATGTCTCAGCTGGCTCATCAGGTCAGGGAACAAGACTGAGGTCACAGTACTGGGGACCAGGCTCATGAGCCCGATGGTGTGTTCCAGCCCTGGAGAGACCCGGAAGATGATCAGCACTTGGACCTCAGTGTGGGTGAAGATCTGTGCCAGCTGGGCGGGGCTGTTCCTCTACCTGTGGACCCTAGTGGCACCCCTGCTCCTGCCCAACAGAGACTTCAGCTGAGAATGCCCTGCTGCCTGCCTACCTGGTGCCTTGGGGCTCAACAAGGGTCAGCCCACCCTTGGCCACAGCTATCTGCTCTCTTCCAGGACCCGCTCAAGTCAGGATTCTCCATTCTCAGTGCCTCCAGGGTCTGTGGGACATTATGCTCTGACCCAAGCCCTGCCTTCCTTTGCCCATGATCATGCATACCCACCCTTGGGACTGAAGTTAACCCCTGTTCTCAGGGTCTCCAGAAGAGGGCATGAGAGTAGAGAGTGGCCCAGAGCTTCTCAGCTGACAGGGGGGGGGGGGTCACCCTATACACTAAGGCCTGTGGGGGTACCCACCCTATACACTAAGGCCTGTGCTCCAGGCCTCCAGAGCCCACCCCCTTCCTAGACCATGTGCCTTAATGAGTCTCTAAGACTTCACTCAATAAACATGCCAGTACCTGTGTGTGCCTCCCATGTCTTGTGTGCCTCACCCCTGGTGTGAGGAGGCCCCGTGCCTCCTTAGCCAACCTGGGAGCTGGGGCGTGCTTGGAATGAGGGTGTTGAAGAGTATGGTGAGCAGGACAGAGGACAGGGGTGATGAGCTAGACAGGACCCTTGTTTACAGTGTCTGCTTGGGAGCTCTGCTCCCCTCTGCTCTCCTCTGTCCTGTATTTGTAGTCTGGACGTCATCACTCACTTCTCTAAGCAAGGGCCGCCGTGGTCCTTGGGCTTGATGTCATGGGAGTCCAGAGAAGACCCACGACATTCCCAGGCCTTAAAACAGTTGGGAAAGGACTTGTGCCCTGGAGCCACCAAGCCTGCCTGGCTCTAAGGAGGCCAGGGCTCCTAGCTCTTCAATGATTAGAGGAACGTGGTGCTGCCTGGTTGGTCAATGACTTCTGCAGTGGTTCAAGGAGTGTGTGGCCTGTACAACAGGCTCAGCCAGAGATGCTCAGTGTTGTGAAGGTCACAGGCAGGCTCCTATCACTCCAGTGCAGGCCAGGCATCCCGCCCACTTGTGGGTGTGGCCTTGTGTGGGTGTGGCCTGAAAGTCTGTTTGGGTGCTTCTATAGTCTTGCCCAGGACACAACCATCTCCTAGGTACCACCAGGGTTTCGGGGAGTATAGGGATTCAAATAGACACCCTGAAAACAGAGCAGGAAGCGTTGGGCTGAGAGGACATTTGCTGAGGTACACAAGGCCATGGAAGAGGAGCTCAAGGGCAAGTACAAACTGGAGTGCAGACAGCATGCGGGGTCAGAGGAAATCAAGGAGATAGGTGTGGGCGGGATGGTACAGTCTCCCTCAGGGGATGTGGGGAGACTAGACAGAGGGGAACTACTGGGGTACTGAGCTGGCAGAAGGCCTAAAGCTGTGAGCTGATGCTGGGATGTTCCCCATGACTACAGCTGAGTGGTAGAGTCACATAGTATTTTAGACAGATTTCCCTGGGTGAGGTGGGGCGCATAAAGGCTGGACTTCGTGAAGCTGAGGAAGGCTCTCACTAGGGATGGGTCTGGAGGATGTGCTTGCCCCGCCCCCTGCCCCCCCAACCCCCGCCCCCCGAGATCCTCTGAGTGAGGTTGTCAGAGCACCATGCATTGCTATTCTTTCCTTGTTTCTCCTTCAGGAGAAAAGAAATGCCCAGGGTGTCCTCGTGGCCTGTGTATTTGTAGAGGTGGTTGATTTGCCAGATGTGGTGGTGCACAGCTTTAATCTCACCACTTGTCCGGGAGGCAGAGGTAGGTTTATAAACTGAGTTCCAGGACAGCCAGGGTTACACAGAGAAACCCAAAACAAAAACAAAAAGAAAACAAAAAAACAAAAAAACAAAAAACCTTCCCTCAACAACACCCCCCAAAAAAAGAAAAAGTGGTTGTGGTTGTAAGCTTGTTACAGTCTCAGATCATTCAGTCAGCAATGCACTCACCACGTGCCAGGGGCTGGGCCGGGCCTTGCTGGTGGTATGGGGGAGGGGCAGAGCAAAGAGCCACTATTCTAAGTAGGTGAAGGACTTTCCCCTTGTCTCCTTGGTGTCACACTCATTAGCCTAGAGGTAGGGTTGTCACCACCCACCAGGGCAGGGAACCTGTTTAGCTGTCCCCTCTCCCGCTACCCAGTGACCTGACTTCCACCCACAGGGAACCTGTTTAGCTGTCCCCTCTCCTGCTACCCAGTGACCTGACTTTCACCCACCCTCCCATCTGTTCCTGGCTCCTCAGTTCTTCCTTCCCACCACACATACCCTCTCTTCCTCGTAGACCTGTCACTATCCCTTTCTGGTCACTTCCCCTCTTTGGGAAGAGAAGCTCTGTTGCCTGCAAGCCCCTGATAGGGTGTGCTTCCTTACTGCACTGGGACTGAGAAAAGAGCTGTCCTTGAGTCTGAGGAACTACAACGTCCTGTCCCCAGGCCACTGTCCTTCAGCCCCACCTGCAGTTTAGGTTGCAGAGTGACAAGGGGGTTGGGGGGCAGGGTGAATGCAAAGCTGGTCGATGACATCTGAAACAGACAGTGCTTGGAGTGCTCTGGGCTTGGCTAGTTCTGTCTGCCTTGATGTGTCATTGTGTGTTATTACCCTCTCGGGACCTCACCTGGATTTTTCATGACCGCGGCCACAGTAGCTTTCTTGTAAGCCATAAAGTGCTTTGCACTCAGTACTTACACAGCAGACAGTCTCGGCCCTTGTGGTAGTTTGAATATGCTCAGCCCAGGAAGTGGCACTATTAGGAGGTGTGGCCTTGTTGGAGGAGGTGTGGCCTTGTTGGGGTGGGTGTGGCCTTATTGGAGGAAGTGTATCATTGTGGGGGTGGGCAATGAGGCCCCCCTCCTAGCTGTCCAATAATGGACTGAACCTCTGAAAACGTAAGCCAGCCCCAATTAAATGTTTTTCTTTATGAGTTGCCTTGGCCGTGGTGTGTCTTCACAGCAATGGAAACCCTAACTGTATCAGCCCCTTCTCCCTTTGCTGCCTGGCCACTTTGCAGCCTCTCTGAGCTAATCGGATATAGGAGAAAATGCTGACTGTGTTTGCCTTTCTGTTATAAGGTCCTGCTCTGCCTTTTAACTCAAAGCAGTGTGTGGAGCTACAGCAACCTTCTTGGGATGATTAGAACAACAAACCCGTGGATGGAAATCTGCCTAGGAGACATGGAAGAGTTTGGGTCCCTGATGTCTGTGGGAGCTCTGCTATGCCTGGTCCGGATGTCACTGAGATGGGGAAAGCCAACCCCAGTATATCTGAGTCCCATTACTGTGCCTAATGGGACAGCAGTGCAGCTGAATGCGTGGCTAACTGTCTTAGTTACTGTTCTGCTGCTGTGAGGAGACAGCATGGCCAAGGCTTACAAAAGAAAGCATCTAGCCGAGGGTTTGTATAGGTTTAGAAGGTTCCGGAGTTTGGGGGGATCACGGCAGGAAGCAGGCAGGTGTGGCACTGGAGCAGAAGCTGAGAGCTTTACTTTCTGACCCTCGAGCAGCAGCTGAAGAGAAGATAGACAAACAGACAGACAGACAGAGACAGAGAGACAGACAGACACATACACACAGAGACAGACACACAGACACACAGAGACAGACAGACAGAGAGAGAGAGAGACAGAGACACACAGAGACAGAGACAGGCAGACAGACAGGCAAAGAGACACACACACAGAAATAGAGAGAGACAGAGATAGATAGATAGACAGAGACAGACAGACAGACAGAGGCAGACAGAGCCTGCCTGAGACAGAGCCCGACTGAGCCTGGGCCTGGCATGAGCTTTTGAAATCTCATAACTCATTCCCAGTGGCACACCTTCTCTAACATGGCTGCACCTCCTGATCTTTCCCAAACAATTCACTAACTGGGGACTAAGAATTCAAGGCTACGTGCCTTTGAGGGCCACTTTCATTGGAATAACCATATTAACTGATATAATTAACTGGCCACTAATTTTAGTAATAAGAACAGCAAGTACTGGCCCTGCACCTTGTAGGCATAATGTTTTGTGTGCTGCGAGCTTACCCTTGTGCTACTCAAATGCTGACTTCTCTGCACCCCCCCCCCATCCTGTTTTAATCTGGACACAGCATTGTAATGCTTATACCAAGAATCTCCTGTCTCAAGTTTGTATAAACAGTTCTTACCTTTTATTCTCTGCCTTGTCAATAAATGCTGATAACCCAGTGGTTGGGCAGAAGAGAGAAGGAGAGGAGAGTCAGATCACAGGCAGGATGGAGGAATTGGAGCAATGAAGAAGGGGTCTGGAGAGCCAGATCGATACACAAGCATCATGGGATGGGGCTGGGAGTTAGTTAGCCAGATTAGCATAGCGGTTTAAGACACATCATTCATTTAACTGCTCAGCTATTGAGGTGCAGTCTTAAATACATCTTGGTTTCTCTGTAGAGTTATTGGGGATTACAAGGTAAATCAGTACAGCCACCAGATTAATTCACAGCTTACCTTTATATTAGGCATAATTCATTTTCAGACTCTAACCAGCACCCATTCCTCCTAGTACTGTGTGTCTTTTTTTTTTTTTTTTTCTGTAACCCTTGAATCCATTTGTGTGACAGTCACTGTGCGGTCCAATTCTCCCCAAGGCCAATACAATCGAGAACCTATGCTCACTCGTCATCATGGTTCCCTGGGGGCCTACAACAGAGCCTGAGAAAGAGAAGTACTCAGAACAAGTCGAGTTAGTTAAATGAGCACTGCTTGATTCTGGAACAGGGAAGCTGTGGAGAGAGCAGAGTGGAGGGCTCTGTTGAGTCAGAGTTCTGTTTTGAGGGGTGCAAGTTTGAGACCATGTTTCTCTCAGTTCTGAAACTCACTCTATAGATCAGACTGGCCTCAAACTCACAACGATCTTTCTGCTTCTGCTTCTCTGATGCTGGGATTAAAGGTGTGCGTCATCATATCCAGCTAAAATTAAAAAAAAAATCTTAAGTTTAAAAAAAAATCATGGTTAGTGTTAATGGCAGGTTTTGTTGGGCACACCCCTTCTGAAATCCAATGCTCTCTAAATCAGCAAAGACACTAGGACTGGGCAACTTGACTCCCCAATTAGCAGCTATTGAATCTTGTTGTCTTGGCTGCCTAGAGCAAACAGCCAGGCCTGACTGCCCTTATGCCAGCACCAGCCTTTTGGAATACTCCACAGACGCCCTGAGACAACTATACAAAAGACAGCAGCTGAGTGCCTTGGCTCCCGAGAGCCAGGGCTGCTCGGAACATTTTGTAGTGGATTTTTTGCTCTAACAAGGCTTGATGTATAAGTCTAGGTAAAAAGATCCCATAGTTGTCCCATTTGTTATCCTTTTTTTTTTTTTTTAAAGATTTATTTATTTATTTTATGTATATGGTTACACTGTAGCTGCACAAATGGTTGTGAGCCTTCATGTGGAATTTTAGGACCTCTGCTCACTCCAGTCAATCCCGCTCACTCCGGTCAAGTCCTCTTGCTCAGGTCCAAAGATTTATTTATTATTATATCTGAGTACACTGTAGCTGTCTTCCGACATACCAGAAGAGGGCATCAGGTCTCATTACAGGTGGTTGTGAGCCACCATGTGGTTGCTGGGATTTGAACTCAGGACCTTCAGAAGAGCAGTCATGTACTTAACCTCTGAGCCATCTCTCCAGGCTCATAACCATTATTTTTAAAAAGTTCTTTGCATACATATACTTTTTCCAATCATGAAAATGAAAACATATTTTTATGTCAATGTAATGGATGTGTTTATTTTTATATAAAGAATTAAATCATGGCTAAATTTTCAATGCTACAAGACACAGAGCATTTTCAACATTTTTCAGAGTCAATTCACATTTGGCTTTTATAACTGTCAATGTGGAGAGCACCGCTTTGCATAAAAATGTAGTATAAAGTGGTGTAAGTGGAGGAAGGGTGGTCAGGGCTGTTTCTCTAAGAGCAGGAGATTTTGTATGTACAGTAAAGATGCTGCAGATCATCATATACAGCAGTTTCGAGTCTGAGCTGAAGTTTTCAGGCAGCACTGAAGTTGTGTGACCTGATAGCATGTGGTGGCATGTGCTGACGTGTGTTGGTATGTCATGTGTTCACACCCAAGGCTGCATCAGAGTCTCACAACACAGGTGAACTATGCCAGAGACACATTTGAATTTGAATTAAGTTTTGATTATTGCCCAATCAGAAACCTTTTACCATTGCCAATTTTTTGGTGACTTCTCTATTCAGTTATAGGATTCTTTATGAAGTCACTACCTAAGTTTAAGATTTGCTTTGGACTGGAGAGATGACTCAGTGGTTAAGAGCACTGGCTGCTCTTCCAGAAGCCATGAGTTCAATTCCCAGCACTCACATGGGAGTCCACAACCATCTGTTACTCCAGTCTCAGGGGATCCCCTTCCCTCTGCTGATTTCCAAGGGCATCAGGCACACACGTACACAGGCACATATGCAGATAGAACACTCATACATATAAGATAAAAATTTTCAATGTAAAAAAAAATTAAACACACACTTTAGGACTGGGAATGCAGCTCATTTGGCAGAGTGTAGACCCAGCATGCATGGACCCCTGGGTTTCATTCCCAGCACTGAATGAAACTGGGCACGGTCGTGCATATCTGTAATCCCAGCACTTGGCAGGTAGAGACGTGAGGATTAGAAGTACAAGGTCATCCTTAGCCAAATAACAAGCTCGAGTCAAGTTTGGGCTACATGAGACTCTGTAGGAGGAGGAGGTAGGAAAAGGAGGAGGAGGAGGAAATAGAGATGGTAAAGGAAGAGGAGGAGAGAGGAAAAGGAGGAGGGAAGAAGAGGAGGAAGAGGAAAAGAGAAGGAGGAAGAGGAAGAAGAGGAGGAAGAAGAGATGGTGGAAGAAGAGGAGGAGGAAGTGGTGGTAGTGGTGTGCTAGATAACCCTGCAACCCCTTCTATCTTGGCCAGAGGAGATGCACTTCCCCTGGTGGAGGGACTGCATAAGAGGCCAGGTCATGACTGTACAAAATCACAGACTTTAAAGCCTGTGATTGGCCTAAACAAGTCCTGTGATTGGTTCAGAGTGATTGGCTCACTGGCTTACCTGGTGAGGAGCTGCTTTCCTGGTCTTGTAACACTGGAGCAGTAAACTCTGGAATTGCCTGCTTTCAGTATTACAGGCCTGCTGGTGACATGAAGGCAGAGGCTGCAGAGGCTGCAGAAGGCTGCAGACATCATCGTTATAATAGCAGCAGTGTCCCAGCAGCTTGATAGCGGAAGCAGTGACTGTCTGCTGAAGAAAGCCAAGGCAGCAGCTTCATAGATAGAGACATCCTGGTGACCTTGGAAGCCATCCTGACACCTCTTGCCTAACTTCCAATCCCTGGTGTTGGGGTTCCAGTGACACTGCTTGGGGCTGGCATCTGGTTACTGAGCCCAAGATCCTGGCTTCTCAGCACAATGCCGCCAATGGCTGTACAAATGCTGAAATAACAGGAGGACATGGTACAGGCACTTGTCAGCTGAAGTTGTAACTGTGGAGGACTCAGGGTCACCCACTAGCTGCACCCACAGACCTGAACCTGCCTGACTGTGCTGGTAGGCACTGGGAACCACACCCTGATCCAGCAATCCAGGTTGAGAAGTTGTTACCCTGGCTGCTGGGAAGGGCCAAAGGGCCTGATTCAGAAGCCTGCATAGCAAGTCTAACACTAGAGGGCGCTCTTTGCCGTTGCTCATGCCTGTCTTTGCAAGACGGATGGGAAGCCGCCTGGGAGCAGCATCTGTAGACCACAATTTCTATCCAGGTGGAGCAAAAGAAATCCCGACAGTTGAGCGGTGACAGGGAGAGACTTGGGCTGAGACAGTCAGGTGGGGAGCAGAGGAAGGGATTGTGCCCATTGCTTGTGGTACTGGGTCACTACAATTGTCAAAGCAATTTGTTTCCTGCATTAGAGAATGAACCTACTTGCCTCTGGCATAACAGGCAAATAGTGCTGTACTACTGAGACACATACTGAGCTATATTTTTTACTTTTATTTTTTTCATTTGAGACTCCAAGTTGTACAGACTGGACATGAACTCATTCTATCCAAAGCAATATTATTGATTAAATGAAAGCTACCCATGTACTTTCACCTAGAAAATTCTGTAATCTGTATTACAGAATGAAATGTAAGTACGAAAGAGTGGAGGTGCCAAAGACAAGGGTGCACAGAGGTACAAACACAAGGATGGACAGATTCAGGTACACACACAGGCATGGCAGGATGCAAGTACACACACACACACGCACGCACACACACACACACACACACGAGAGAGAGAGAGAGAGGGAGAGAGAGAGAGAGAGAGAGATGGACAGATGTAAGTATACACACAGGCATGAAGGATGCAGGTACACAGGCATGAAGGATGCAGGTACACAGGCATGAAGGATGCAGGTACACAGGCATGAAGGATGCAGGTACACAGGCATGAAGGATGTAGGTACACACACAGTTATGGACAGATGTGGATGGCCCCGGTGATGCCTGTATTTGGATGTTAATTCTGATTTCCCAGGAGGGGTTGTCTGGAACAAGAAATGAGTCACATACTCAGGTGACTTCTTGTGAACCTTCTCCTAATGAATAAAGGAGCCAATCACTGGGCGAGTAGACGGGACAGAAGAAGAGAAGAAGCAGGAGAGAGTTAGGGTCTTTTTGGACCAGGATAGCCAGAGGGAAAGATGTAGCTCCTGGTGTCTCCTGGCTTATATGGTGAATCTGCCGGGATTTGCCACTGGAAGATTTAAATTTAATATGGCTTAAAAGGTTAGGATTCTAGTTGTTGCACCCAGCGATTGAGTTACCATTGTTTCTGAACTAACTTTGTGTGGAGTTTTCCTTCACGCAGCAGTTCGACTGGGTTCAAGAGAGAAAGGTATGTTGGCACAGTGCAGGGTTGCCAGATGTGCACCACAAAGGCCGTGGGGGTTTTGAAGTATGGGCTGTCGTGGTAGCAACTGCCAGTGGGTATTTAGCAAGCTGGGTGGAGAGATTGTGGAGCTCTGAGTCAGATAGTCTCCACGAGATAAGAACTCGATGGTGAGACTGCCGGGATTGAGAGTAGCTGGGTGTAGTGAGGGAACTTGCCGTTCATAGTTAATATTTCCACAACATAGAGATGTAGGTATACACACAGGCATGGCAGGATGCAGGCATACACACACACACACACACACACACACACACACACACACACACACAGAGGCATGGCAGGATGCAGGCACACACACATAGAGGCATGGAAGGATGCAGGTATACACACATAGGCATGGAAGGATGCAGGTACACACACAGGCATGGCAGGATGCAGGGACACACACACACACACACACACACACACACACACACACACACACACACACAGAGGCATGGAAGGATGCAGGCAGGTTGGAAATATCAAAGATACTGTTGGGTAGCAATGCTTGTAACAAAGCTGGAAGCAAATTTCAAGCCAATCTATCTGTGAAGGAATGGGTACAGTTAAATAAATGTTACTACTCCTTAGCAAAGAATGATGAACTAGCTTTAGATCTGAGGGGTTCTCAGCCTGTTTTGAGAAGAAGTTTGCATTTTTAAAATGGTCCTGTGGTACTTAGGGTTTCTACTGTGATAAAGCACCATGACCAAAGCAACTTGGGGAGAGAGGGGTTGGTTTTGATATACACATACACGTTATGGTAACAATCCAGTTGGTCCATCACTGTGGGAAACCTGGAGGCAGGAAGTGATACAGAGCCCATAAAGCTGTGCTACTTACTGGCTTGCACCTCATGGCTTGCACCCCATGGCTTGTACCTCATGGCTTACACCTTGTCTTAGTTAGGGTTTTACTGCTGTGAACAGACACCATGACCAAGGCAAGTTTTATAAAAAACAACATTTAATTGGGCTGGCTTACAGGTTCAGAGGTTCAGTCCATTATCATCAAGGTGGGAACATGGCAGCATCTAGGCAGGCATGGTGCAGGAGGAACTGAGAGTTCTATGACTTCATCCAAAGGCTGCTAGTGGAAGACTGACTTCCAGGAAACTAGGGTGAGTATCTTATGCCCACACCCACAGTGACACACCCATTCCAACCAGGTCACACCTATTCCAACAAGGCCACACCTTCAGATGGTGCCACTCTCTGGTCCAAGGATATACAAACCATCACACACATCATGGCTTGTACCTCGTGGCTTGTATCTTATGGCTTAGACCTCATGGCTTGCTCAGCTTGCTCTCCTATAGCACTCAGGACCCTCAGCCCAATCTTATGGAGGTATTTTGTTTTGTTTTGTTTTGTTTGTTTGTGGGTTTTTTGTTTTGTTTTGTTTTGTTTTTTTTTTGCTTTTTTGTTTTTTGGTTTTTTTTGGTTTTTCAAGACAGGGTTTCTCTGTATAGTCCTGGCTGTCCTGGAACTCACTCTGTAGACCAGGCTGGCCTCGAACTCAGAAATCCGCCTGCCTCTGCCTCCCGAATGCTGGGATTAAAGGCGTGCGCCACCACTGCCCAACATGGAGGTATTTTCTTAACTGAAGTTCTTCCTCTGGGATGACCAGCCAACACAGGTCCTTTTAAGATTTATTTTATTTCGTTTTTAAGTGTAT
Organism: Mus musculus; assembly: GCF_000001635.26. NCBI lineage: Eukaryota > Metazoa > Chordata > Mammalia > Rodentia > Muridae > Mus > Mus musculus. The sequence goes on along the minus strand of NC_000070.6, from coordinate 130,243,363 downwards.
GTGGGTGTCATCAAAGGCCAGAGGGAAGTATCAGATCTCCTGAAGTTGAAGTTACAGGTAGTTGTGAATTGTTCAGTGTGGGGACTGCAAACCAAACTTGGGTCCTCTGCTAGAGCAGTGTGTGCTCTGGAATGCTGAGCCATGTTGCCAGCCCCAAAGACCTTCCTTTTATCTCCATTCAGAGATGAGCAAGTGTCTGGAGGCCCAAGATTACACCGCTGAAGGGCCAGGGAACTGACCCAGGGCCCATCACTGAAGTCCAGGCTGTACCGATTCATCTGCTCCCGACCAGGATACGTTCCAAAGTTAGACAAACTCAGCTTCAAATTCTAGCTCTCATTCGATCTATGACTTGTCTGCTGTCTTAGTCAGGGTTTCTATTTCTGCACAAACATCATGACCAAGAAGCAAGTTGGGAAGGAAGGGGTTTATTCAGCTTACATCTCCATGGTGCTGTTCATCACCAAAGGATGGAACTCAGGCAGGTCAGGAAGCAGGAGCTGATGCAGAGGCCATGGAGGGATGTTTCTTACTGGCTTGCTCAGTTTGCTTTCTTATAGAACCCAGGACAACTAGCCCAGGGATGGTATCACCCAAAATGGGCCCTCCCACCCTTGATCACTAATTGAGAAAATGCCTTACAGTTGGATCTCATGGAGGCCTTTCCTCAAGGGAGGCTCCTTTCTCTGTGATAACTCCAGCTTGTGTCAAGTTGACACACAAAACCAGCCAGTACATCTGTCTAAGCCAGTGGTTCTCAACCTTCCTAACGCTGTGACCCTTTAATACAGTTCCTCATGTTGTGGTGACCCCCCAACCATAAAATTATTTCGTTCCTACTTCATAAGTGTAATTCTGCTACTATTATGAATTGTAATGTAAAAGTCTGAAATGTAGGATATCGGACGTGCGACCCTACAGGTTGAAAACAACTGATCTAAACCATCCTACCCGCAGCCTGCTCCAATTCAGACTCTGGACCAAAGAAGCTCCAGCTAACAGTTTCTGTCAGCTGGGGGCCATTTAAGGATTGATTCAGACGACAACAACAACAACAACAACAACAAAAGGCCAGTTGGTGGTGGCCCATGCCTTTAATCCCAGCAGAGGCAGGAGGATCTTTGTGAGTTCGAAGCTAGTCTGGTCTATAGAGCAAGTTCCAGGACAGCCAGGGTCACACAGAGAAATCTGATTGGTTTCTCCACCATCGAAGTGAACCAACTGAAGCCTGGTCAGAAGTATAAAGGCAGGTTTCCTGAGAGGCAGCTCTCGGGCAAGTTCAGTGTTCTCCAAGGCGGAGATCAGGAAAGTCATGCACCCTGGGTAAGGTTTCATGGGTTTGGGACACAGCACAGGGTGATGGCATATGAACCAGGAGCTGGGATTATGCCTATCTACATTTAAAAAGCTGAGCCACTGAGGCAGGCACTTGTGGGTGGGTAGCTGGAAACTTAGAGACAGGGAGAGATGGCATGTCAGCCCAGAGTTTTCTTCTTGTGAGCAGAGTTGGGGACAGAAGAGCAAATGGGGTTTCTTAGCTTGAGCAGGGGATGAGCGGGGGTGAGCAGGGGTGAGCAGGGATGAGCAGGGGTGAGCAGGGGGTGAGCAGGGGATGAGCAGGGGATGAGCAGGGGTGAGCAGGGATGAGCAGGGGTGAGCAGGGGTGAGCAGGGATGAGCAGGGGTGAGCAGGGATGAGCAGGGGTGAGCAGGGGTGAGCAGGGATGAGCAGTAGTGAGCAGGGGATGAGCGGGGGTGAGCAGGGGTGAGCAGTGGTGAGCAGGGGTGAGCAGGGGGTGAGCAGGGGTGAGCAGGGATGAGCAGGGGTGAGCAGTGGTGAGCAGGGGTGAGCAGGGGTGAGCAGGGGTGAGCAGTGGTGAGCAGGGGTGAGCAGGGGTGAGCAGGGGTGAGCAGGGGTGAGCAGGGGTTCCAACTGAACTAAATCCTGTCTCGATGACAAAACAAAGCAAAACCCCAAGAAACAAAAGAATGGTTTCAGAAGAAAGCTCAAGGACTGTTTTATTTGAGTTTAAAAGAAAAACCTTAGGGCAGGCAAGCTGTAAACCTTGCCATCTCCCCAGAGGGAGGATCAGACCTCTAATACCATTGCAACACTGTTTCCCAGAGCAGCTTGTAAGCGCTTGTAAACACTGACACATAAGGCATCCATCTTTATTCTTGCAGTGAGTTACAGGGGACATGGCAGAGAAGCCTGGATTTGTTTTCTGCTCTCTCTCTCTCTCTCTCTCTCTCTCTCTCTCTCTCTCTCTCTCTCTCTCTCTCTCTCTCTCTCTCTCTCTCTCTCTCTCTCTCTCTCTCTCTCTCTCTCTCTCTCTCTCTCTCTCTCTGTGTGTGTGTGTGTGTGTAAGGGTATTTGAAACAGGGTTTCATGTTGCCCAGACTAGTTAGGTCCCAACCTCTGACATGACTGGAGTTATAGTTTCTTGAAATAGCGCCACCATCTGGGGGCTAACGGTACAATACACAAGCACCCGCTCTGTCTCTAAAGCCCATCCTCCACGCCCCAGCTTAGACCACACTGTTGTTCTGAGCTAAGATGATGCAGGGGGTTATGATGTGCCAACACCAGTCCTGAGGATTCATAGGTTCCTACTCATCTGACCTTAATAGTCGCTCCTTGAAAGCAGTTGCTTTTGGTCCACATTTTACAGCCAGCCATGTGGAAGATCAGGTCTTGCTTGGGCTCCAGGAGCCTAGAGAAATTCTTCAGGCCCTTTTAACTTCAGTTTGCTAATCTGAAAAGTGGATGGGGGAGGGGAGTGCTCACCTGACTCTACCGAACTGGATTGCTGGTGTATCCCTGAAGTGTTTTCAAGTGGACTGAGCTGCCGCTGTCTGCTAACCTGTGAACTGAACTGCCGATTTCCAGACAACTCCGACTGGAGTTACTCCAAAGAACCTTCCTAAACAGTTCCACTTCCCCCGTATTCTTTCTTTCCCACTCCCTCGGGTGGGTGGTGGGCTAAAGGGAGGTTAAGAATCATTGTTAAAAATAGGGATATAAAAAATTAAAGTCCAGGGGAGCTTTGCAACAGGCAAGAGCGGTCAGGGAGTTCAGGGCACAGGGTCTGTCTTGAGTAGGGTAGCGAGGGTTGGTTCTGCCCCACCTTCAATCACAAGTGGGTGTGGGATGATTCAGTGACGTCTTTCTCTAGCCTCCTGTGGTGGAGTCATCCAAGAAACTGAGTCACAGCACAATGAAAGTCACAGGCACCACCCTGAGAGCCGCCCCCCCCCCCACCCAGTTCTGCTGTCTGTCTGTCCGCCTGTCTGTCAAGGGAACCCTGAGCCGTGACCCTGGACTGTGGTAGCCACCTTGACGCTGGATGAGTTACATCACCTCCGCACACGAGAAGGAAGAGGACAGGCCTGTGGGAACTGGGGACGTCAAGCCAAAGCATGGTTGACTTGGATGGAGAAAAGTCTGTCTGCTGACAGCTCTGCACAGCTGTCACTAAGTGTGTGTGTTTGTGTGTGGTGTGTGTGTCATTTGTACTTGTTACTGTGGGAGTGTGCATATGGATGCACATACCTGTGCACATGTATACGTGTGCAGGAGTGTGAGAAGCAGGGGTCTACCCCAGGTGTCTCTCTTTGATCTCTCTCTACTTTTATTTGTTTTTAACTTATCTTTATTCTTTTGTACGTATGAGTGTCTTGCTTGCAGGCATGTCTGTGTGCTAACTGACTACCCGGTGCCCTCCGAGGCCAGAAGCGAGTGCCAGCATCAGAATCCCTGGGATTACAGGAGCTGTGTCAAACACTGCAGGGAGACTTGTATGCGAGGTCCAGCTCTAATTCTCTCGTGTCTCCTGATTTTTCACCAAATGTGAGAAAGTCAGTCTGCTCCAAATGTTTGATCATAATTTTAAAGTAATAACTAGTTAAAAAAAAAGATTGACAAAGAATGAGGGAAAAACTCCGGTCGGTCCTGTTTGCTCCAGTCAACTCTGCTCACTCAGTCCCTGCTGGCTGCGGCCCAAAGATTTATTTATTATACATAAATACAGTTGCACCAGAAGAGGGTGTCAGATCACATTAGGGGTGGTTGTGAGCCATCATGTGGTTGCTGAGATTTGAACTCAAGACCTTCGGAAGAGCAGTCAGTGCTCTTACCCACTGAGCCATCTTGCCAGCCCAAAATAAGTACAATCTTTTAAAAACCCAAACAATATTTTGTTTAAAAATTGTTCACAGTTGCCAGGTGTGGTGGCTCATGCCTTTAATCCCAGCACTCGGGAGGCGGAGGCAGGGGCAGGCGGATTTCTGAGTTTGAGGCCAGCCTGGTCTACAGAGTGAGTTCCAGGACAGCCAGGGCTACACAGAGAAACCCTGTCTTGAAAAATCCCCCCACCAAAAAAAAATTGTTCACAGTTACTAATCAGCAGGAAAGTGTGAGTTGAAACCACAGTGAGAAATCAACTCACACTTATTAGAGGGGCTGTTATTAAAACTTCAAAAAAAAATCAAGTACATCTGAGGACGGGCATGTGGGAGGGGGCTCTGACATGAGGTATCACTGGAGATATAATAGTATGTATGACAAGTAACATGGAAGTTCTCAAAAACGTTACAAACAGAAGTACAGACACATGTCTGGCTTTATCCAAAGGAAATGACGTCAACATGCCGAGGGGCAGAAATGACGTCAATGTGCTGAGGGGCGGCTGCTCTCCTGTGCTCATCATTGCATTCTTCACAAAGACCAAGACACGGGGGTGGGGGGTGGGGGTGGGGACACTGGAGAGATGGCTCAGCGGTTAAGAGCATTGACTGCTCTTCCGAAGGTCTTGAATTCAAATCCCAGCAACCACATGGTGGCTCACAACCATCCGTAATGAGATCTGGCGCCCTCTTCTGGAGTATCTGAAGACAGCTACAGCGTACTTACATACAATAAATAAATAAATCTTAAAAAAAAAAAACCAACAACCAAGACACGAGAATGATCCTACCAACGAATGGGTGGTGTGTGCATGTTAGAGGGTGGGGTGGAATGCCGTGCTCATCTGCAGCAAAGATCGCAGCTCTCTTGTGTGCAGCATGCAGGAACCTGGAGGATGTTACGTGAGGTGAAATAAGCCAGCAAAACTCCGCAGGGCATCTCTTGTGTGTAGAAACCAAAAGCTCAAATCAGAGATACAGGGTCACATGGCTAGGGGCTGAGAGGCAGGGGGTGTGAGGTGGACATGGGGGCAGAGGCTGGGGAAAGGGCGCAGACTTGGGTTTTGTGAGGTGAGGAAGCTCTGGAGACCTATTGTACTGTACGGGTAGACAGTAATAGTGCTGATTGTGTGTTGTTGAGAATAGTCTTAAATATTCATACCAACCTCCCTGCCCTGTTTCCTCTAGTTTCCAAACTTTCACTGTGGAATGATCTGGGAAGTTCACAAGACTCACAAGAATGTTACAAGGCTCAAGTGCCCCTTCTTGGGTTTATGTAAGCAGTAAATAACTGTTGGAGAGAGTAGCCGCCTCAGTGGAAATGCAGCTTTTGTGATTCATCATCGCACCATAGCAGGGGTCCCCAGTGAAGCAGCTGTCCCAGTCACTTATGTGCCTGTAAGTAACCCCCACCCCCATGTCTGGAAAGAGGCCCAATAGACTCATCAAGTCACCAAGTATCTTAGTTAGGATTCTCATTTACTGTGAAGAGACACCACGACCAAAGCAACTCTTATAAAGGAAACCATTTAGTAGCGGCTGGCTTACAGTTTCAGAGGTTTAGTTCATTATTATCACGGCAGGAAGCATGGCAATGTGCAGGCAGACATGGTGCTGGAGAAGGAGCTGTGAGTTCTACATCTTGATCTGCAGGCAGCAGCAGCAGCAGGAGACTGTGTGCCGCACTGGGCATAGCTTGAGCATAGAAGACCTCAAAGCCCACCCCCACAATGACACACTTCCTCCAACAAAACCACGCCTATCCCAACAAGGCCACAGCTTTTAACAATGCCACTCCCTATGGTCCAAGCCTTCAAACACATGAGTCTATGTGGGCCTTTCCTATTCAAACCACCATATGCCAAGCTAGACTCGGGCAGAATCATTTGGTGTCATCAGTGTACTTTCTGGAGTGGATAGATGGTGTTCACGTCCACCCAGAAGACATGCAACGCAGGCAGATAGACAGACAGACAGACAGACAGACAGGCATGCATGCATGCAGGCATGAACGCACACAGGAAAAAAAAAGCCAGGCAGTTGTGGTGCATAAATTTAATCCCAGCACTCGAGAGGCAGAGGGAGATATATCTATGAGTTTGAGGTCAGCCTGGTCTACAGAGTGAGTTCCAGGACAGCCAGGGAAACCCTGTCTTGAAAAAAACCAACACCTGCCCCCAAAACAAAAACAAAAGAAACCTACTCACCAAGAGTATACACGTTGTGTGGGGCTACATTCATGGTCTGCTTATCCTCATGTGGTCCACAGGCTCTCGCTGGGACGCGCCGGGCAGATCCTCTTTCTCAGCAGAGCCAGTATTTAAAAGGCAGAATCTGGATAAGGGAGCTCCTATGAAGGGAGGGGTCTGTTCTAACTGTGCCCCTGGGTCTGGCTCCCTTAGTGTCCACTGCCTTAGATCCTGCAGGGTCTTCGTACTGTAAATTATATATAATTTGCAGGTCTAGAGTTTGGCAACTTTCCTCTGCTGGGATTCATGTGTTCCCTGCCCCTGGGGAACCGCCTGCAGGAGAGGAGGGGCGGTGGGGTGGAGCAGGGAGGGAAGGGCTGTCATTTTCAGCTCTTTACAAGGTCGCAGCATGGCTCTTAGGGAGTCAGAAACAGCTCATCCGCCCAGGGGAGAAGAAGATTAATCGTGCTGACAGGGAGGCGTGATGTGATCAGTGGGCCAGAGGTTCACGAGACCTGTAAATCTTCCCAAATGACCCATTATATGGCTTGTGGTGCTGCCAACCAAGTTAACTCTGATTTCAAATGAGTCCAAGGGCCTGATATGACAATTTGTAAATCATCATCAGCAAAAAAAAAAAAAAAAAAAAAAAAAAATCATCAGCAACAACAACAACATCAAACACCTCCCCCCCAAAAAAAAACAAAAAAGAAAAAAACAAAACAACAACAAAAAGTAATTGCTTTTTACCTTTCTGCATGTCTGTATGATCTGTGTGTGGTGTATACATATATATATGTCTATGTGTGGGAGCAGAACCATGCGTTCACATAGAAGTCAGACATCAGGTGTCTTCCCCTACAGCTCTCCACGGTACTTTTTGAACCAGGGTCCCTTACTGAGCCTGGAGCTCAGCAATTCAGCAAAGCTAGTCTGCCAGGGAGCCTCAGGGGCCTTCTTCTGGGTATTGAGGGTCCAGACCCGGGTCGCTACACTTCTGTGACAATACTTCACTGGCAGCCATTTTCCTAGTACCACTCACTGAATATATAATCTGTGCCCCATTGAATATATAATTGTACCATCATGAGATAAAAGACAGAATAGTCTAGTATCCTAAAAGGCTCCCTGGTGTCCCCTCTTAGTCAATAGGACCTTACCCAGCAGTAACGACCCTTCTGACTTCCACTAGGATAGAGCTGTCTTGGTTTTGAATTTCTTATTAAAATATACATCCCATGCTGGCCATGGTGGCAACAAAACCTTAGCTACTCTGGAAGCTAAGACAGGAAGACCAAGCACTCAAGGCCAGTCTGGCCAATTTAGTAAGACCTTGGCATTCTGGCTGTTCTGGAATTTCCTGTGTAGCCCATGCTGGCCTCAACTCACAGAGATCTGCCTTCCTCTACTCCCTGAGTGCTGGCATTAAAGGCATGTGCCCCTGTGCCAGGCTCAAAATAAAACATTTTAAATGAAGTACTGTTAATGTAAGCCAGTTGTGGAGGGCTTACCTACCATGTGAAAAAGAGAAAGAATCATAAAGTATCATTCAAAGTATGTATGGATAGCAGATAGTAGTAAGTAGTAGTAGTAGTAATAGTAATAGTAGTAGTAATAGTAATAGTAGTAATAGCAGCAGCAGCAGTAGTAATAGTAATAGTAGTAGTAGCAGCAGCAGTAGTAGTAGTAGTAACAGTAGTAGTAGTAGTAATAGTAGTAGCAGCAGCAGCAGTAGTAACAGTAGTAGTAGTAATAGTAGCAATAGTAGCAGTAGCAGTAGTAGTAACAATAGTAGTAGTAATAGTAGCAGTAGCAGTAGTAGTAGTAATAGTAGCAGTAGCAGTAGTAGTAGTAATAGTAGCAATAGTAGCAGTAGCAGTAGTAATAGTAATAGTAGTAGTAATAGTAGCAGGAGTAGTAATAGTAGTAGTAGTAATAGTATTAATAGTAATAGTAGTAGTAGTAGCAGCAGCAGTAATAGTAATAGTAGTAGTAGTAGGAGTAATAGTAGTAGCAGTAGTAGTAATCGTAGTAGTAGTAATAGTAGCAGTAGTAGTAGTAATAGTAGTAGTAGTAGTAGTAGTAATAGTAGCAGTAGTAATAGTAGTAATAGTAGTAATAGTAGTAGAAGAGGAAGAGGAAGAGGAAGAGGAAGAGGAAGAGGAAGAGGAAGAAGAAGAAGAAGAAGAAGAAGAAGAAGAAGAAGAAGAAGAAGAAGAAGAAGAAGAAGAAGAAGAAGAAGAAGAAGTATTGAGCCTGGCTTCTTAGACCTCTACTGACTTATTTATACAACAGACAACACAGTAAAGGGGGAATCAGAAGAGAGAGAGACCTTATTTCACCTTCTGTGTCCCCCCCACCCCCACTCCCAGTCAGAGTCTAGGAGGTCCTGGCCAGGAGGAAGTAGGCTTGATTGGTGTGTAAACTAGACACAAGAGTCATACAGAAGCCAAACAAGGGGAGTGGGGCTCGTTGGTGTGTGACCATGGTAAAGCTGCTTTGGATCCCGGGTATATAGGGGACAGGGGAGGGTTCAGCTTTTCATGATGAACCTAGAGGAGAAGAATGCTGACTCTTCATGCTCCTCTCTCCTCTGAGCAGAGAGTTGGGGTGTGGGGCACAGGAAAGCTGGGTCTGTGAGGCCTTTCCCAGCATCAGCTGGAGGGCCTGGGGTCTAACACCAGCTGGTTTATATCTGTCAGACTCAAAGTTCCTTTTTTTTGGAGACAGGGGTCTCACAATGTAGTCCAGGTTAGCCTCAACTTTGCAGCCCTGTGTCCTTTGCCTTCTGGGTGCTGGGCTCTAGGTGTGTGCCTTCAGACCCCGCTTAGAGATTCCTGGTATGTCCAATGTCCAAACCTGCTAACTCTCCAGACACAGATCCTGCCGGTAAGTTGCGATGTTGTTGGAACACTGTTCCAGTTTGCGTTCTGTTGCTATGATAAAGCATTCTGACTAAAAGCAACCTGGGGAGCTAAGGATTTCATCTTACACTTCCAGGTCACAGGTCACAGTCCATCACTGAGGGACGTGGGGGAGAGAACTCAAGGCCCACTCTTGAGGCAGAGACCATGGATTACTGACTAACTCCCTCTGATTCCTGCTCAGCCAGCTTCCTTCCTTCCTTCCTTCCTTCCTTCCTTCCTTCCTTCCTTCCTTCCTTCCTTCCTTCCTTTCTTCCTCTCTCTCTCTCTCTCTCTCTCTCTCTCTCTCTCTCTCTCTTTCTTTCTTTCTTCTTTTCTTTCTAGGTTTTTTGAGTCAGCCAGCTTTCTTATACACCCCAGGACCATACCTGGGGATGTTATACCTACAGTGGGCTGGGCACTACTATTATTAATTAGCAGTGAAGAAAAGGCCCCACAGAGATACCTGCCCACAAGCCAATCTGATGAACACTGCATTCCAGTTGAGACTCATTCCCTTGCATAACTATGGTCTGTGGCAAGTTGACAGCTGAAGCTAACCAAAGAGCTGTGTCTTTCTCCTAGGGATTGAGCTCAATTAGAAGAACCTGATGGATACGCTCATCTGTATTTCTCAGGTCTTTTGTGGCATTTCAGAGCAGTGGGTATTTTGTCCCTAAAATCTTTACTTTTTAAAAAATGAGTGGTAGCAAAGATTGAACCTAGGACCTTGTGTATGTTGGGCCAGTGCTGTACCACTGAGCTACAGTTCCGGCTCGCTAAAGCCTTCTTTCCATGGGAATTTTAGTCTCAGTGACCCCCAGTGATTTTCTTAACCATTATTTCATACTTATATACTGTGACCACCGTTGGAATTCAGACCCAGGACAAACAGGGGATCAAAAGATATGGGTTCCTTCCAGGTTTGACTATAATCTGAGCACCTGGGAGAGAAAGGCCAGGGCTTCACCAGGATTCCCTGAACGCATGAGCTAAAATAAATCTCTCCTCCCTTAAAACGCTCTTGTCAGAGATTCTGTCACAGCAATGAGAACAGTAACCATAACAGAAAAATTGGCACCAAAAGCTGGGCTTGTTGCTATGATAAAATCATTCATGTGGTTCACAGTCCCTAACTCCCAGGCTGATATACGGGAGACATTTGTAGAATGGGGAGTTGTGAGGTAGAGAAGCAAGTTCTAGAACGGTGCAAAGAGACCTTATTCTGGCAGGAGGCAGAAGGCCAGATGTTACCAGAAGTGTAAAGACTGCTCATGATACCAGATGTGTAAAGACTGCTCATGAGTATTCTTTTTTTTTTTTTTGAAACAGGGTTTCTCTGTGTAGCCCTGGCTGTCCTGAAACTCACTCTGTAGACTAGGCTGGCCTCGAACTCAGAAATCCACCTGCCTCTGCCTCCCAAGTGCTGGGATTAAAGGCGTGCGCCACCACTGCTGGGCTTGCTCATGAGGTTTCAGATGAGAACAAGGACACTATTAGGAACTGCACTAGTTACTGTTACATTCTGGCAAAGAGTCCAGCTGTTTTGTCTTAAGTCTTGAGAATTTGTGTGAAATGTAATTAAAATGTAATGGGCTAATGTATTGGCAGAGAAAGTTTAAAGATAACACAGGATAGCATTCAATCTAAAGCATTGGCATGGCTGGCTGTGTTTAGCGAGATTTATAGTGAGAACTGAGGATAGCTGCAGAGGGGACGGTGTGAAAATGTGCAGTTTGGTGAGAAGAAAAAGGTGAACATGGGGAAACTTGTGGACAAAGCAAGCCCTGAACACAGAGTGTGATTGAGAGGTAGGCACAGTCAGAGGGAGGTCAACTTTCTGCACAGGAAAATGGGAAAGATGTCTCAAGGACAAGACCCTGTCCACAGAAGGACCCAGCATGCAAAAAACAAAAAAACAAAACCCAAAAAACCCCAAAAAACAAAAAAAAAAAAAACAAACAAAAAAACAAGCCAATTTGAAAGACTTAATTTTTAAATACAAAGTATCTGAGAAGATAATGCAACATAGGTACCCAGTAAAAAACTTAGGCCCAGGAGTTTGAGGAGACGACTCGACTCAGACTCCGTTGGTAAATGTTCTTGCCTGCAGTCATGAGCACCTGAGTTTGGTCCTCAGAACAAATGTTTAAAGAAAAATAAAACAAACAAGAACAACATGCACAAAGACCCACCCCTAGCCAAGAAGCTATATGCAATGGATGCTTGCCTAGAGAGGGAAATCAGACTTCTCCAGTGGAGTGTCACTGGGCCAGGCCCCATGCCCAGGAGTAGTCAGTCCACACAAAACAGACAACAGACTCCATAGTCTTTTATATGCTTTTTGTTTGTTTGTTTTATAGTTCAGTGTTCTTTGTCTTTGTTTTCTCGAGTTTGTTTTATTTGTTCAATTTTTGAGAGAGAGAGAGAGAGAGAGAGAGAGAGAGAGAAAGAGAGAGAGAGAGGACATGAAGTTTGGTGGGTAGGGAAGTTGAGAGGATCTGAGAGTACTTGGAAGAAGAAAAAGAATATGTTCAATATATTGTATGAAAAAAATTAATTATTATAAAATGTAATAAAAATAATAGTCGGGCATGGTGGCACATATCTTTAATCTCAGAACAGAGGCAGAGGCAGAGGCAGAGGCAGAGGCAGAGGCAGAGGCAGAGGCAGAGGCAGAGGCAGAGGCAGAGGCAGAGGCAGAGGCAGAGGCAGAGGCAGGCAGATCTCTGTTAGTTTGAGGCTAGCCTGGTCTACAGAGCTAATTATAGGAGAGCCTGGGATACACAGAGAAACCCTATTCAAAAAGTAACTTACTTACTTACTTACTTACTTACTTACTTACTTACTTACAGCTAATAGAATAAAGGCTGGGCATAGTGATACACATTTGTAATGTGAGAATACAGAGACAGGTAGAATCATGTGGGTCATTGGCCAACCAGTCTAACTTAACCAACAAATTCCAGACCAGAGAGAAACTCCTAAAAATCAAAGTAAGGATCTGAATTAGCTTACTGCATCCACATCTGTCTCTCTCGAGCCACAGTGCTGGGCCAGGCATGGGGCTCCACAGATTCTCCAGGCAGGGGAAGGTGACAGCTGTCCTGCTCCATGCAAACGGTGTCACTGAACATTGTGCAGGGGACTCAGGAGAAGCTTCTTGCTTATTGTCTGTCCAGATGCTGAGTTAGCAGGTGCTCATGTTGTGTTGCCAACACTCCTGCATGGCTGCAGAAGGGGTGGTGTAACATGGTTCCTGCACCTGGTGCAGAGCCAGGAGGGTGTAGGCTTCCATGAGTGTTGACTGTTGCTGTAGGTGTAAGGCTTGTCTGTATAATAATGTATATATTTTACTTTATGTTCTTTCTTTGGGGGAATGCTCTCTCTGCCAAGGTTAATGGCTCCTTGATAATCAGAGACAGCATGAGTCCAGGAAGCTAGAATGTGTCTCTGTGACACTGAGAACTTCAGGGTAGTCCTTAAGGCTGTGGGAAAGAACTCTGAAAACATGAGTTAAAAAAAATATATAAATCAGGGCTGGAGAGATGGCTCAGCAGTTAAGAGCACTGACTGCTCTTCCAGAGGTCCTGAGTTCAATTCCCAGCAACCACATGGTGGCTCACAACCATCTATAATGGGATCCGATGCCCTCTTCTGATGTGCCTGAAGACAGCTACAGTGTACTCATATATATAAAATAAATAAATCATATATATATATATATACATATATATATATATATATATATATATATATATATATATATATATATATATCAGTGTTTTAAGAGCTGTTCTTTACAGGGTTTCTCAATTATGCAAAATTTAAGGATGCAACATGAATTGTTTTAGAGGCTTCATTGACCTAAAAGAACAGAGGCAGCTGCACTAAAGAGCAGAAAGATATTAAGGAAGGAGATAAAGAGATTTATTGAGATTTAGGGCAAGATCTCATACAGCTAAACTTACTGTTTGTGCTTACAAAGGCAGGCAGACTTCTGAGTTCAAGATCAGCTCGGAACACAGCAAATTTAGGTACAGGCGTGGTGGGAATGGTGATCTCAGCGTAGGATCCCACCCAGCTGAACTTATTGTTTGGGCTTACAAAGGCAGGTAGATCTCTGAGTTCATTTGCTATTATATATATATATATTTTTTTTTTCTAAGAATCATGGGACTAAGGTCATAAAATTCTGATTCATGGGATAATCAAAGGGGAACCTGGGGTAAATAACTGAATTGATATTTAAATAAAAGACTAGGCTTTGGTCTGTAAGAGAGAGCTACTTAGAGAGCTAAATGTTCTTTTAGAAATTTTCTAGCTACCCAGAGATCTGTCTAGAGAGCTGTCTCAAGCAGAACACACAACTGTCAGCTTGTACCCATCACTGACTTCAAGTCCTTTAGTCCACCACTCCCAAACACCCCTTGCTCAGGACCCTCAACCAAGCTAAGGCTGGTTTTTGCAGTTGTATTTTAGTTGTGCTCTCTGCTGATGCTCTGGGTCCTCTCAGCTATGGTGCTGGACCAGACAGGACCTGCTTCTCTGTGTTCTTGTGTCACCCAGATAGAGCAGTTGGTGTGTACATCTCATGAGCACTAGGCTGTGTCCTTATCTTTCATTTTGTTTCTCTCATCCATTGATTATCATTGTAAGTATTTCTTCTTCCTTAGATTGACGAGTTGCTTTAAATGTTCTTTCAGTGGCTGGGGAGATGATTTGGTGGACAGAACACTGTAAGTATGTGCATAAGAGTTTAAATCATCAGAACCATATAAAAGTCAGGCAAACATGATGGCCACCTACAATCCCACAGCTTGGGAGGCAGAGATGAAGTTTCCATGGACAAACTGGTGAGCTGACTAGCTATAACTGGTGTACTCCAGGCTCAGCAAGAGACTCTGCCTCCGGGAAATAAAAATGGAGAGCAACTGAGGAAGATATATGATGTCAACTATATAAATGCATGCACATACATGCAAACATATATGCAGCCTACACACACAAAGAGTTCATTTATTTATTATTTATTACATTAAAACCTTTCCTCCAAATACATTTTGATCCTACCCTTGGCCCCTTCAACACACCCAACTTCATGTTCTTTCTCTTAAAACAAAACAAGAAACAAAAATAAAAATAAAAACTCAGTTTGACAAAAATTACCAAAAAAAAGAGAACAAAACAAACCAACCTGCAAAAATTAGCAAACTCCCCCCAAAAAAACCAGAATCTGCTTTGTGTTCACAGCGTGGGAGTTTTCACTAGAAAGTTCTGTCAATTACAACAGCATGGATGGATGAGTCTTGCTCAGTGAAATAAGCCAAATTCAGAGGAGTGCCTATCACATGATCTCACTGTATGTGAAATCTAAGATTCAGGCTCACAGAGATATGGAGTGGACAGCACAGGGTGGGGTGGAGTGAGAAAACGAGTGATGCTGGAGCTAACCACAGCAGAACAGAAGGCAAGTGTCCTGGGTCTCTCTGTCTGTTGCCACATGGCTTCAGAGGGCTTTTGTTTGTCATGAAGTCTTTTTTTTTGTTTTTGATTTTTTGTTTTTTCGAGGAAGGGTTTCTCTGTGTAGCCCTGGCTGTCCTGGAACTCACTCTGTAGACCAGGCTGGCCTCGAACTCAGAAATTCGCCTATCTCTGCCTCCCAAGTGCTGGGATTAAAGGCGTGTGCCACCATGTCCGGCTCCTGAGATGAGGTCTTACACAGCCTGGGCTGCTCTTCTACTCCTGGTTTTTTGTTTGTTTGTTTTTTGTTGTTATTGTTGTTCTGTTTGTTTGTTTTTGTTTTGAGACAGGGTTTGTCTGTGTAGTCCTGGCTGGCCTGGAACTCACTCTGTAGAACAAGCTGGCCTTGAACTCACAGAGATCCTCTTGCCTCTGCCTCCTAAGTGCTGGGATCAAAGGCTTGCACCACCATGCTTGATTTCTGCTTGAACCCCAGTAATTTCTCTACCAGTTGAGCTACACCCCAGCCACAAAGTTAAGAATATATATATTTTTAGATTTATTTATTTTATGCATATGAATACACTGTAGCTGTCTTCAGACACATCAGAAGAAGGCATTAGATCCCATTACAGATGGTTGTGAGCCATCATGTGGTTGCTTGAAATTGAACTCAGGACATCTGGAAGAGCAGTTGAGCCATCTCTCCATCCCCAAGAATATATTTTAAACCATGGAAGAGGGCAGACAAGATGGTTCAGTGGGTAGAGATGCCCACAGTGCTAGCCTGAGGACTTGTCTCTGATCTTCAAAGCCCACAGGGTGGTTGGAGAACCTAGTTCTCAAAGTTATCTTCCAGCTGCTCCTATGTGCTGTGGCACAGGGACCCCTGCAATTGCATGTGCACACAGGCACACACACACACATACACACCATAATAATAAATAGAAAAAAAAAACCCTAAAAGTTAAAGAATAAAATGGCCAAAAGAGATCATTGAAAATGTTCTCATCACAAGGAAACAGTAACCATATAATATGAGGGATAATCATTTATGTGTCAGTTAAAAATCAAACAAAGTTTAGGGCTGAAAGTGTAGCTCAGCAGCAAAGTGTTTGCCTGGCACAAGACCCTGAGAGTCCCAGGACCACAGCCCCAAAAGTGAAATAAAACCTAAGAAGTGAGACGTTCCAGGAAACAAAGTGTGAGCTGGTGACTCTTCAAGGTTCAGTTATTAAGTAAGGTCCTCACAGGCGAGGCCTTCTGCCACCTGTCTGTCACGTTCTCTCATGTCATCTCACATCATGCGATATCATCTCCTCCCCTCCCATCAATATTAACTGCCTTTCTCATGGCTATGAGAAAACACCTCACAGTGACAATTTAAGGGAGGAAGATTTCCTTTGGCTCACAGTCTGTCATGGCCGCCTGAGTCTCAGAAGGTCACAGCGCACCCACAGTCAGGACGCAGAGAGAGACGGATGCGAGAGCTCAGCTCACTTTCTCCTTTTTATTCAGTTCAGAACCCAGCCCGTGGACTGGTGCCATTCACATCCAGGTGGGAGTTTTTCCACCTCAGTTAATGTAATCTAGAAAATCTCCCACAGACATACCCCAAGTCATGTCTCTTCAATGATTCTATCTTATTAAACTGAAAATTAACATTAGCCACCCCACTGTCCCATCCCATGTCACCCCAACCCACTATCCCATCCCACCCCATTGGATCTCACCCCACCCCACCCCACCCCACCTCACCCCACCCCACCTCACCCCATTCCCACCCCACCTCATCCCTTCTCATCCCACCCCCTTCTCCCTCCTCTCCTTCCTTCCCATTTTTATGTCCTCACAACCCATCCTATCTTATTCCCTCCCACCCTGTTCCCTCCCCTGCCACCTCATTCCTCTCTATCCCATCTCACCTCATCTCACCCTATCCCAATCCATCCTCGGGGCCTTCCTGTCAGATAGAGGCAGAAGCTGGGGCTTTGGGGGCAAAGTACCTACCCAGGTCTAGCCAGGGAGCTGCAGAGCTAGAGATAGGCTCTTCCAGAGTCACCTGGTGGGAGAAGATGGCATCTCCATGGAAATGGGGACCCTTTTCACCTTCTTGTTTAGAACCACAAGCTGGAGGATTTATTCAGCTCCACCATGGTTTGATAGTGGAATTTTGGAAGCCCTGGTGACTAGGGATCCTAGATCCACTGAGCCTCCTCTAGGCTCCTCCTGTTGTCCTGGCTTGGACTCCTGAGTCTCTGGGAGTCTGAGAGCTTTGGCTCCTGATGGGAGAGGAAAGAGCTGGAGGCTCCCAGCTGAGGTTCACTAGCTCTCTCTCCCACAGGAACATCCTGACCCTGTCTGATGGCCAAGGGGACCTTCTGATCAGCTGCTACTAGGCACCTGTCATGATTCAGATTAGGAGGACAGAAAGATGAGTCAGAAGTGTTTGCTATGCAAACATGAGGACTGGACTTCAAGCCAGGCATCCTGCACATGACCATAACTCCAGTTGAAATGGATCCAACATCTTCTGGCTTCTTCACCTGCACAGAACTTCACACCTATATAGCCATGTACACCCAAGCTTGCACACACACACACACACACACACACACACACACACACACACACACTAACACTAACACAGACATAAATAAATATGCACATTTAAATAAATATACACACATTTAAAATACATAAATTGTTTCTAAAAAGGATTCAATATTATATTTTCTTAAGTCCAAAAGCCAAGAAGTCACAGGATCTAAGATTTGAAGAATCAAAATAATACATCCCTAAATCAAAGACACTAGTTAAGTCATACCAATATCAAGTCAAGTAGGCAGGAAGTGAGTCCCACGTCTTCTGATGCCAAGAAGTACCGGGCTTTGTGACTGTGAATTTGTGTTATTCATAAACTGATCTAACCAAATCTCTACTATGCTCTCTATTTGGTCATATGTGAGCTTAAAAGGGTCATTCCCTGTAGATATGTTATTTCATTCTGCTAACTCCTGTATGTTTTATGACTTGTTTTTAAAACTCCTATTTAGAGGCTGGAGAGATGGCTCAGTGCTTAAGAGCATCAGCTGATCTTTCCGAGGGCTCACATTCGATTCTCACCACTGCCTGGTGGCTCTCGACCACCTGCTACTCTGGTTCTGGGGCAGCCAGTGCCCTCTTCTGACCTCTGTGGACACCACACATGCATGTGTTGTGTAGACTTACATGCAGACATGTTGGTGATCTGAGTCTCTCTGGTCTATTAGAGAAAGTAACTCAAGGATGAGTTAAGCCCTGGTGGTGACAGGGAGACCCAGCCTCTGTGGATGGAATGTCAAACAGCTGCCCCAAAGCCTCATTAATGATTGTTACACAGAAGTTAATTTTTTGGAAAAACAAATTCCTCATACCAAAGCTCCTAATCTAATCCATGTTTCCTGAAGAAAAACGTCACACCCATGTAGCTATTGTCCTTGCTGTGCAGTTTGCAGTGCTCAGTAATGCAAGACATCCCAGGTGTCCAGGTCTGGACCATCTCGTGACCAAAGCCATGCAAAGATTGTAAGCTCCTCCAGAAAAACAGCTCCACAGGTAACAGAAACAACCACTGTTTCCTACAAAGATCCCAAGGTCAAAGCACTCCTAGAAAACAACTGTTAATTCTAACGTTTATCCTAGATATAATGATTCTACTAGATTTCCTGCCACACAGACAAAACACCAAACATTAAAATAAAATAAAATAAAATAAAATAAAATAAAGGAGCACATCTAGCTCCCTGAACAACTCCACATTAATTTTATTGGCACAAGCTCTTCTTTTTACCACCCAGTGTGCTCTGTGAGCCTGCCCTTGCTGGGCAGTGGCTACAGTCTCCTGTTCAGAGTCCGGCTCATCTCTTCTTTCCCATGCTCCTAACAGGATGGCAGGTTCTGTGAGTTGGAAAAGCATGCTGTTCCCCTCTGCTTTCATTTTAATCAATGCAGGCGGCTCTAGGACCTCAAAAGACATGTGTGTACATGTGTGTGTGCACACACGTGCATGTGTGTGTGTGTGTGGGTGTGTATGTGGGTGTGTATGTGCACACACGTGCATATGTGTGTGTGTGTGTGTGTGTGTGTGTGTATGTGGGTGTGTATGTGTGTCTCAGGCTGGAGTATTCTGCAGCAGTGGGCATCTAGATAGTAGTATTGGCCCTAAGGTCCTGCATGGTTATTATTTCACAAACTCATTCTTCCTCTTGTCTTCTGAGGTCCCATTTTCCAGATTTAAAAACAAAAAACTGAAGCTCAGAACAGTCAACAGATACACCCACTGTCACATTTTTAGAGTAGGAAGGCAGATTTTGCCATCTGCTATCTTGAGGAAGGAGGACCACAGAAGGGCTGCAGGGAGGAGACAGACTGTAGGAAGAAACCAATGGATAGGTTCATCTCTGGGTTAAGGCCAAACATGTCTCTAGCTTTCCTGTGATAAGGGGACCTGGGCCCTTCCATCAATGGCCAGTGGTATACCCACTCTGTCCTGAGAGGGAGGGTGTAATATAAAGGATAGATGAGATTCAGTTATTTTTTGCTGAAATAATGTTTGGACTTACTTGGGTTGTAGCTTGAAGGTGGAGTGTAAGCCTTCATAAAGTGGTAACTGACATCCTAAAGCTGATCCTGTCCCAAGGTGGTGGTTTCATCCTCGGAGGGACCTCAGGTCACAGGCCTTAGAGGCTCTCAGGGAAAGAGAGGGTTAGGAGAGGTAGGTGGGACAAGTTGGAGCGACATGGACAAGTTTACCATCCCACTTAAGTAGGTATCAGACAGCAAGAGTTGCCATGAGATCCCAGCACACTCTTCAGCCAGCTGGGCCACCTGATACTAGAGTTTGGGGGTTTCAATTCTACATCAAGGCTTACCTGCTCTATAGTGTGACTTGGACATCTCTAGGGAAGAAGGGAAAGGGTTTCTGGGCTCTCCTGCTTTTGAAGGTAGCCAGTGCTTGCTTTCCATAGGCATCCCCATCTACCCTGAACACCTGTCAGTGCACACCTTGGAAGGTGTGATCCCGCCTGAAGGTTGGGGCTGAAGGTGGGTTTCCTGTACCCTGAGATCTTGTTGGGACTGGATTTCCTCAAAAATATTGCCCTAAAACCCAGATAGCAACATCGTCTGGGCTCTCTGAAAAAGAGAAAGTAGGTCATGATGGCCATAGGATGAGTCATGTGGAAAAGGGTCATGAACACAGTCCCTACTATAGACCAGAAGCTGTGGGGTGGTGAGCTGTGATAGGCAGCCTGGTCCCTGGTTGAGCTCAGGCTTAAAACCCGGGTGACCCAGCAGGTGACTGTGCCTGCAAGGAAAGGCAGACTTTTGGCCACACCCCTTAGGCTCCTGTCTCCTGTCACGTAGCTACAGCCTCTCATAGCCACCCCCCTCCCCCCATACCCCCTACCCCCACCCCTCTGCCTCGGAGAGGTCTGTGGCCATCAGTCATGTAGGAGCAGCACCAAGCCCTCCCACATGCAGCTCTCAGGCCAAGCCAATGAGAAGAACCTGCTGTCAGACCCTGACCCACCCCACAACTGTATATAAGAACCCTATCTAGGAGGAATAAAGGTGTGAGAACTACTCCATCATCTGAGAGCTTCTGTCATAAGAGCTGTAACACTGCCGCTTGGGAAGAAGTCTGCTCTCGAAGCATCACCTGAAGCTCCCCTGCACTCCTCACTGGCTAGTCAGCCTCTCCTTGGCCCAGCTCATCACCTTGGGGCCCAGCAGCTGGTCTTGAACAAGAGTTGTCAATCTTGGTAAAGAGGGAGGGTAATTCCCACCCCTTCTATTACTGGTCATTACTGGTACCCAAGAAGGCTTTCTGTTTCAGATTGGGAGGCCATCAGACCTGGCTTTCCCAGGGCCTCTTCTGGGTGAGTTCTGCTGTTCTTGTAGCTCTGCTTCCCTGACACTCAGGGTTTCACCCTCAACCAAGCCATCATCTGGGGCTGAAGTCATCTGCCTCCAGCTTTGCTGTATGGATGGCTGCCTTCCTGCACCTCTGTTTTAAGACATAAAAATACCAGAGTTCTAATCCTTTCTTTGCCAGACATGATTTCTGTGCATTCCTTTAATTCCACCCCTTTAATCTCTTTAATCCGATTTAGGGCCAGAGTAACTGAGTAACTGAGTAACTGAGTAAGGGATTAACTGGAGTAACTGAGAGAGCAACGGTGGAGACAGAGGTGGAGCCAGCTACAGCAGTGGAGGCAACAGAGACAACTCCTCCTTTCTGCTTGCATTCTCTCCTCTTTGCCTGAACCCTCGTACCCGGCTGGGCCAGAGATCTCTGTGGAAAGTCTCCAGTACACAGGCCCACAAGAAGCCCTGTGGCTGCTGGGGACCCCACTTTAGTCTGAGGGTTCTCTGGCTGTTCCAGGGAACCCCAGGTGCCACCAACTACTCAACCTGAGGCAAGTCCCTTTCTTTCCGTGTTGGACATAGGTCTCACTTCTAATCTCTTGTGACTGATCTAGAGTTGGATTCTGCCATTCTATTGCATCTCCATTTCTCATCTTGAGTGGGAGGGTGTGGGAAGGGGCCTGGAGGAGAGTCACACACTCTCTTCTGAGGGAATGGTTGCTGTGGCTTGCTTGTCATCTGCCATCAGTGGCTCAGGCCACGTGCTATCAGCGGTCTACTATAAAGCTTGAAAAGATCAGTAGGACTAGGTGGAGTTCATGGGACTTAATGGGACCCAGGCTTCAGTGACTTGGCTGTCCTAGCTATGGGAGGGACAGGAGGAAAAGACTGGGTCCACAGAGCTGTCCTTTCTATGGTGCCAGGACTGTGCCCAACAGACACCTCAACTAGAGTCTCAAGGATGAACACCCCCTCTGAGGTCAAGAAGGATCTGCTGGGAGTTGCAGAACACCTGAGGCCATCAGAGCCCATCACCTTGGGGCCAGGGGCATCTGCCTGGCAGCTGGTCTTGAAGAAGATCAAGGAGTTGTCCATCTCGGTAAGGAGGGAGGGTAATTCCCACCTCTTCCATTACTGGTCATTACTGCTGCCTGTTTCCTGTTTCAGATTGGGAGGCCATCAGACCTGGCTTTCCCAGGGCTGGGTGAGTTCTGCTGTTCTTGTAGCTCTGCTTCCCTGACACTCAGGGTTTCACCCTCAACCAAGCCATCATCTGGGGCTGAAGTCATCTGCCTCCAGCTTTGCTGTACGGATGGCTGCCTTCCTGCACCTCTGTTTCAAGATGTGAAAAGATCAAAGCTCTAATCCTTTCTTTGCCACACACGATTTCCTTGCATTCCTTTAATCCCAGCACTCAGGAGACAGAGGCAGGTGGATCTCTGTACATTCAAAGTCAGTCTGGTCTACATAGCAAGTTCCAGGACAGCTAGGGCTACATAGAGAGACCCTGTCTCAAAACAAAACAACGCCGGGTGTGGTGGCGCACACCTTTAATCCCAGCACTCGGGAGGCAGAGGCAGGTGGATTTCTGAGTTCGAGGCCAGCCTGGTCTACAAAGTGAGCTCCAGGACAGCCAGGGCTATACAGAGAAACCCTGTCTCAAAACAAAACAACAACAACAAAAAGAAAGAAAGAAAAGAATGAAAGAGAGAGAGAGAGAGAGAAGGAAGAAAGGAAGAAAGGAAGGAAGGAAGGGAAAGGAAGGAAGAAAGAAAGAAAGAAAGAAAGAAAGAAAGAAAGAAAGAAAGAAAGAAGGAAAGAAAGAAAGAAAGAAAGAAAGAAAGAAAGAAAGAAAGAAAGAAAGAAAGAAAGGAAGAAAGGAAGAAAGAAAGAGAAAGATAAAAATGAAAAAAGAAAATCAAATCTTCTCTTTGTTATATTCTTGCTGTGTGTCCTTGAGCCTGTTTTCCCTGGCCCTAAAAAAGAAGAAACAAGTTAGATGTGGTGGTATACACTTGTAATTCCAGCACCAAGGAGACAACAGCAGAAGCCTAGGCTATAATAGTAAGAGCTCATCTAAACAAACAAACAAACAAACAAACAAACAACAAAGTGAATTGCCAAGAAAGGAAAAGAAAGTCAGAGGAAGAGTAATGATTTCGTCATAAAGTGGAGAGGCCCTGAGGACCTAACCCATCCCCCATCTCCCTCTCTTGTCCTTGCCTAACAGGGCCGCCAAGATGCCTTCATGGTGGCTGACCTGGATGTGCTGGTCAGCCGCCATCGGACCTTCCTCCAGGCCCTGCCCAGAGTCCAGCCCTTCTATGCAGTCAAGTGTAACAGCAACCCCTGGGTGCTGCTCGTCTTGGCTGCCCTGGGCACCGGCTTTGACTGTGCCAGCCAGGTGAGCCTGTGCTAGCTTGCCAATCACCTCTCCACGGCCTGTCACTTTCTGGAGAAATATTGCCGATGGTCAGGAGTTCAGGAAGGGGGCACTCTGGCCCCCAAGATGGTACCGGGTGTGTTGAGGACTTGAGACTTTGTTGTTGCTGCTGTTGGTTTTCGTTTGTTCTAAGACTGAGGCTAACGTAGTCCAGGCTAGGTTAGAATTCACTCTGTAGCCGAAGATGAACTTCTGATCTCCCAGACACAGTTTCTCAGTGCTGATTGGACCCAGGGCTTTGTGCATGCTACACAAGCAAGATACCAACCGAGCTACAGCCCGTCCCTTCGGATGCTTTTTAATGAATAAATGAGCAGATTGCTACAGTCGGCCTTGTACTTAGCCATGTGACAAGACCAAACAGCCTGAACTAGCGAGCAGGTTCCTTCTTGGCATAGCCAAACACCCTTCTGAGCCTCAGTTTCTCCCGCTTTAAAATGGGACCAACACTTAGTGAAATCGAGGACATGACCATTTGTAGGAAGGGTTGAGAAGAAGGGTTTTACTATAGATATGGAGGGAGAGAGCAGCCAGGGTGTCTGGAAGAGTCCAGTCTGAGCATGGCCTGCAGAATAGGCCAGGCCATGAGAGGAGGGAAGGGGAGGAGGAGGAAGAGAGGAAGAGAAGAGAAAGAGAAGAGGTCAAGAGGACCAAGAGGGCACATGGGAACCAGGAGCATGTGTAGCCAAATCGCTGAGGTATATGGGAATCAGACGCTATGGGGAGAGAAGCAAGGCCCAGGCCCTGACTTGGAGAGGTTTAGGGAAGGAGGCAGAAGGAGAGGTCCCAGGAGAGCCTCAGGTACTGAGGGAGACTTGTCTGGAGTTTCTCTGGGACTTGATACTCTCCCAGTGAAGGGCTTGGTTCCACGAGGGGCTCCTTGGAAGATTTCCCACTAGTTCAGGCTAAGGTCCTGTCCCCAGAGAGTCAGGAAAGGTGGGAGCAGGGGGCAGTCCCAACTCTGGCTTTTTCCCCATGCCAGGGAGAGCTGGAACAAGTGCTGGGCTTGGGCGTGGCCCCCTCCAGAATCATCTTCGCCAACCCCTGCAAGGCCGTCTCCCACATCCAGTTCGCAGCCCGCTGTGGGGTGCAGCTTCTGACCTTCGACAATGAGGAGGAACTGATTAAGCTGGCCCGGTACCACCCGAGGGCTAGGTGAGATGGCAGACGTTCAACTGGAAACAGTAGGTCCGGTGACCCTGCCAGAGGGACCTGATCCTCAGCAGCCAGGCAGAAGGGGGCCCCAAGAAAACCTCTGGGCAACAAGAGTGAGTGTTGGATTGCAGGCACAAAGGTTCGGTCAGAAGGGCCAATGCCTTCTCTGGAACACATCAGTGTCAAGAAGACCTTGTCTCTGCATAGACACAGGACAGAGCCCAGCATGAGAAGGTCTGACATCCCGGATGACATAGGAAAAGTACTTATACCAGAGTCAGACCAAGGCTTACATTTCAGATTCATAAGCCATATGTTGTATAACATTGCTGATTCTTTTGTTTGTTTGTTTGGGTTTTGTTTTTGTTTTTGTTTTTTTAAACAGGGTTTCTCTGTGTAGCCCTGGCTTTCCTGGAACTCACTCTGTAGACCAGTATGGCCTCAAACTTATAGAGATCCACTACCTCTGCCTCCTAAGTACTACGATTAAAGGCCTGCACCACCACTGCCCAGCCTACACCCCTTGTTCCTTAGAAAGTCTTAACGATGCCATTCTATCCCGCTTGCACTCGCTTGGCAGAATTCTGTAAGCAGGAGGTACTTGCTCTTTGCTCTCTATGCTGAATAGTTGGGAGGAACTAGGCATGGATGGGTGGGAAGGTTGGAGGGTCTCAGAGTTCCTGTGCACCCCTGCTGTCCTCTCTCCTCCTCCAGGCTGGTTCTCCGGATACAGACCCTGGACAGTCAAAGCACCTTCCCTCTGCACACCAAGTTTGGAGCCCATCTGGAGGCATGTGGACACCTGCTCCAGGTTGCCAGAGAGCTGGGGTTGGCTGTGGTGGGGGCCTCGTAAGTGAGCACTGGCCTTCCCTATCTCCATTTTTATTTCTATCTCTAGGCAACCAAGGACTCTCAGGGACAACTCTGCTTTGTGTGTTTTCTAAGTCTAGAGGATGTGAGGCCTTGGGGACAAAATTGAAGTCAATATCAAAGAAATGTAACACTCCAGATATGTGACATTTTCAAACAGTATTTTTTTTTTAAAAAAATCAAAAAATGGGGCTGGAGAAATAAGCACTCATATTAAGAATTCATTTTAGGGGCTGGAGAGATGGCTCAGCAGTTAAGAGCACTAACTGCTCTTCCAGAGGTCCTGAGTTCAAATCCCAGCAACCACATGGTGGCTCACAACCATCTGTAATGGGATCTGATGCCCTCTTCTAGAGTACTGAAGACAGCTACAGTATATATATATTCTTTTTTAAAAAGATTTTAAAACAAAATCTCCATGACGACAAAGACTGGAATTTTAAATGAAGTCAGGAGTGGTGTAGCTGACCTCCTTTTGTCCCTTAGGGTCTAATCACCGTTACAGATCCATTCTAGGTCTGAAATGTTTACATTTCATTCCTCCTGGATACATGCATTCATTTTATTCTTTCTGAGAGCTGGGTGTGGGGACACACAGCTGGAATCCCAGGACTCAGGGAGGCAGAGGCAGGAGAGTAGTGACGTCAAAAGCAGGCTGGACAACGGAAGACCTGGTCTCCAAAAGGGGTAGGGATGGGCACATAGCTCAGTTGGTAGAGTGCTTGTCTGGTATGCACTGGATAAAACCAGCCATGGTACACATCCCATAGTCCAGCACTTCAGCACTCCAGAGGTGGCGGGTGAAGGGTCAGAAGTTCAAGGTCATCTTTGACTATATTACATGTTGGAAGCTACCTTGTGCTATATGAAGTGCTATCTTAAAAATTGCATTAGTTAGTTATATGCTTTATGGCCCCTTACATGTTTTTAAATTAATAATGTTTGAATTAAACTTTTTTACTTTTTTATATTTATTTTGAATGTGTGTGTGTGTGTTTGTGTCTGTGTGTG
Source organism: Mus musculus (assembly GCF_000001635.26). NCBI lineage: Eukaryota > Metazoa > Chordata > Mammalia > Rodentia > Muridae > Mus > Mus musculus. The sequence continues at coordinate 130,217,235 of NC_000070.6, read as the reverse complement.
TGTCTGTGTGTGTATGTCTGTGTGTGTGTCTGTTTGTATGCACATACCATGGACAACTTTTAGGAATTAGTTTTCATCTCTCATCATGTGGGGTTCAAGAATTGAACTCAGGTCGTCGAGGTTAGCAGCGAGTGCCTTTACGCTCTGAGCCTTCTGGCCAGCCAGGTTTTGCATCTCATGAGAAAACCTCTAATCCCCTCTACCTGGTTACTCACGCAGTTTATCTTCGGAGGGCCGTGGGTTGTGGGGTTCTAATGACATGAGTTCTAGGTAAGAGAACAGGATCCCCTTCAACAGAGGCATTGGGCGTGAGCAGCTGGGAGAAAAATGTCACTCTGTCCTGAGCTCTGATTGGGTGACCATGGGATGTGTGTCTCTCTGAGGGTGATCTTGGCACTGACTGGCCCAGGTCTTAAAGCCCCTAGGTGGGTGTTCCCTGGTACATCTCTCTTCACACTGACTTCAGTCTCTACCTGTGTGTCTTCCACACCAATGGCCACGCTCAGCTTCCACGTGGGTTCCGACTGCCACACACCTGAGAGCTACAGACAGGCCATCGCTGACTGCCATCGTGTGTTTGAGATGGGCTGCAAGGCTGGCCACCACATGAGCCTCCTGGATCTTGGAGGGGGCTTCCCAGGAGTTAAGGGCTCTGAAGCCAAATTTGAGGAGGTGAGAGGGACGGCCCCAGGAATGAGAGTAGCAGTCTGGGTGTAACTGCTTGGGGTGGGAATGGGTGGGGGTGTCAAGTGCATGTGCACGCTCATGTGTTTGTGTGTGTTTGTATGAAGTAACCTTGTGTAACTGGGAGTCTGTTTGTGGGTTTGCCTTCGGTACACGTCTTTACTGACTACATGCATGGCTTCGAGCGTGTCTGAATGGGTGAGCCTGCTTCTTACTGCCCTTCTTTCTGTTACCTCACAGCTCTGACACAAAATCAGGAGCTACGTCTAAAAATGGCTTTCTCTTCCTTCTCTTCCTCCTCTTTTTCTTCCTCTTCCGTCTTTTCTTCCTCTTCCTCCTCCTCTTCCTTCTCTTCTTCCTCCTCTTTCTCTTCTTCCTCTTCCTTCTTTTCTTCCTCTTCCTCCTCCTCTTCCTCTTCCTTCTCTTCTTCCTCCTCTTTCTCTTCTTCCTCTTCCTCCTCCTCTTCCTCTTCCTTCTCTTCTTCCTCCTCTTTCTCTTCTTCCTCTTCCTTCTTTTCTTCCTCTTCCTCCTCCTCTTCCTCTTCCTTCTCTTCTTCCTCCTCTTTCTCTTCTTCCTCTTCCTTCTCTTCCATTTCCTCTTCCTCCTCCTCTTCCTCCTCTTGTTCCTCATTTCTTCTTTCTCATCCTTCCCCTCCCTCTTTTTTCTTCTTCCTTATCTTTCCCCTCCTTCTTTTTTCTTCTTCTTCCTCCTCCTCCTCCCCTCGTGTCTCCCTCCCATCCCCACCCCTCTTCTTCTCACCCCCTTCTTTACACCACTGAGCGATCTCTCCAGCACCCCCGTGTCCTCCTTTAGACACCTTAGCCGATGGCCCTGGCTATGCCTGGTAGGAAATCATGACCCCTTAGCTTCAGCAAACCTTCTGTCTCTGCTGACCATGTGACAGTTATTCACAATGTCACATTCCTAAGGGTGCCAGAGCCTATGCACTGGCCGTGCACTTTGGACTCTCCCAGTCTCACTTCTACCTGTTTCTTCTTTCCACATGGCTATGGTAGGGACACAGGGAAGGGAGGAGAGTCATGTCAGTAGCTTAGACTCAGGATACAGTAGAGACAGGATCTGTCACCACAGGTGGCGAGAGTGATCAACACTGCCCTGGCCCAGTACTTTCCGGAGGAGACCGGTATCGAGGTCATTGCAGAGCCTGGCCGCTTCTATGCGGGGTCCGTGTGCACAGCTGCTGTGAATATCATAGTCAAGAAGTCTTCCCTAGATCCAGGTGTGTAGCCACTGTCTAGGTGTCCCCAGGACACAGGGAGTGGTTGGATAGTGGGTTTGGGATATACCCTAGGTGCCTACTTATAGGAAGTGAGATCAGAGTGAGGCATGGGATTGATCCTGTCTATTCACTGTTTATTGTTGCCAAGAAGGGGAGGTGAAGGGCGGAGACAAAGGTAAGTCTACCCTGCACTGAGGGAGCAGTTGCAGGGTACAGCCTACGAGATCCTAGACACCCAATGTCTAAACCCAGTCAATCAGGAGCAGACCCATGAGTGCAGCAGGCGAAGTCCCAGACTATACAAGTTCCCACAAAGGATAGCACAGGATTGACTGCTGTGATGGGATGCATCCCGGAGGCTGACATCCTCTGGTGACAGTAGCTGTTGACACTCATCACTGTGTCTCCCAGGAGAGTTCTTTGGTTATTTTGTCTCTGCATGTAGGAGAAAGGTAGGGTGGCCATGTTCCCAGAGAATGACCCAGAAATATTTTCATGGCAAAATCGAGAATATTCCCAGGTCTACGTCCACTGGGTTAGCGCTCTTTGATCTTCTGGATGGAGTGATATTGGCGTGCAAATATCTGTCAATCACTCTGATCCCCTCCCCTTCTCTTCTGATGGTGTGTCTCATTGGAGGATAATGGGTGTAGCACACTTGTCTTCAGTCATTCCGCCCCAGATAATTTCAAGGATTTGGGAGATTGTTTTGCCCACGAAAGCAAGAGCTGTCAATATGCAGAAATCAATGACACCTGAAATACATATTTTACCTCAGGCCTGCTCACCCATCTTGTGAGACAGCTTGGGGTAACCCTCACTGAACACGTGTAGTACATGGAGACTCAGAGAGGGCAGTGACTCATCCAAGGTAATACGGCTCATTAGCAATGCAGCTAGTCCAGGTCCTTCTGACTCCAGCAGAGCTGCCCTTCACCCCTGACATCATGATTAACTCAACTCAGAATCAATCCAGGTACCACTGGGGCTGGGGTTAGAGAGAGAGGGAGGAGAAAGGAAACTATCAGAGAGAAAGTCTGTATTCGGAGTCAGCATTCAAGTGGCATCCGACTGTCTAGATGTTAAGAGAATCCGACTGAAATCCCGAATGCAAGTTCGGGAGCATTGTGAAGGCAAACTAAGACGGCTGTGAAGAGCAGGCTGGTGGAGGTTGTGTCTGGAGGTTTTGTAACAAGAGCTCGAGGGATGGGAGGAGAAAGCAGCCACATGCTTATCTAAGTCACACCAGAAGAGGCAGTGTTCAGAGGGAGGGGGCCATCCGCAGTTGGTGGTGCTGCCACAGTTTCTCAGCACACCCAGGAATTGTCCTAAGGACTTGTTCTAATTAGCTGTGGCAAGACATACTCACATAGAGACATGTTTCAGATAAAATGTGACAGTTTCCCAGAGACAGGAGTCGCTGAGTGCCTCATCCGCTCGTAGTGGATGGAGAAAGAAAAGAAGGCCAGTGTCTTCACTGGGATGTTTGCTTGTGAAAACAGGTCCCATGTAGTCTAGACTGACCTGGGCCCTGGCCACATGAGGAGGCCTCTGCAGACATAGGCAGGCAGTGAAGGGAGAGGTGAGAATGAAAACTCAGTTCAGGTTGACCTCAACCTGGATCAAACTTCAGGGAGTCTGATCCTAGATGGTTTATTGGCACATATGAACACAATCACATTTGGAAAAAGGTTTCCAGGCAACAACCACTCCAAGTCCAGGTGCACAATAAAGCTCAAGGTGCGACCTCGTAAAAACTCCTTTACAAAGTATGTGTGACCGTGAGGGTGGGTTCTACAGCTTGAAGATCTAGGATCTAGTGGAATCTCTGTCCGAGATAGCATAGAGGTCAGCAGGCCACAAAGTACACATGACATCTCCCCTAAAGGTGAGAGCTAAAGATAAAGTTCTAGGGGGAGAGATTCTGGGATAGACATTCTGAGGGATTTGTGTGAGGTCTGCCTCTACAGATAGCAGGAGGTCACTAGGTCAGGAACAATATCCACAGGCAGCTTTCTGGGTGGAAGGCAGGTATTTTATTTCCACCATTGAGGAGACACACCTCAATGAATGGTTAACATTCCTGGTTTTCCTAGTGGTCTATGGGCACAAGGACCATTGTGCTCACAACAGCCCTGTAACTAAGAATGACCTTAAACTTCTGATCCTCCTGCCTCATCTTTCCTAGTTCTAAGTGTGCACCACCATGACTGAATGTATGTATGTGGCGCTGGGATCAAACCCGGGGCTTTGTGTATTCTAGAAAAATTCTCTACCAACTGAACTATACTCTACTGTTACTATTAACATCATCATCATCATCATCATCATCATCATCATTATTATTATTATTATTATTATTATTATTATTATTATTATTAGGCAGGTTCTTACTTTGTAGTCCAGCCTGGCCTGGAACTTGTGGCAGCCCTCTGACCCCAGCTTCCTAAGTGCTGGGATTACACACTCCATTTCCATTATGATTTACAAGGGAGGGAATGGCCAGGCTGGGCATGCGAGACAGGCTTAGTTCTGGCTAGTTTGGGTAATTTCAGCAGGCTCACAAATGTAAGGATGGCTGTGGTCTCTGATCCTCGGGTGACAAACACCAGGAAAGTGGCTGGAACACGGATAGTTCAAGAAATGAATCAGCAGGTTTGGGAAGATGACTTAGCAGTTTAGAGAGCTTTGCTACTTCTGCAGAGGACCTGTGTTCAATTCTTAGAACCCATAGGGTGGTTCACAACCAGCTGTAACTTCAGTTCCAGCGCTGCCTTCTGGCCTCCGTGAGCACTGCATGAATGTGGTGTACAGACCCACGTGCTCGCAAAACATCCATACAAATGAAATAAATAAATCTAAAAAAAATTTTTTTTTAAAGGGAAGCATTTGGCTGCTTAGGCTCTGCTCTGGTGGCTGTCCACGAGGGAGGCCATCTATGCAGACAATTACTGTCTCTAGGAATTAGCTAGCCTGGGAAGGTCAAACTCCTTTGGATCTCCTGAGCCCAGATGCCAGAGTGTTAAGAATATCAAAGAGACCAGATATGCTGGTCCCCACCTGTAATGCCAGCACTCAGGATGTGGAGTTACATAGGCCAGTGTGGGTTATGAGACTCTGTCTCAAACAAAGAAACAGGAACACAAAATAAAACAGGGTGTGGTGGCACATGCCCGCAATCCCAGGACTCAGGAGACTGAGGCAAGGAGACCACAAACTTCAGTGCCATCCTGGGCTACATGATAAGAGCCTCTCTCAAAGGTCAAGATCTGCAGATATAGTTCAGTGGTAGAACACTTGCCTAGCAAAAGCAAGGCCTTGCCTTCAGTCTCCACCAAGACCATGTGAATTAGAGAGGGAGGAAGGAAAGAAGGAAAGAGGAAATGCGGTTAACATGGCAATTCCTGAAAGAAAGGAAATGGACACACTAGCATGGCCTGAAGTGAGACAGCAAATAAACACCAGAGTTCCAGTCCTGCTGCACACAATAGGTACTCACTCTTGTCCTGCCTCACATAGTAGGTGCTCAGGGATAATCCTAGCCCATTGCCTACTCCCACGGACTTCTGGCAAGACTCAGTTTCTCCAACTGTACTGCAGGGGTCACGGTACACAGTAAATGCACTCCTCACGTGGAGAGCTTAAAACAGATCATGCCACACCGGTTATTGCTGCTCAGTGTCCCATGTGGGAAGCAGAGGGTCTGGGGGCTGGCACACGTTATGGCAGGAGAGGACTTGGTGATGACCCTTAGAACAAGGCAGGAGTTCTGTAGTACTGGGCAGCGAGCCTGGACCTCTCTCAAGGGAGAAAGGACTCATTAGGGAAACCTGGCAAAGCGCAGCTCATCTGTTCACTCCTTGTTCCCAGGAGGCCACAGGAAGCTGGCATACTACCTTAATGAGGGCCATTATGGAGTCTTCCGACTCTTCCTCAGGGACCCTGTCCCCAGGATACCCATAGTGGTGAAGGTAAGGGGGCCTTTTGTGTCTTGTGACCAGCCTCTGTCCCAAGAGCCAGGGTCTCAGGTCACCCATGCTCTGAAGGTTGTCATGCTAGGCACTGATGCAGGGCTCTCCATGTACACATATGGATGTGTTTCCTAGGGCACACCTGATGATTCATGCCTGTGCCAGCACACACATCTGTGGGGGTTGCATGGGTCCTATCAGCTCTGGGTGCTTCTATGTGCATCTCTGTATGTGCTGTGGCTGTGTGTACTTCTAGAGCTCTGGGATGTTGGAGATACAGAAGACTTGGGGAGTAGTGGGTTCCCAAGGCCCCCAAATCAGAGTCACCTGCGAAACTGTCAAAGTCTCCACTGCCCGGCCATGCCCTCATACACAGAAACAGATGTAAATCTTCAGTTGAACCTAGCATCGGTACATCATTAAAACTCCCCAGGTGACCCCAATGTACAGTGGCCTCTGAGACCTGATCTTCGGGTCCCCAGCATGCATGTGTGATGTGCTTGTGGGCTGCAAGCTCCGGGACAGCAGGGCCTATGTGTATGTCCGAAACACTGGCACAGAACAGCCACTCTGTCACTGTTCCCAATAGCTGAGTAATGTCCTTGCTGGCGGATGGCCACATGTCCCCCAGGGCCATGTATAACATCCTAACAATGTGGAGAGACCCTTCCTTCTCTGACCCCACCTCCTCCATGCAGGTGTTCCCCTCGGAGCCCCGCCTCTTCCTTCTCTGACCCCACCTCCTCCTCTCCCTGCAGGAGTTCCCCTCGGAGCCCCCACTCTTCCCCTGCACGCTTTATGGCCCCACCTGCGATGCCTATGACCGGCTTTTTTCGACAGAGGTTCAGTTGCCAGAGCTGGATGTAGGTGACTGGCTGATTTTCCCTGACATGGGTGCCTACAGTAGCTCCATGAGTTCCACCTTCAATGGCTTCCCGATCGCAACTGTCTATGATGCCATGAGCCCCCAACTCAGGTGTCCAGGGGGAAGGGTATGGAGGGCAGCCATGGCGGGGGTGAGGAGGCTTTCTCCAGCCTTGGGCCTGGCAATGGGAGCTGGTAGCTGAGCTTGGGAGGCTCGAGCCTAGGGAACACGTTTGCCATGGGTCTCTTGATGATTGACTGGGTCTTGCCTCTCCTCAGGTATGTCAGAGGTTCCAGGGCAGCTGTACCAGCTAAGGAGTGGATGCCTCGGTGGGGGTAGAATCAATCAGCCTATGGACCCATCTAGCCCTTGGTGCCATAGCCCAAACCTTACAGTCTCTGGCGGTTTGTAATAGCCGTCCCCCTTGTCCCTGTCCCCCCACCCCGAGTTCTCAGGATTGTCCTTCAGATGAGCCCCTGCCCTGGGGACCCTGCTCTGCCCAGATCAGGATTCATCACCAGAGGAGGTGTGTGTGTGGGGGGAGCCCTATGAACCCCTTGAACTGTAGCAATTTTTCCACAGGAGCCTACTGGAGACAGTACCTTAGGCCAGGACATGGCCAGAATGAAGAGGAGTCAGACACCCAGTATGATATGCCCACTGGGGAAAGCTTACTGTGAGAGGCCTATGGGGTTGGTCCTTGGGGGAAATGAGGCCTGGCCTCTTCTGCACTGATGAGACCCTTTTATACGTTGAAAAGAGTTTTCTTTTTAAAGTAAGCTTGAAGTACCAGATGACTGTACTGGGTAGCTTGGCATCCCTTCTGGCTCTCGATCTCCTAGACTATAGGACCCCCATGGAGAATGGGTGAGACAAGGAAGGCCAGATTTGTGCTGACACATGAGCTAGTCACCTTAATCTCAAAAAAGACTGGGTCCCCTGGGGAAGGATACTAACAAAAGGGTACCTAGGAGTGCTTCAGGATGAAGTGAGGTGGGGAGTGACCCCAGGGGGAAAGCCACTAACTCCTGTGTGCTTTCTAAACTTTGCCTGACGAAGCTTTCTGGGATGCACAGTCTCTGCCAAGGCTTTCAAGACCTGTCCAGTTGTGTCACAGCCCAGCTCTACCGTCTGAGCATCCTTGAACGGAAGAGAATCCCCCACCATGAGACATCCAGTGGAAGGTGTGGGCTGCTGACTCCACCCATGAATGTGGGAAAGGCTCAGTCTTCAAGACAGTGTGGTGCTCATTTGGCCTCTCCACAGCTTGCAACTTAGGAGTGGAAATATTAATATCTATCTATCAAAGGGGTTTCAAAATACAGGTATATTGGGCTTTGGCGGAAAAAAAAACTGTACTTAGATGCAAGAACTGGTGTGTTCTGCTTGTTCTGTGGGTGTAGTTATCTATGACTATGAATATTTATCTATATTCATCCATCCATCCATCTATCCATCATCCAACCATCACCCATCATCCCTCCATCCCTCCATCCACATCCATCCATCAGCCATCCATCATTCATCCAACCATCATCCATCCCTCCATCCATCATCCATCCATTATCCATCCATTCATCCACCACCCAACCATTATCCAGCCATCCATCATCCATCATTCATCTAGCTACATCCACCCATCCATCTATCATAAATCCATCACTTAGCCATCTGTCAATCATTCATCATTACCTTCATCCATCCATCATCAATCCTTCATCTAGGCAGCCATCACCCATAAATCATTCATCCACCCATCATAAACCCATCATCCATCAATCCACCCAACATCTATCCATCATCCATCCATCCATCCATCCACAAATCCATCATCCATCCATTCACTCATCCACCCATCATCTATCTACTATCCATTGATCCATCCATCCATCCATCCACCCATCATCTATCCACCCACCCATCATCTACCCATCATCCATCATCTATCCATCATCAATCCATCCACTCATCATCCATCCATCCAACCACCATCTACCCATCATCCATCCATCATCCATCCACCCATCATCTACCCATCATCCATCCATCATCTATCCATCCAACAATCATCCACCCATCATCGTTCCTAGATCCATCCATCCATCCACCAACCCATCCATCATCCATCCATCCACTCAATCACCCATCGTCTATCTACTATCCATTGATCCATCGATCCATCCATCCATTCATTCACCCATTATCCATCCATTCATCCATCCATCCATCCATCCATCCATCCATCCATCCATCTACCCATCATTTATCTACCACCCATCCATCATCCATCAATCCACCCAGCATCTACCCATCATCCATCCATCCACCCATTATCTATCCATCAACCAGCCATCCAGCCATCATCCAGCCATCATCCACCCATTATCCATCCACTCACCCATCATCTACCCATCACCCATCCATCATCCATCCATCCATCCACCCACCCATCATCCATCCATCCACCCATCATCTACCCATCACCCATCCATCCATCCATCCACCCACCCATCATCCATCCATCCACCCATCATCTACCCATCATCCATCCATCATCCACCTATTATCCACCTATCATCCATCAATCCATCCATCTATCCATCATACATACATCCACTCATTCACCCATCATCTATCTACTATCCATCGAGCCATCCACCCATTATCCATCCATCCATCCATCCATCCATCCATCCATCCATCAATCATCTACCCATCATTATCCATCATCCATCCATCCATCATCCATCCATCCATCCACCCATCATCTATCCATCATCTATCCATCCACCCATCATTCACCCATCATGCATCCATCCATCATTCATCCATCCATCCATCCATCCACCCATTATCTATCCATCATCCATCCATCCATCCATCCACCCACCCATTATCTATCCATCATTTATCCATCATTCATCCATCATCTATCCATCATCAATACATCCATCCATCATCCATCCATCCACCCATTATCTAACCATCATCCATTCATCATCTATCCATCCACCCATCTTCTATCCATCATCTATCCATCCATCCATCAATACATCCTCCCATCATCCACTCATCCACCCATCATATATCCATCATTCATCATCCATCCATCCATCATCCATCCATCCATACTTCATCTATCCATCATTCATCGATCCATCCACCAATCATAGATCAATCATCCATCCATCATCCATCCATCCATCCATCCATCCATCCATTTATCCATCCACCCACCCATCCATCATCTACCCATCATCCAACCATAATCCATCCATCATCCATCCACCCATCATTCACCCATTGATCCATCCATCCAGCGTCCACCCATCATCCATCCACACATCCATTCATCCATCATCCATCCATCCACCCATCATCTATCCATCATCCATCCATCCATCCATCCATCCATCCATCCACCCATCATCTATCTACCATCCATCCATCATCCATCCACCCACCCATCATCTATCCATCATCCATCCATACACCATTCATCCACCCATCTTCCATCCATCCATCCACCCATCCACCCATCCACCATCGATCGATCCATCCATCCATCTGTCCATAATCTATTTACCATCCATCCATTATCTATCCATCCACCCATCATCTACCCATCAACCATCCATCATCTATCCATCCAACCATCATCCACTCATCCTCCACCCATCCTCCACCCATCATCCATCCATCATCTATTTATAATCCATCTATCCATTCATCATCTACCCATCATCCATCCACCATCTATCCATCCACCCATCATCCACCCATCACTTATCGATTGTCCATCCATCCACCCATCATCTACCCGTCATCCATCCATCATCCATCCATCATCCACCCATCATCCATCCACGCATCATTCACCCATCATCTACCCATCATCCATCCATCACCCATCCATACACCCATCATTCACCCATCGATTCATCCATCCATCATCCACCCATCAGCAATCGATTCATCATCCATCCATCCATCCATCCATCCACCCATCATCTATCGATCATCCATCCACCCATCATCTACCCATCATCCATCCGTCATCTATCCATCCCACAATCATCCACCCATCATCGTTCCTAGATCCATCCACCCATCCATCATACATCCATCCACTCAATCACCCATCGTCTATCTACTATCCATCCATCCATCCATCCATCCATTCATTCACCCATTATCCATCCATCCATCCACCCACCCACCCATCATCCATCCATCCATCCATCCACCCACCCACCCATCACCCATCCATCCATCCATCCATCCATCCATCCATCCATCTACCCATCATTTATCTACCACCCATACATCATTCACCAATCTACCCAGCATCTACCCATCATCCATCAAAATCCATCCATCCATCCATCCATCCATCCATCCATCAATCATCTATCCATCAACCAGCCGTCCAGCCATCATACAGCCTTCATCCACCCATCATCCATCCATCATCTATCTATCCACCCATCATCCATCTATCATCCACTCATTATCCACCCATCATCCATCAATCCATCCATCTATCCATCATACATCCATCCACTCATTCACCCATGATCTATCTACTATCCATCGATCCATCCACCCATCCACCCATTATCCATCCATCCATCCATCCATCCATCCACCCATCATCTATCCATCATCCATCCATCCATCATCCATCCATCCATCCACCCATCATCTATCCATCATCTATCCATCCACCCATCATTCACCCATCATGCATCCATCCATCATGCATCCATCCATCCATCCACCCATTATCTATCCATCATCCATCCATCCACCCACCCATTATCTATCCATCATTTATCCATCATCCATTCATCTATCCATCATCAATACATCCACCTATCATCCATCAATCCACCCACCATCTACCTATCATCCATCCATCATCCACCCATTATCTAACCATCATCCATTCATCCTCTATCCATCCACCCATCATCCACCCATCATCTATTCATCATCCATCCATCCATCCATCAATACATCCTCCCATCATCCATTCATCCACCCATCATCTATCCATCATTCATCATCCATCCATCCATCATCAATCGATCCATCTACCAATCATAGATCGATCATCCATCCATCATCCACCCATCATCCACCCAACATTCATTCATCCATTTATCATCTATTTATCATCCATCTATCCACCCATTATATACCCATAATCCATCCATCTTCGACCATCCGCCCATCATCCACCCATCATCCATCCATCCATCCATCCATCCATCCATCCATCATCTATTTATCATCCATCTATCCACCCATCATCTACCCATCATCCGCCCATCATCTATCCATCATCCATTCATCCACCCATCATTAACCCATCGATCCATCCATCCATCATCCACCCAACATCCATCGATCCATTGATCCATCCATCAACCCATCATCCACCCATCATCCATCCATCCAACCACAATCTACCCATCATCCATCCATCATCCATCCACCCATTATCTATCCATCATCCATCCACCATCCATCCATCCACCCATCATCTATCCATCACTCATCATCCATCCATCCATCCATCATCCATCCATCCACCCTTCATCTATCCATCCACACATCATCCATCCATCATCCATCTATCCATCCACCCATCATCTATCCATCACTCATCATCCATCTATCCATCCATCCATCCATCCACCCACCCTTTATCTATCCATCATCCATTTATCCATCCACCCATCATACATCCATCATCCACCCATCATCCACCCATCCTCCACCCATCCATCCGTCCACGCATCATCTACCCATCATCCATCCATCATGTATCCATCCAACCATCATCCACCCATCATCCATCCATCATCCATCCATCCACCCATCATTCACCCATTGATCCATCCATCCAGCATCCACCCATCATTCATCTACCCATCCATCTATCCATCATCCATCCATCCACCCATCATCTATCCATCATCCATCCATCCATCCATGATTTATCCATCATCCATCCATCCACCCATCATCTACCCATCATCCATCCATCATCTATCCATCATCCATCCACCCATCCATCATCCATCCATCCATCCATCTACCCATCATCTATGTACCATCCATCCATCATCCATCCATCCACCATCATCTGCCCATCATTCATCCATCATCCATCCATCCACCCATCATCTATCCATCATCCATCCATCCACCATTCATCCACCATTCATCCATCCACCCATCATCTATCCATCATCCATCCATCCACCATTCATCCACCATTCATCCACCCATCATCCATCCATCCCATCATCTATCCATCCACCCAGCATCTACCCATCATCCATCCACCCATCATCCATCCATCCTTCAATCCATCATCTATTTATCATCCATCTATCCACCCATCATCTACCCATCATTCATCCATCATCTATCCATCATCCATCCATCCACCCATCATCCACCCATCATCTAACCATCATCCATCCAACCACCCATCATTCACTCATTTATCAATCCATCCATCCATCATACACCCATCATCCATCAATCCATCATCCATCCATCCATCCACACATCATCCAACTATCATTACCCATCATCCATCCTTCCAACCATCATCTACAAATCATCCATCCATCATCTATCCATCCACCCATCATCCACCCATCATCTATCCATCATCCATCCATCCATCCATCCATCCATCTATCCATCATCTATCTACCATCCATCGATCCATCCATCATCCACCCATCCATCATCTACCCATCCTCCACCCATCATCTATCCATCATCCATCCATCCATCCATCCATCCATCTACCCATCATCTATCTACCATCCATCGATCCATCCATCAGTCATCCATCCATTATCTAACCATCATCCATCCATCATCCATCCACCCACACATCATCCATCCATCCATCATCCATCCATAATCCATCCATCTACCCATCATTCACCCATCAATCCATCCATCCATCATCAACCAATTATCAATTGATCCATCATCTATCCATCATCAATCCATCCACTCATCTACCCATCATCTATCTACCATCCATCGATCCATCCATCATCCATCCATCCATCATCTACCCATCATCCACCCATCATCCATCCACCCATCATCCATCCATCCATCTACCCATCCATCATACACCCATCATCCATCCATCCACCCTTCATCCACCCATCATCCATCCATCCACCCTTCATCCACCCATCATCTATCCATCATCCATCCATCCATCATCTACCCATCACCCACCCATCATCCATCCATCATCTATCCATCATCCATCCATCTACCCATCATCCACTCATCTTCCAAACCCATCATCCATCCATCTACCCATCATCCGTTCATCATCTATCCATCCACCCATCATCCACCCATCATCCATCCATCCATCATCAACCCATCATCCATCCATCCATCCATCCATCTATCCTTCCACCCATCATCCACCCATCATCTATCTGTCCATCCATCCATCTATCTACCCATCATCTATCTACCATCCATCAACCCATCCATCATCCATCATCCATCCATCATCTACCCATCACCCACTCATCATCCATTTATCTAACCATCATCCATCCTTCTACCCATCATCCATCCATCATCTATCCTTCCACCCATCCATCATCTATCCACCATGCATCATCTTCCACCCATCATCATCCATCCATCCATCCATCCTCATCTATCCATCATCCATCCATCCACCCATCATCCACCCATCTTCTATACATCATCCATCCATCTACCCATCATTTACCCATCATCCATCCATCCTTCCATCCATTATCGATCCATCATCTACCCATCATCCACCCATCCTCCTTCCATCCATCCATCCATCCATCCATCCATCCATCTATCCATCATCTATCCATCATCCATCCATCCATCCATCCATCATCTACCCATCTTTCTTCATCCTCCATCCCTCCATTCATCCATACATCCATCCATCATCTATCCATCATCCATTCATCCACCCATCATCCACCCATCATCCATTCATCCACCATCATCTACCCATCACTCATCCATCTATCCATCCACCCATCATCCACCCACCCATCATCTATCCATCATCCATCCATCCATCCATCCATCCATCCATCCATCCATTCATTCATTATCCATCCACCCATCCATCATCATCATCCATCCTTCATTCGTCTATCATTTATTCTTCTCTCATCCATTCATCCATCTTCCTACTGGGCATCCATCACCCACCGTCCATCCATTCATCATTAACCATCCATCCACTTATGATTCATCCACCTGTTCATTCATTCATTCACCTAGCAATTTAGTACCTATCCATCCATCCTCTTATGTTATCTATTATCCATCTATCTACCCATCCATCAGACATCAGTCATCCACCCATCATGTATCTATCTATCCATCCTTCCATCCATCCACCCACCCATTCACCCACCCATTCATCTATCCCTTGGTGCTGTTCTAGATCTGAAAAACTCATGTTCAATATGAGAGGGAAAGCTTTTCAGTCAAGAAAAGGCAGACAGACCATAAGCAAACTCACAAAGGGATGTGCGATCATAAGTCCTGCAAAAAAAATGAAAGAGAAATAGGAGGAAGTGAGCAGCAGTGGATGGCACAGGGGCAGGTGACCACTCAGAGCCAAGACAAGGGGTGGGGTGCACCCAAGAGGACACTACACGGCAAACATTGAGTCCAAAGGTCAGGATGATGAACTCCAAGGAAGGCCTGAAGACCCATGTTAGCAGCCAGGTGGGGACAGGAAGTTAAGATGAGGCAGGGAAAGGGTCCAAGCTGCCCCATCAAGGATCTTAATGTTAATTTGAGCAGGTGAAGGCAGAGTGCAGGAGTGAATGCAGAGGCAGCAAGGAGGATCTCTGTCAGCTGTTAGAAAAGGGATGGGGAGTGCTGCAGTGGCTGCTCTTCTAGAGGAGTTCAATTCTCAGCAACCACATGGTGGCTCACAGCCATCTGTAACGGGATCTGATGCCCTCTTCTGGTGTGCATGAAAACAGAGCACTTGTACACATAAAAATATGTAAACTAATCTTTAAAATGAGGAGGAGGAGGGAGAGGAGGAGGAGGAAGAGGAGGAGGAGGAAGAGGAGGAGGAAGAGGAGGAGGAGGAGGAGGAGGAGGAGGAGGAGGAGGAGGAGGAGGAGGAGGGATGGGTGTAGGGCCAGAGGGCTGTGCCATCAGACAGAAGAACTAGTCAGATCAAGCAGGCTCAAATCCTGGGGAATCTCAGAATTGAGACAGGCAGGCATGGAGCCAGCTCCCTGCCAAGTTCTACTTGTTCAGAACAGGTAACCATGACCCCCCATGGAGAGGGCCATGACAACCAGTCCCACAGGGACAACACCTGAAGTCCTTCCCCATGCAAATAGAGCATCCCTAGTATCTCAGACTGAGCTATTGGGAAGCATTTACTCCCGGTTCACACCCTCCTCCCAAAATGTTTATCATGTCCCCATCTACATGGAATAAAGTGCACGAGTTATTTCACCAAGAGTCATCGGAGAGTATCTGTTTTACTGAGCTGTGACACACTGGATCAGTTTTCTCTCCGGAAGCATTCTGAAGCCTTCATTGCTGGACCTTGGATCTGCCTGCAAGCTGGGCTCAGTGCTCCTGACCGCCACTGCTGGCGCTCCCTGGGCCGGGTGCTACTTCTCGCCTTTCTCGCTGTCCATCGTACTTCCTGCCTCTGGCTTGCCTCACAGCTCCTGCTGTGGTTCCGGACTGCATGCTACTCGCCACCTTCCACCACTGCTGCCTCTGGCACTGGCGCTGCTGGATGGTAGCAGTAGCGGGAGAGACCCAGGCTACTTGCACAGGCTTTCATGCCAGACCAGAGCCCCTTGGAACCTTTCGTTCAGGCTAGACCAGAGATCCTCGAAATTCATCCCTTCTGCTTCCTTGGAGAACGATAGAGAAAGATGCCTGGAGACCCCGTCACGGACTGCAATCGGCCTCCTCTGAGCAGCAGTAACACCGCCAGGCAGCCCGACAGATGGGTATAAGAGGAAGTAAAATCGGACTTCAAGCCGGGCATGGTGGTGCAAGCCTTTAATCCCAGCAAAGGCAGAGGCAGGCGGATTTCTGAGTTCGAGGCCAGCCTGGTCTACAAAGTGAGTTCCAGGACAGCCAGGGCTATACAAGAGAAACCCTATCTCGAAAAACAAAACAAAACAACAACAACAACAACAAAATCGGACTTCAAGGTTTAGGGCCAGGGCTGCCCTTTCATGGCTAGGGTGGGGAATGGGGGTTGGGTGGGTGGAAATCAAGGCTCTGCTTCAACAAGTTTGGAGGGCCCTACACCCTACAAGAACCAGTTTCTAAGGAGAGGTCAAGATGAGAGAACGAGAGGGGACAATATTGGGTGGCCTCCACAGTTCTGGGTCAAGGACATCAGCAGTAGAAAAAGAAGAAAAGGATGCTCGGCTGTATCCAAGGCTGCTGATGAAAGAAACGAGATGAGGTGAGGGAAAAAACAAGATGAGGCGGAGGCCACTGATGGGCTTCTGGGGTCCAAGGAGTGTGAGGGAGCCCAGCACGGACAGCTCCTCAGGGAGATGTACTGTAGCAGAAACGGAAGGGAAGGCTGCAGGAAGACGGGGACCAAAGGAAGAGGGAGGGTTCATTTTAGGGTGAGAAATCATGCTCTGAATTCCAAGAGCAAAATCCGTCAAGGAAGAGAAAGAAGGCTTAGAAGCCAGGCGGGAAGCGGGTTAGCCCTCAAGCCAAGCAGGGCAGGGTGGAGGGCGAGTGATGCATCGAAGCCTGTGTAGAGCACTGGAGCCAGCAGGCTGAATTTTCCTCAGATTCGCTTCCCAGTGATTCAAGTACCAAGGCCATCACGAAGAGAAGAGGGCAGGAGGAGCTTCTTGTTCCCAGAAGGGAGCAGGCACACAGCCAGAACAAGGCTGGGAGAGGATTCGCCTGCGCACCGCTGCGGGTTGTGCAAGGACAGCTGGAGTCAGAGAGCTGTCGGTTTGTCCTCATCCGTGTCCTGCCGTGGGCACAGGTACAGAGTGGGTGGAGGTTGATGGAGGTACAAAGACTGGGAGATGCCTGACACTTGAGGTGGCCCGGGATCTCTGCAGATCCCGACTCCACCCACGACCCCGGAAGTCCTCGGGACTTTTTCCTACCCACATGTAGAAGCAGCTTTCCCTGGGTCCCCTCGCCAGTACGAAAGCCAGGGATTAAAGTCTACCGTCCTCGGTGGGTCCCACTCTTCAGCGAGGTCTGAGCACAGCAAACATGGCTCAGGATCAACCCAGGTGCTAGGTGCCCTGCTTAGTCTATGCTTCAGCCACGGTGCCTTTCTACCACCTACTGGCCGTGATCGGCATTGCGCCTGGGTTGAGCTCCCATTGGGTTTCTGAACTCCAGTTATCAAAGGCCAAATGAGTCTCCACCACCACCATCCCCGCCTCTCACCCGTCCCCGCCCCTTTAAACCTTCGTTTATTTTGTATGTGTGTGAGTGTGTTTCCAGGGGACACACTCTTGCCACGATGACCACGTGGCAACCAAAGGATAACTTCCAAGAGTTGGTTCCCTTCTCTTCCAACCTTTGTGGAGTTGTGGGGATCGAAATCCTGAAACCAGAATTGGTGGCAAGACACGTTGATCCATTGCAGCACCACCCCCCTTTCCTCTTTTTCTTTTGCAACCCCACCCCACACCTTCTGAGGCGCTAATAGTCTAGAGAGACGATTCTCAGTAGTCATTTGTCCTTGCCTACTTCATTCATTCATAATGCTTACTGAGCACTTACTCTTTGCCACATTGCCGTGGGCCCCAGGGTTAGTCAGGAAGGGAACAAGAGAGATCACAGCTCTTTTGCAAGGGCATCCTTGTGGGAGTGGAGGGAGACAGGAAGTAGATAAGGAGATAAACTAGAGAATGATAGAACGTGCTGGATGACGAAGGGAATTCAGGGAGTGCCCGAGAAGGTGACGCACAGATGGAATCAGAGGATACAGAAGACAGCTCATAGGCTGGGGAGGAGGCTGGCCCAGAAGCACTGACCAGAGAGGCTGACAGGTCTGGGCTGACCTAGGAGGTCAAAGAGGAGACGTGGAACTCATTAGCCTCCTGCCTCAGTCTCCTGACTGTTGGGGTTACCGGCATATACACGGCATCCACACAGCAATGGGAGCTTTGTAAAAAGAGGGAAATACCTGAAATTCTTATATAACTTCCCCCAAAGTTAGACGCTATTGTTGTCGTCAAACATCTTAGTTGCTTAAAGCTGATCTTCATTCAGACCCACTGGATCATCTCTGGGAGGTGAGACCAGGAGTCTGCGTGTTTAATAAGTAGTCTGGAAGGTTCTCCTTAAAACAAAATCCAAGGACTGGACAGGTGACTCAGCAGTTAAGACCCTATGTTGCTCTTGCAGGGACCTGAATTCAGATCCCAGAGCCCACATCAGGTGACTTACAAGTCTCCCTATAACTTCTACTCCAGGAACATCCTATTCTGACCTCTGCTGGCATCCCTATGCAGGTAGTACACACACACACACACACACACACACACACACACTCATACACATAAATAAAAAATCAAGCTTTAAAAAGTAAAATACTTAAACTCTACAGTGAAATTTAAAAATTTTAAACATTAATTTATATTTATTTGTTTACTTTGTCAGAGGTGAGGGACTAGGGGGTGGGGGAGTAAGGGGTGGGCACATACCATGGCATGCATGTGGCGATCAGAGGACAGCCTGGGAGAGTTGGCTCTCTCCTTCCATCCTGTGGCTTCAGGGAATCAAATTGAGGTCAGGTTTGGCAGCGAGTGCCTTTATCCACTGAGCCATCTTCCTAGTCCCCAGATCGGTTTTATGCTTAAATACAGCACAAATGCAAGAAACCACACTGATTAAAAGCCACCATAGAAGCCAGGCGGTGGTACCATATACCTTTAATTCCAGCACTCCAGAGGCAGAGGCAGGCAGATTTCAGAGTTTGAGGACAGCCTGGTCTACAGAGTGAGTTCCAGGACAGCCAGGGCTACATGGAGAAACTCTGTCTTGAAAAACCAAACCAAACCAAACCAAACCAAACCAAACCAAACCAAACCAAACCAAACCAAACCAAACACAAACAAACAAAGGCGCCATGGGAAGATGACTCAGTGGTTAAGGCACGCTCTTCCAGTGGCTCTGAGCTTGGTCTCCAGCTCCCGTCAGGCAGTTCACGGCTGCCTGTAATTCTAGCTCCAAAGGATCTAAGGCCCTTTATTGACCTCCAGGGATACCTGAAAATATTGAAGCAGACACACAAGCACATGCATACATGAATGCACACATGCACACACATGCTTAAAACAAAATCTTTTTTTAAAAAAATCTTTAAAATAAATAAATAAATAAATAAATAAATAAATAAAATACCGTGTAAAACAAGGCGCCGGGTAGTGGCTCATGTCTAAAGCCAAAGCCTGGCCACTACCATTTGCCGAAGAGGCTCTCCCTGTATTCCCCCCAGGTTCTCACCCCTGTCCCCAAAGAGAAAACATCACCCCAACTTCCTTTTTTTGGATATGGTTTTGGGTTTGTACAATTTCGATGTTTTCTTGCTGTGACAAAACAAAAGCGGCGTTGAGGAAGGGAGGGTTGTTCTGGCTCAGGGTTTGAGGCTATCGCCCATCACTTGCAGGGAAGGCGGGTGACAGGAACTCAAGACAGCTGGTCACAGGAACCGGAGGCAGAGAGATAAACTGCAGCTGCTCAGCTGGCTCGTGAGCATGAGAGCTAGCGCTCCCTCTCCCTCTCCCTCTCCCTCTCCCTCTCCCTCTCCCTCTCCCTCTCCCTCTCCCTCTCCCTCTCCCTCTCCCTCTCCCTCTCCCTCTCCCTCTCCCTCTCCCTCTCCCTCTCCCTCTCCCTCTCTCTCTCTCTGTTTTATTCAGTCTAGAACTCCAGCCAAGGCAATGGCGCACCCCATATTTAGGGTGAGTCTTCCCACCCTATTGAACCCAACTTAGAAACTCCCTTGAGGACACGCCCAGAAGCCTGTCTCCTAGGAGATTTCCAATGCCACTCTGTTGAAACCCTCTAATCGTCACGATTGGTGTGTAATTTATATTTTAATTTTTATGATAAAAAAACCTTCAACCTTTCACCCTACTGCGGTCCATCCAGCTGAAACAAGACAACAACGTTGTCACCAGATCCCAACTGTCCTGGTTAATCCTTATGTCAACTTGCCAGATCGCTCTGCAGCCACGCCTGTGGGGACAGCCCTGATTGTAAATTGTTGTGGGAGGGTCCAGACCACTGTGGATGGTGCCAACAGCGATCAGGCCAGAGGTGAGCACGAACCAGCCCGAGCAAAACCAGCAAGCAGTGTCCCTCTGCGGTATCTGCTTCCATTCCTGCCTCCAGGTTCCTGCCGTTGAGGTCCTGCCCGGTCCTGCCCGGACTCAGCGAAGTTTAGGCTGAAATAAACCCTTTTCTTTCCCAAGTGGCTTTCGCTAGTGCCCAGAGTGTTTGGTCCCAGTAACAGGAAGCCAATCCGAACACAGCTTAAAGAGCCCCAGGAGAAGGTAGAGGATCAGGTTCCTCATTGTCAGAGCTGTGCTTGCTTTGATGTTTCCTAGCATCCTATTTAGCCTTTCTATCTCTTTTCCTCTTGTAAGTCATTTGTTTGTGAAAGCAGGCCATTTGTCAGGGTTTGCCACCATGGCTGCCAAGTGCAGCCCCACAGCGCAGGGCTTGTGTTCCCCCACTGACTCCCTGCTCACTGGTGCATAGTTATTACAGGCTTAATCCCGAGTATGTTTGATTTTTTTTTTCCTTTTTGACAAGCCTAAGCAATGAATGCATGTTCAGCATCAGGAAACCCTTTGCATTGTGTTTCTCTCTGTGTGCCTCTCCCTCCCTCCTGTTCTCCTCCCCTCCCTGCTATCTCATTGTGCATTTCTTACTACAGACCTGAAATTGGACCAGCGACCTTGCTAAGCATCTAGAGATGGCGTTGCTAGTTAATACGTCGGATAAATGCCTACTTCTGGAAACTGTTTAACAGTTCGCACCACATTCCCATCAGCCGTGTACAAAGGTCCTAATTGCTCCAAAGTTAAAAGTGCTATTTTCTTTTTTAGCTATTAGTGTTACGAAATACTAACCCACTGTGTTTTTTAAAATAATGTTTGTTGCATCATTTAGATAAACAGATTTTGGGTGTGGGAGAGGTCCTATTATGTAACTTAGACTGCCTCAAACCTGCAGTCCTCCTGCCTCAGGCCCCTGAATGCTAAGATGCTGGGATTTGAAATGTCTTATCAAACAATGGTACTAGTTCTTCCTCATGCTGATTGGCTGTCTGTGCCTCTTTCACAAAGTGTCTGACCTGTGCCAATGACCTAGGGTACCCCTATGAAAATGACTTAAGAGAAAGCCAAGTGTTGTCTCATTGTCCTAGGAACTAGGTAACTGGGTCAGTACTGTGGATGGCATGAGCCACACTCATTGCAGGCATAGACCAGGCAAAAGGTCAGAGATGACATCACATATAGGTCTGGTGTCAGCTGGGATGGCCACACAGCTGGAGGTTGGCCTTTTGGTCCCCATGAGTTAGTGTTCGTTAGAGGTACAGAGCCAACAGGATGAACACGCATTATAGGGGATTTAATGGATTGGCTGTATGGCACAGGATGGGCAGTCTGACAGTGGCTGTTTGCACACTGGCGAGATGGAGAACCAGCAGATGCTCAGCCAGGAGGATGGGCTCCTCAGAGCTTCCAATCTGGTGCTGAAGGCTTGAAGGGTCCCTAGACTTCAGTCTATGTGGGAAAGCCAAAAAACCTGGGTTCGGCTGTCAGTGTGGGGATCAAATTCGGGATGTCATGCTTAGCAGCAGTCACTTTTAGCCTCTGAGCCACCTTTCTGGCCCGAGATTTTGAATGTGTAGGATACACCTCATCTACTACTGTTTCTTTCTGTTTCTGCATTACTAACTCGGTTTTCTAATGTTTCGTTAAAGATTTCTGTCACTGTGTACATGAAGGACGTCAGTCTGTGGTGTCAAAATAACGATTTTATTTGGTTTTAGCATTAGATTATGCTGACCTCATAAAATATGTTGGGAAATGGTCCTTCTTCCACTATATTCTGAGTTTGTATGAGATTGATGTATTTGTACCTTCAATGTTGGGATACCAGTAACGCCCTTCAAGCTTCGGTGACCTTGGTGGATAAAAGGCTGGCTTGGGTTTTCTCTCCTCTCTGCCTTGGTTTTGCAGTGCTATCTTTTCAAAGGCTTCATTTAAGTTGTTTGACCATGCGACAGAAGTCCATCAGATTTCCTTATTGGTTTTTTGTTTTGTTTTGTTTGTTTGTTGCATGAGTAGGGTTTATAATAATGCTCCCTCCTGCCATTCTGATACTGGTAATGTTTTCCCTGTCTCGGCCTCCCTCCATCTCTCCCTCCCTCTTCCAGGTTCTTACTACATAGATCTGCCTGTCTTGGGACTCTCTCTGTAGACCAGGCTGGCTGCTGCCTCTGCCTCTGCCTCTGCCTCTGCCTCTCTGCCTCTCTGCCTCTCTGCCTCTCTGCCTCTCTGCCTCTCTGCCTCTCTGCCTCTGCCTCTGCCTCTGCCTCTGCCTCTGCCTCTGCCTCTGCCTCTGCCTCTGCCTCTGCCTCTGCCTCTGCCTCTGCCTCTGCCTCTGCCTCTGCCTCTGCCTCTGCCTCTGCCTCTGCCTCTGCCTCTGCCTCTGCCTCTGCCTCTGCCTCTTCCTCTGCCTCTGCCTCTGCCTCTGCCTTCCAAGTTCTGGGATTAAAGGTGTGTGCCACTATGTCCCACCCCTTTATTCTTCTCTTTGTTTTTAGAATATGTGTGTATGTGTGTGTGCGTGCATGCACTATACATGTAGGGGTACCCAAGGAGGCCATAAGAGGGTGCCTGATGTGGGTTCTGGCAACTGATTTTAGGTCCTCCACAAGCACAACAAGGGCTCTTAACTGCCAAGCCATCTCTCCCCCTCCCGCCCCCCCCCCCGATGGTTTTCTCTCTTTATTCTTGTTAGAGGTTTATCCATATTATGAATTATATTTTTTAAAATTTAAAAATTCTTATTGCTTAATTAATTAACTTACTTGCTTACTTATTTATTTCCTTTAAGACAGGGTGTCACTCTGTAGCTCAGGCTGGCCTGGAGTTCATGGCAATCCTCCTGCCTCAGCCTCCCAAGTGCTGAGTTTATATAGGTGTGAGCCAACCTGTTCAACTTTTTCCTTTAAAAACGTATTTCCTCTTTTCACTTAACTCTGTACTTTACTCCTCATTTTAAAGCTTTTTCATTGTCTTCTTAAACTGTGAGACAGAATCTTATGTTGCCTAGGCTGGCCTTGAACTTTCTGTGAAGCTGAGGGTGACCTTGATCGCCTGACCCACAATTGCTGGGGCTGTCACCCCATTTTTGGTCTTCTTCTTCCTCCTCCTCCCCCACCTCCTCCTTCTCTTCTTCTTCCTTCTCCTCTTCCTCCTCCTTCAAAGATTTATTTATTTTATGTATATGACATACCAGAAGAGGGCATTGGATTCCGTTACAGGTGGATGTGAGCCACTATGTGGTTGCTGGGATTTGAACTCAGGACCTCTGGAAGAGCAGTCAGTGCTCTTAAGGGCTGTGCTATCTCTTCAGCTCCCTCTCTTCCTCCTTCTTCTTAATATCACCCAAACCTGCATCGCTCTATGAGCCTGCATTACTTACAACCGCTCATTTTCACATATTCTGTCTTAATTAGAATTCCTCTCCCAACTTTGCCATGCATTATTTAGCAGCTCATTGTTTAATTTATAAGTATTTACTACGCCATCACTGTTTTCTAGTTTAACTGAATTGTGCTCAGGAGCACACGGTGTTCGGACGGTTTCCAGCCTTTGAGTTTGCTGACCTTCTCCACGGCTCCAGAGAACAGTCTGTGTTAATAAATCATCCATAGGAAGTTGAAACTCTGCATCTGGGCTGGGAGCTGAGTCAAGGTAGCTAACCCCTTTGTTCCAAATCTGTGTCTCTGGAGACCTTTTTATCTCCTAGATGCTGAGACTTCCTCTGTCTGTAGTATTTCGCATTTGTGCCGTGATGTGTCTAGGTGCATTTTTCTTAATTAACAGACGTCTTAAAGGGCGGCTTAAAGGGAGGAAGTGCAGGATTTTCAATTGGCCCACTGTAGGCAGCTTTTCTCCTTATTAGCAACCCCTATGGGTGTGGTGTATTTATTATAATAAAAGAAAAGAAAAGAAAAGAAAAGAAAAGAAAAGAAAATTCTTGGCTGGGGATTTGTCTGGCTCTTTGAATCAGTAAATCAGTGTCTGGTGGGTGCTGGTGGGTGCTGGTGGGTGCTGGTGGGTGCTGGAGGGTGCTGGTGGGTGCTGGAGGGTGCTGGTGGGTGCTGGGGGCTTCTCCCCTTCTCCTTCTGCACTTCAGGTTAAATCCATGGTGCATATTTGTCATGGTCTCTCTGTCTTATACCTTTTCTTTGTATTATTTTAAGCTGTTGTTGTTGTTGTTGTTTGAGACAAGGTCTCACTATGTAACCCTGGCATGACTAGAACCTGCTATGTAGACCAGGTTAGTCTCAAACTTACAGCACCCCTCCAAGCTGTGTGATACCTGGGATACCATGTGGATGGGATTTTTTTTTTTACATGTGTATATGTGCGTCAGAGGGAAAGACAGACAGAGACAGAGATAGAGAGAGACAGAGACACAGGAACAAACACACACACACACACACACACAGAAAGAGAGAGAGAGAGAGAGAGAGAGAGAGAGAGAGAGAGAGAGCGCACATGGAGGTTAAAGTACAATTTGTGGGCGTTTGCTCCCTCCTTCCACCATGTGTGTCTGGGCACCAGACTCAGGTCATCAGGGTGACAGCTAGTGTCTTTACCCACTGAGCCTCTCACTAGCCTTACATTTTAGTCCCCTGTCCCCATGCTCATTCCAGGGTTTTTTCTCTTCAGTCAGGCCCCAGCCACTCTAATTTTTTCTTGGCTTTTCATTACTCTATTATTCATTCCTAGAAGTTTAATTTGGTTTCTTCAAGCTAATGGTCACAGCCTGGTGGTGGTGACACTCGGGAGGCAGAGACAAGCAGATCTCTGAGCTCATGGCCAGCCTGGTCTACAGAGTGGGGTTCCAGGAGAGCCAGGGCTACACCGAGAAATTCTGTCTCAGAAACAAACAAAGAACAAAACAAAAAACACCCGGTGGTCATTCTGGGAAACTTTCATTCCTCATGAAGATGCTCACTCCACCTTTGCCAGTGAGTTTGAAAACGTATTTTGGTGACTAACATGAATCCTAGGTGCTTTCCTCAGAGAGCTAAGTTGCATCTTTCAGGGAACAGAGGCACAAATGGTCAACGTCACTTCAAAACACATTCAGCATTGAGATGAAGACTGACCATCCCTGAAACACAGTCTAGAATTCAAGTCCCTTGGTGCGACTCACTGTGAGGTGGCCAGCTCACTGCAGCTCAATGGTGGCCCTTATGTGTGCTGTGCACTTGCCATTTTATCCTCCATTCTGTGCTCCTTCAGTCCCACTGTTTCTATTTATTTTCATAAGTTTATTCGTTTAGTGTGTGGAGGGGCGTGGATGTGTCACAGTGCACACTTGGCGGTCAGGGGCAAACCTTGGGAGCAGCTCTCCCCTTCCGCCTTTGAGACTGGAGCTTGACTCCAGGTTGTCAGGGTGACGCAGACATCTCAAACCACTGAGCCACAGAGCCTTGTTTTATGTTTTAAAAAAATCTTTATTATAAAAAACGTTGTTGGGAGCTGGCGAGATGGCTCAGCGGGTAAGAACACTGACTGCTCTTTTGAAGGTCCTGAGTTCAAATCCCAGCAACCGCATGGTGGTTCACAACCATCCGGAATGAGAACTGACGCCCTCTTCTGGTGTGTCTGAAGTCAGCTACAGTGTACTTATGTATAATAATAAATAAATCTTTAAAAACAAAACAAAACAAAACAAAAAAACCAAAAACATTGTTAATGAAAACCATCACACACCAACCAGAATTAACCAGTCCCAAAGCTATACAAGTCAGAGACCTTCTATACTGAATGGTCATTTAACCCTTCCTCGGCCTTTCTTTTTATTTCTTTCCTACATGTTATCCTGTGCCTACATGTACATTTGTGTGTGTGTGTATACAATAGATATATACACATATACTATTGGCTATATTACACACATGGAGCAGGGCATGCAGGTTTTTTTTCTGAGAGTCTGTGACCTAGCTTAATATTTAAATCCCAGCCATTTCCTATAAACTTTGTGATTATACTTTTTGTTTGTTTTGAGATGGGAATCTCACTGTGTCGCTCTGGTTGTCCTGGGATTTAATATGTAGACCAGGCTATCCTGGAACTCACAGAAGCCCACCTGCCTCTGCCTTCTGAGTGCTTGGATTACAGACGTGCGCCACCACACCAGACATCACCTGTGCTCTGAACTTTTGTCTGTCTTCCTTTGTGAAGTCATCGGTACAACAGGCCAAACTGCCCAGAGCCAGGAAATGTCCAATAAATGTCACAATAAAAGGGGACTTCCTGCTCAGCGTATGGTGGCTACTCCCTTTCTTCTGGGAACTCCTTGACCCTGGCTGCCCAGCGCCCTGACAGTCTCAGCTGTCATATCATTTAGGAGGGGGCAGGGCAGGGTGGACAAAGAATACCAAGTAGCCCAGGCTCGCCTCAAACTTGCTCTATAGTTAAAAGAGCGGCCTCTGTAGAGGTGGAGAGTGTGGCTCAGAGAGATGAGGTCACCTGCCCAGGCTCTTACAGCTGATAAAAACCAGACTGGCTGGAGAAATGCTTAGAAATCAGGAACGCTGGTTGCTCTTCCAGAGGCCTGGGTTCAATTCCCAGCACCCACATGGCAGTTCACACTAGTCTCTAACTCCAGTTCCAGAGAATCCTCTTCTGACCATCCCGGATGCTGGGCATGCAAGTGCACACACATACATGTAAGAGAAGCATTCATACCTAACAAGTCAATAAATAATTTTTTAATTAAAAAAATTAAAAGAAAAAAAAAAACAAACAGAGGTATGCAGTAAACTTTGAGCTAGCTTACGTGCGATCTAACCTCTTCTTCCCTAGTCTGTGCAGTGCCCTCTTTGAGACTTGATCTCTCCATACGTAATGAGTAAGGTGGTCCAGTCTGAGTCTCTGAGCTTCTCCTTCAGTTCCACGCTAGCCCTGACACGGGAAGCCTGTCCCGGAGAATTCCCTGTCGGCCACAAGATGGCAGTGGTGTGCAGCGAGAGCCTGAGGTTCGGGATGACACTGCAGGCCAGGTTTGTTTAGTTGTCTCTGCTTCTTGTTGTGGTAATAAAGAGGAGATGACTTAGCTTGAGGTTCAAAACCTCGTTTCCCCTCCATCTCACTCCATTTAACAGACTCTGGAAGATGCCTCCTCTAACATGGGGGAGGGGCGCCGACATAAGTTTGCTAACCCTTTCCAGGCTGAGTTCCTATTGGTTCTCACACCTGCCAGTCTTTGCTCCCTACATGACACGGTTGAACTTGTCTTTCACGGTCCTTCCCTCTTTTTTATTTGTTCATACAGGGTCTCACTATGCAGCGCCGGTGGACCTCAAACTCGTAGAGGTCTGCTTGCTTCTGCCTCCTAACTGCTGGGGTTAACGGCATGCATCATCACTCCATGACATCTTATTTATCTATCTATAGACAGGCTCTTACGCAGTAACTCTGGTTGTCTGAGAACTCACTCTGTAGACCAGGCTGGCCTCCAAATCACAGAGACCTGCCCGTCTCTGCCTCCCGAGTGCTGGGATTAAAGTCACTCACATTCAGCTCCCTCCCTCATTCTTAAGGTTCAGCCCCATCCCACCCCCACCCCCACCCCCACCCCTTAACCCACCCTCCACCCCTGCCTCGAGGATTCAGGTGTATGGGAAGTAGAGAGGGGGGAGTTGAGCAAGACTTGCTGCCCTCTTGACAGAGGACAGAGGCCGCTTGATATATCTCCGAATTGAGGTCAGTCTGGTCTACAGAATGAGTTCGTGGATAGCCAGAGATACATAGAGAAAACCCAGTCTTGAAAAGCAAACAACCCCCCCCCCCCAAAACAAGAAATTACAAAAGCAAACAATGGAAATAGAACCACATTACAAGGAAAAAAAGAGAAGAGTTCCTTTTTAAAATTAATTTTTGGAAAAGCTAAAGAAATGGCTCTACGGTTAAGAACACTTGTTGCTCTCATAGAGGACCCAGGTTTGATTCCCAGCACCCACATGGCAGCTCACAGCCATCTGTAACTTCAGTTCCTCATGATCCAACTCCCTCCTCTGGGTACCAGAGATGTATATACATACATACATACATGCACACAGGCAAAACACTTATACACATAAAATAAAATAAATGAATCCAAAAAAATTAATTTTGTAGTTTGAAAGAATGGCATTTCTAGGCTTAAAACTAAAAGCTTCATTGGTGTGGACTTAGGAGATGGCTCAGCAGTTACGAGCACTGGCTGCTCTCCCAGAGGACTTGGATAATTCCAAAGGATATTCCCAACACCCACGTGGCCATTTACAACCATCTATAAGTTCAGTTCCGGGGGATCTGATGCCCTCTTTGGCTTCCACGTGTATCAGACATGCAAATGGCACACAGACATACAAACAAGCAAAACCTTAATACATATTTTTAAAAAGTATTTAAAGCAGCAAGAAACAAACAAACAAACAAACAAACAAATGAAACCTAAATACTTGGAGCTGGAGAAATGGCTCAAGAGAGCTTGCTTTGAAACTGTGAGGACCTGAACTTGGATCACACACATGCCGTTTCTTCTCCTCTCCCTGGAAGCACCCTCTTGGAGAGTTGAGTTCCCCATATGTAATGAGTAACTTGGTTCAGATCTGGATCCCTGAAGAGCCCTGGGTTCTAATATTCTCAGGCTGGGACTTCATGGTCTAGAGTATGTCTGTACTGTGGGAATTACTGCAGCTTGCTGGCCACACGCCCAGCCCAAAATATGAGCTCTGTCTTTAGGAAGAGACCCTGCCTCAAAGATATAAGGTGGAGTATCTCCCCACCTACCTCCTCTGACCTCTGTGTACACCCCAAACTCCAACCCCCCCCTACCAATAGATGTTTAAAATTTAAAAAAAAAAATTAGAAGCCACAAAAATACTGGAAACGGTTGTTATGCTTTTGAAGAAATTCTCACTGTGATGGGTAACGTAAGCACGCATTTAAAATACATTTAGATTCCGTTTTTCTCCTATCAGATTGGCAGAAGTCCAAAGTTTGATAACATTCTTAAGCTGCGTTCCCTGAGCGAGCAGGCATGCACATTACTGCTCGGGAGAGGACGCCTTCACACAGCCCGTATGTGGGACAAGATGGCAATCTTTAGCAAAAATCACAAAAATACCCACAGGACGCAGAATCCTGAGGTGACCCTCGCCGGTCTCATCTCCACAAGGACCTGAACTTGCATGTGTCCAGGGCAGTGATCAGATCCCATTAAGTGGCAAAAGGGAGCTTGAAGAGGGGCAGGTGAGGTCCCAAGTCAGTTGATGTGGAGTAGGGAGATTATCCTGGGTGGATGGAGACAGGGCAGGGGAGCCCCCTTGGAAGTCTGGGGTTTCCCCAGCAGAAGTTGTTATTTCGAAGGCTGAGAAAGAGGCATTGTCATGATTCTCGATTGTCGTTGAAGGGAGCAAGAAGGACTCTGGGAGTTCTAGGCTGGTAGCCACCAAGACAGCAGGGACCCGGGGTCTATGCTTCCAGGAATCAAATGCTGCCTTGGGAATGAGTTGGAAGCTGCTCCCTTCCAAATGAGAGCTAAGCCTCGCACACATCTTAACGGGCTTTCCACCACCCAGCACGGGGTATGTGCTGAATGGCGCCAGTTGTTGTCTTAAACCGCTGAGTGTGAGATAATCTGATATGCAGCAATAGAAAGCCAATTCACGCTGGTCCGGTGATGGGGGTCTCCTCTAATTCCAGCATCCAGGAGACACAGGTGGGTGGGTTTCTGAGTTCAAGGCCAGCCTGGTCTACAGAGAGAGAGAGTTCCAGGACAGCCAGAAGGAGAAAAAAAAATCAATGTAGTATCTTCAGTGTAGCTGGGGGACTTTTTCTGTTAATATTCTTGCTCATGGATGAAACAGTGTAAGCACAATGGTTTGTTATAGCACTGTTTAAGATTAGATCCGGTGACTCGTGCCTATAGCCCCAGCCGAGACAAGAGGCCTGCTGTGAGTTTGAAGCCAGAGTGGGCTACCACTGAAGAGCCTGTCTCCAAACAACAGACATATAAAGTAAGAAGAACAGCTCTGGAGCTGAGGGTAGAGATCAGAGGTAGAGCATGGGTAACTCGTGCTGGGCTGTGGGTTCTAGCACAAAACAGAACCAACGGAAGCAACTCCAGAGCCTGCCCTGGGGACCTACTTATGAATGCACTCAGTGTGCATAGCAAGGTGTTATACAGCGGTGTTAAGGAGCCAGGAAGGTCTCTGATCACTGATCTCAGCCGTGTTGCTAGTGAGACAGGGATGGCTTGGTACTATTTGCCAGCATTTCTATGGAAACAGGTGCTAGAAGCAAGCAGTCAGGTTTTTTTTGTTTTGTTTTGTTTTGTTTGAGACAGAGTTGCTCTCAAACTGGCTGTTCTGGAACTCCCTCTGTAGACCAGACTAACCTGGAACTCAGAGAGATTCACCTGCCTCTGCCTCCTGAGTGCTGAGATAAAAGGTGAGCCCCACAGCCCGCCCCGCAGCCACGACCACTGCCCCACTGCCAACACTTTTGCATGTACATAAACAAACTCTGAAAGAATCCAGGGATGCTAAAAGAAGGTGACCCGAGGGAGGTGGGGACAAAGATCCAGAAGAGGACAAGTGGGGCAGAGGCAGAGTAAGACATTTTACTACACGCCACGTAGATTTTTGTTTTCTTTGATTTGATTGCTGTTTGACAAAAGATCTGAAGCTCCTTCCATAGCCAAGGCTGGCCTTGAACTCCCAGATCTCTGCCTCAGCCTTCCAAGTGCAGTGATGCACACAGCCATGCTCTCTCCATGTGTGGTGGATTCAAGTCTTTCTCTTCAAAGGGGAGAGTGGAGGCCAAAGGCTGGCTCCTTCCTCAATGGTTTCTTCTCCTAATTTTTGGAGGCAGGGCCTCTCACTGAATGATCGCACAGTTCGCCATCTCAGAAGACTGTCTTTCCCCAAGCCCTGTCCTATCCCTGCCCCAGACCCAGTACTAGGGTTACAGATGTGAGCCTGCACATCTGGCTTTAGGTGAATACAGCAGATTGAAATTCAGATTCGTTTGTTTTGTTTTCGAGACAGGGTTTCTCTGTGTAGCCCTGGCTGTCCTGGAACTCACTCTGTAGACCAGGCTGGCCTCGAACTCAGAAATCCACCTGCCTCTGCCTCCTGAGTGCTGGGATTAAAGGTGTGCGCTACCAGGCCTGGCCTGAAATTCAGATTCTTGTGCTTGGTTAGGCAGGTTATCTACTGAGCCATCTCTCCAACCCCTCCTGGTGTGTGTGTGTGTGTGTGTGTGTGTGTGATAGAGAGACAGAGACAGAGACAGAGACAGAGATAGACAGAGACAGAGAGATTCTGTTGCTGAGACTGGCCTTGAACTGAAGAAGATCCTTCTGTCTCAGCCACCATGCACTGGGATTACAGGCCTGAGTCACTGTGATCCATTTACAGATGTTTTTTGAACCATAACACCCTACAAACAGGCAGAAAATTGGAAATCTTTGTGCAATGCATTACAACTCTCCTGCTCCTTCCTGGGCCCAAGCTGCTCAAATCCTGGCATGCACAGGCTGATTCTGGGCTATTCTTCCATCCAGCCCTTGACCTCCGGCTTCTCCATGTCTGCCTTCTGCTCCAGAGGCCCCAGAGATAAGGCCTGTTTCTTAAAGAACTGTGTCTGAGCAGGTCTTCTGACTGGAACTCAGTGTTCCCATCTGTGAAGTGGGGATGACAAAACCTCAACAGGTATTGAGGGAGGAATGAGATAACTCGTGTGTAATGCTGTCTGCTGCGGGCGCCCCTGGAAGCCACCCAGCGTGGTCCACTCCTCCTGGCTCCTTCAATTGCAGTGAGAGGGTTGGGCCCAGTGAACCCTTGGATTTCCACGCACTCGGATCCACTGGTGAGAAGAGAAGGGGCTGCTTCTCTTCAGATATGGGTTTGTGAGACACTGACAGGGTAGAGACTTGCTCTCTGCCACTCTGTCACACAGAAGCATGGCAGAAACACAGACAGGCCGGGGCGGGGAGGGCTTTGACTGGCAGCCAGGTCTTGGCCTGCACGGCTCTCTGCTCAAGTGAATGTGTCAAAGAAGCCACATGGGGACTTGGAAACCCTCCTGGATCCTCTCTACCTTCAAAGGGTCTGATGGCAGCCCAGGAAGACAGGTTAGCATCTGCCCCCACTAGGAGACATGGAGTAACACTATTCCTCCACTAACTGCTGGCATGGCCAGGTTTCTATATGCCTGGTTGCCCATCATGTCAGCCCAGCTTCTTTACTACCATCACCTACAGCCTTCCACCATTGCCACATGGCTCCTGACCTTAAAGTCACCCTATCCCCACGGTGCTGGCGGGCTCTGTGATGTAATAGGTGCTCATAGGCTCTAAGTGTGGAATTGTTTATTCTAAGAGAGAGAGAGAGAGAGAAAGAGAGGGAGAGGGAGAGGTGTGGTGTGGTGTGTGTGTGAAAGAGAGGGAGAGAGACAGACAGATGGACAGATGGATGATCAGACAGACAGAGACAGAGTTGGGGAGCACACACATGCCACCCTGTACATATAGAGATCAGATGACAACTTGCATCATTTGAGGCCTGAGGAATCAAGGTGGTGCCAGGATGGAGAATCAAGCACCGTCAGCTGCTGAGCTGGCTCTCAGGATGCTGGACCACATACTCTCTGCCTCTTGTTCAGTTTGTGTAAAGTCAGAGTCAGATACTGGGAGCTTCGAGCTGACACGGGAATGTGCGTGTTTCTCTTAGCAGCAATCACATTGCTCAGTGTGTCTGCCTGCCTTCCGCGGCGGCAGCTTCCGCCCTCTGTGCCTGGGCATCTCTGCCTGCCCCTGAGAGCCAGACCGTTCTGAAAGCCGATGTGCACAGAGCTCAGGGAGACCTGCGTGGGTGCGAGCAGCATGCAAGGATCCCAGACTGACCGCACTAATCCTGTTTTGACTGGTGTAATCTGGTTTTAGTGGGCGTTAGCACAGGAGGTTTGTGCAGCCTATACTAGTCTCTGCCACTTTTCTCTGGTGGGCTCAGCTGCAGCATATTGGAGTCTACTGGACTATTTGGAGGTCCTGGCTGGTCTGTTTCTGATCAGGGTAATAACAGTAGACACTTGTTTTATGTGTGTGTGCTGTGTCAATATTGTCAATTGTGCCTTGCAGCTAAAAATTCATATGACCCCACAAATGTCTATCAGTAAAGTAATATTGATTTCATACATGGAGAAACTGAGGCATAGGGCCTCCTCTGGCTCCAGAGTCTCTACAGGACACTCCCTTACTGCAGAGTGAATGAGTGAATAAACCCTTCCAAGGTGACTTTTCTCTTGAGAGTCATGCTGCACAAATTGACTACAGGTCTTCCTGCAGGCTGGGTGTACTACCCCACTGGGCCTCGGGATGACTTGACATCATCTGAACTAGTTCATTCGCCAGCACAGGCTGCTGTGTGCTGGTCGGCTCTGTACTTGGATTTGATCTTGGCACATTTCAAGTGACATACGAGATCTAAGGTCTCCTCCATCTTTCAGGTGGGAACCATTGTTAGCTTCCTGGGTGTGCTAACATTTCCAACCAACTTGGCCATTTAAGGTGACAAAAATGTAGGGGTTTCTCCCTTCTCTCCCTATATTTCTTTTCCCTTTTCTGAGACAGAGTTTCAAGTAGCCCCAGGCTGGCCTTGAACTCCTGATTCTCCTGCCTCTACCTCCCAAGGGCTAGACTTACCAGGTGTGTACCAGCACACACGGTTTACAAAGACCTTCTCCCCACTCAGGTATGGTCTCTAATGCCAGGGAATGGGATGGGACGTGGCCTTTTGAGAGCTTCTAACCCTCCAGTCCACGTGCTGGTGCTTTCTCCAAAGAGAAGGAAAGAGATTCCTCATGGGGCTGGGTTTCACCCCAACACTGGGGGCTTACTGTTTGTGATATGGGACAAAAAGGGAAAGTGTGACCCACACCCCCGGCCCTGGGAGAACCTTGCACTTATCTGGGCTCATGTGTTTGTTGAT
Source organism: Mus musculus (assembly GCF_000001635.26). Classification (NCBI taxonomy): domain Eukaryota; kingdom Metazoa; phylum Chordata; class Mammalia; order Rodentia; family Muridae; genus Mus; species Mus musculus. The sequence goes on along the minus strand of NC_000070.6, from coordinate 130,182,118 downwards.
CTTCCTGGCTGGAACAAGGGAGACTTCCCGGAAATGTAAGTGAGATATGGAAACGCTCCTATAAACAGGCATTGGGACAGTGCCAGCACCATGAGCCTCTGCCACAATCTCCTGTAAAGAGGCGCTGGAAGAGCATCAGCTCTGAGCTCAGCCTGGCAAGGATGTGAGCTGTTGATCCTGGACTTTGAGCTTCAGTGAAAGTGGATCCAACTGAGTAGCAGAGAATTAAGAATAAGGAGTGGGACCATGCGGAGCTGCCTATAAGCACAGCTACTTGGGAAGCTGAGACAAGAGGATCCCAAGTTTAAGGCTTCCTTGGGCTATAGAATGAATTCAAGGACAGACTGGACAACGTAGTTGAGGGTCTGCCTCGATATAAGATGTAAAAAGGGCTGGGAGTACGTCTCAGAGGAAAGCATTTATTAGCAAGTGTAAAGCCCTGTACTCAGGGGTACTACCGCCGTAGAAAAGGAGCAAGAGGGGCCCAGTGGCTCCAAGTGTCCCAGGATTCCTGGCATAGGGTTTGAAGAACTAACACTCTCGATATGACTTGGGGGTGGAGACATGGTGTCATTACACAGCAAGCCAGCTTTAGCACTCAGGGCTTTGTGGGCTCAGCTAGTTCCTAACACTCCTGGCAAAGAAATATGACACACAGAGAAAGCTGTGTCTCCCCTCTGTTTCTCCCCACTTCCACACACAACTGGCGACCCAATTATTGGTGTAAGAGCCGGCCTACTCCTTTGAAGACTGTGGCCATTGCAGAGGCAGTGTGGCTGGGTCTCTTGGGGCAGGGGCCCATGCCCCTGCTTTGTCCCTGACTGATGGGTGGTCTTGAGCGAGTTTCGGAATCTTTCTGAGGCTTGACTTTCTCATTTCTAAGCAGAGTTAATAATGTCAGTTAGGAAAAGATTCATCCTTAGTGCTTGGTGTGTGTGAGCAATAGCATTCTACAAAATAGCTAGCTAACAGCAAATTGGGGTCACTACACAGCCGAGGTCAGTGGCTTCAATTAGTCACCCTGCACGGCCAGAGTCCCAGCATGCAAGAGGCCTTGGGTTCAACTCCCCAACATCATCATCATCAATGACTAACACACACACACACACACACACACACACACACACATACACACACACATACACACCCACAACCACACACACACACACACACACACATACACACACATATATACACACACACATATACACACACACATACACACACAGACACACATACACATACACACACACATACACAGATACACACACACACACACACACACACACACACACATACACACACACACACTCGACTTCTCTCCTTGGTAAACCCTTTCTCCAAATCTCTAGCTTCCTCTTCTAGGCCCTCTGTCTCTATTAGCATAGAACAAGGTTTTATTTTATTTTGAGATAAGATCTCAATCAGTAGCCTAGATTGGCACTGAACTCGGGATATATAGCTGAGGATGACCTGGAGTTTCTGATCTTCCTCCCCCTCCCTCCCCAGTACTGGGATCACAGGCATGTGTGCACGGTTTTGGTTTCCTATCTCCCATATTTGGACAAAACCCTCACTTGACCCTCTCGTCCCTTCCATCCAGTGCTAATTCTCTGCTTCCGTCACATAAAAACTTGCCAGCAAGACGCCTCGGCTTCTGTCCTCCAAGTCACTTGTCCCACTTGCTGTGTAGCCACTGGGTTGGGGGGCGTCGTGTCCTGTACCCAGTGTGTTGTTCTGACTCCCTGCCTCCTCAGTCAGGCTGCTCCAATCAACTTGCTCCAACTTCCCTGTGGGCTAATCCAGATAGATGCATTCTCACATCACAAAACCCACCTCTTCTTCCTTTTTCAGTGCTGGGACTGGCCCCAGGGTCTCCCATAAACAGACTGTGTCCCAGCTGTACCTATAACCCTCTCTTTCCTAGAAGGCATCCCTGTTATCTTCTGGGACACACCTGGCTTCCTTCCATCTCTCGAAACACTCCCTCCTCCCAGACAGGTTTAGAGACAATGTTGCACTATGTTGAACCTGCTTGAACTCTGGCTCCAATCTTACTTCCTCCTGCCTCAGCCTCCTCACAGGCAGCGGGGATGGCTAGGGAGCATACTCGCACCTGGCTTCTCTGCCAGCCTATTTATGGAGAATCCAAGGTGTGGGGTTGCTTTCTCCTTTCCAACCCCAGCTATGAGTCCCCTACAGGTCACCATGGCTCCCTCCCTGGAGACTATCCTGAACCCACTCAGATTCCAGAGGGCTCAGCCCTAGGTGGTCACGAGAGCAGGTGGCCTTCAACCCAACAGCCCTGCTTGATTTCTAGTCTCCCTAGCTCCTGGCATCCCACTCTGCCGCAAGTCTAGCAAATTTCACCTTCATAGTGACATGCCTCAAATGGCTGACTTCTGATCCCTGCTACCATTGACTCATTGAAGCCAGCAGCCTGGGTCCCCTCCCTCCCCCCATAGCCCCCTCCCCCAAGCCTCTAAGAACCCATTCTCAGCTCAGTGGTGGTGACACATGCCTTTAGTCTTAGCACTTGCGGGGCAGAGGCAGGTGGATCTCTGAGTTTGAGGCCAACCTGGTCTACAAAGAGAGTTCCAGGAGAGCCAAGACTACACAGAGAAACCCTATCTTAAAACAACCAAACAAACAGAATCCATTCTTGGTCCATGATAGTCTGTTCTCTATCAACAAGCAGAGAGGACCTTTGTATGTATAAACCAGGTTAATTAATTAATTAATTTATTTATAGAGAGATTCTCCTTAGGTAGTCCAGACTTGACTCAAATTTATACTCCTCCCCCCTCTATCTCCTAAGTGGATTACAGGAGGGAACCATCACCCTGGGCTTCACTAAGATTTAAATCTCTTCAGCAGCAGAGGACAACCCAACCTCTTTCTACAGCCAGATAGCCTGCGGAATCCCAGCCCTCAGCTCATCTGTCCCTGCCTTCCTGGTCCAGCAGACTCACCTGTGGCCAGCCTCAGGGCTTTGTTTCCTAGCATTGGCTATCCTTGAATGCCAGTCCCAGCCTGAGGCCTGTTCCAGAGTCTCCTCCTGCAGATGTCAGCTCAGACACTGCCTGGCTTCTAGGACCACAGTGACCTTTATCAGCCAGGTCCTCAGGCTTTGTGTGAGCTTCACCTCAATTGGTGTGGGTGACTTCTGCTCCGACGTTGACTGTCTCTGTGCCTGTCTGCTCATCCCATTTCAGACTTCACAGGGGGACCTGGGTCTATGCACACCAACCCTCAGGACTCCATGTCTGTCCCAGAGCCCAATACACAGCTGGAGCTCAACAAAGAGTTATTGAACAGATTTTAAAAAGTTCTAACACAGTTTTCTTAGTTATGGTTTCTGTTGCTGTGCTGAAACACCATGACCAAAAAGCCTCCAGTGGAGGAAAAGGTTTGTTCCACTTACACTTCTCAATCACTGTCATCAATGGCAATCAGGACAGGAACCCAAACAGCACAGGAACCTGGAGGCAGGAGCTGATGCAGAGGCCGTGGAGGAGGATGCTGACTGGCTTGCACTTCATGGCTTGCTCAGCCTGCTTTCTTTTAGAACTCAGGACCACTAGCCCAGGGATGGCCCCACCCACATATGGAGGCATTTTCTCAATTGGGGCTCCTCTTTAATAATTTTACCTTGTGTCAGGTTGTCACAAAAACTAGCCACCAGAACAAGCACAGCATGCGATGACACAGCATGAGCCCTCACGGCCAGTGTTTGTGTCCCACAGGGTACCACTAGGCCTTGATTAAAACTTTCTTTTCTTTTCCTTTCTTTTCTTTTCTTTTCTTTTCTTTTCTTTTCTTTTCTTTTCTTTTCTTTCCTTTCCTTTCCTTTCCTTTCTTTCTTTCTTTCTTTCTTTCTTTCTTTCTTTCTTTCTTTCTTTCTTTGTTTTCTTTCTTTTTTTTTTAAAAGAAACAGTCTCAAGTAGCCCAGGCAGTCCCTAAACTTATTATATAGCCCAGGACAGTCTTGAATTCCTGAACCTCCCTCCTCTACCTCGTAGTCCTGAGACTGATTGCATGTGCCATCATACCAGTTTGAGCAGTGCTAGAGCTTAAGTGTGCGACCTTGTGCTCACTGGGCCAGCATCCGGCCAGCTGAGCGCTCCAGGAGAACATTTAAACACACTTGCCATGCCTTAGCCTTAGGAAAGCCCAGCATACCACAACACACCCCACAGACTGTGCTATCGCTTCCAGCGTGGATCTGTGTCTCAGTCTCCAGCAACATTGCCTGAAGCCCTGGACTTGTCCAGATAACTAAGGGGCACACAGAAGCTTACTAGCCCTGGCCCGAGTGCCGTTTGGATTGCTCAATTCCAGAGACTTGGTGGAGCATGGCTGCCTTGTTCAGCCTCGTTAGAACAGTCTCTGGATTCCAGGAACAGTGGAGAGGAGCTTTGAGTCTCTACAGGAAAACGAAAGGAGCCCTCTGCTGTGAATCTTTAGTCACATTACCAGTTCTGGCTGGCTTCGTCTCACCTGCAGAATGAAAAAAATTCAAGAAGGCCCTGGGAGGCTGTGCTAACATGTAGGAAAACAAGGCCCAGAGAGGGACAGCCTGCTTAGGGTTCCATCTGAGGGAGGAGAGTCACCATAGAGTCTCAGAGGATGGCTGGGCACAGAGGTGTCCCTTGCTGGTGTCCCTTGCCTGTTGTTCTGTCACAGGCTCTAGGACAAGGTCCCATTCTGAGCAAGATTTAGAAAGTGAGTCACCAGGATGGTTGTGCGGAACAGGAAAGTGGGGTCCCTGGCACCCCCAGGCCCTGCCCTTTCCTCTGCTTCTTGGCCAAGGAATCTAATGAGTCATGCGACTCCACTGAGGTGGGCTCTGAGCCAGACTCTGTGATGACAGGGGTAAGGGGTGGAGGGGTGATCCGGCCCCACCCTCCTCCCTGCTCCAAGTTCCTGTCTCCTGTAGACAGACAGACACAGACAGGCAAACAGCTACCCACTACCTACCCCTGTTCCCCCAGCTCGTCCACAGGCATCTAGTAGACAGGTGTTTACAAGTAGGAGAGGCTTTCAACGACATTCTGACACCAGCAGCTTACACAAACGGACACTGGACACGCAGACAGACCCAGGATAGTCACAGAGACACACACTGTCCACACAGCTCTAAGGGCACGGACACACAGGAGCATAGCAGGTAGACAGGTAATTCCGTAGGCAGGCAAGAACCAAAAGAGAGCCAAAAAAAGGTAGAGGCACACAGGGGATATAGCAAGACACACACACACACACACACACACACACACACACACACACACACACTCACTCACGCAAGTGAGTGCCAGAGGGGGAGAGAGAGAGAGAGAGAGAGAGAGAGAGAGAGAGAGAGAGAGAGAGAGAGAGAGAAATCACACACAGCAGCTCACAGGGAAGGGGTGCTCTTTGGCAAAGGTAGACCCAATGTTATGGCCTCTAGCCCTCAGAATTTTGAGACTGACCCATGAAAGCAGGTACCAGGCCTGTTCTGTTGAAGCCAGTCTCCTCCCAGGGGAGATGATGTTGGCAGTTCTGAGGGATCTATCTGCCTTTCGATTTGATGAATCGAGATTGAATAGGAAAGGGGGGGCTTCCCAGCCAGCAGGATCTTGAGACCTGTCATATGACTAAGGGTGCCTCAGGAGAGAGAATACACTGGGTAGCCTGTGTTCTGGCTGTGGAACCTTGGATAAGTCTGCACTCACTTGTGCCCTGCCCCCCACCCCCCGCCACGCCCACTTCCTGGTTTCACATAGCATAAGGTGGCTTTGAACAGGCTACACACCTGAACTTCTGATCCTTCTGCCTCCAGTTCCTGAGTGCTGGGAATACTGACATGTGCTACAGCACAAGTGTGTGTGTGTGTGTGTGTGTGTGTGTGTGTGTGTGTGTGTGTGGTGTGTATGTGCATGCGTGCACACATACAGTCTGTGTGCATTAGACTTATGAGGATGGCTTTGTGGACTCTATTCTCTCTCTCCATCGTCTAGATTCCAGAGGCTGAACTCAGGTCGTCAGTATAGTGGCAAGCCCCATTGCCCACTGAGCCATTCTCACCAGCCCCACAGTTTTTATACGATGCTAAACACGAACTCAGGGCTCTGTACACGCTAAGCAAGCACTCTATCAAGGAAGCTGCATCCAGACCTTGTCTGTTCTCTTGAGCCTCAGTTTATCTTTTAGGCTTCGTGCTCTCAGATCCTTTCAGAGTACGAATGGATAGGTCTGTATGTTGGGTGCTTCCGCACCCCCTGGTGCCTCACCACCCTTGCCTCACAGCAGGGGGTAGCTCGGTCACAAGAATCCCTTGTACTGACTGCTCTCTGCAGAGAGTGACAGCTAAGGGGAGGTGTCTCGGAGAACTAAGAGAATCCCCGCGCTCCTGCTTGCCCCAGAGAAGGCTAGGATAACTGTCTAGGTGTGGTGTCCTTCCTCCACCTAGAGAGTCCTCTGGCCCTGGGCCCAATCTGTTGGAAGAAGGAGCTTGCACAATGGGGAGGCACAAAGTGACAGCCGGAAGGCCTCAAGGGACAGAAGCCCCATTGTGTGAGGGCAAGGCAAAGGTTAGACCAGAAACGGAAAGGGGCTCTGCAGGGGGCCCCAGCTGCCAGGGCCCTTGATGTGGGGCCCGCCACGGGACCTTGGGCCAAGAAGGATGCCCTTGGGCCTGGTGGAGGGGGCAGTGTTGGGCAAGGTGCCCATCACTGGGGGAGGGCAGACCCCACAAGGGGCGGCTGGGTAAGCTCAGACTCCGCACCGCACCCACCTCCTGGGGAGGAGCTGCCCGGAGCTCCGTGAGCCTAGGCAGCTTCCTGAATCATCCCTTGGGAATTCCTGTCATTCCTGGGAGCTGCTGTGGCTTGGAGTGGCCCCCAGCCCAGGGTCACTGGGTCAAGGATGTGCCTGGCTATTTTTCTTCCTGGAGGGCCGGGTTGGGGGGGGGGGTTAGAGATTTTTGCCCCTAGCTCTTGGTCCCTATCAAGTCCTGAACTCTGATCGTAGCTGCCTCCTCGCCCGCTTCTGTTCACGTTTTCAGCTTCGTAAAATCGCTGGGAAAGTCCTTCCTACTATCAGTCCACAATTCTTTCTCCGTGAGTTGCAGTTCTGCTCCCTAAGAAGAGGGTTCCATTGACAAGAGATCCCTCAAGGAGGACAGTCGCGTACACATTGTCCTTAAGCCGTTCCCTCGGAGCTAAGGGCTACTCCAGGTACCTACAAGTGGGCCCCGCCCTCCCCTCCCACAGTCCGGGGTTGGGGCGGGTGCTGCCGGCAGGGCGGTACAAAAAGCGTCCCGCCCTGCGCTCCTCACTTGACTCGGTCTGGCAGTCTCGAGCTTGGAGGCGGAGGCGCGCAGGGCAGCCTGGGTCCAGCCCACACCCCTCACCAGGTAGGGACTCTCCCTGATCAGAGGGTAGAGGGTGTTGAGAGAAGGAGCAGCGAGGAGGGGGCACACTGAGGGAGAAGGACCCAGGGCAGAGAGGCACAGAGGAGAGGGTCAGAGGGACGCAGAGCAGAGGGTCAGAGGGACACAAGGACAGAAGGGCGGGGGCATGCATAAGGAGGAAACACAGAGTCAACAATCCAACTCAGATGCGTCAGAGAGGTAGAGGGACCAAGGGCAGGAGAGGAGAATGCGTGTTGGAAATGTCAAGGTCCCATTTCCTTGTCCATGACAGTCCCTAAACAGGTCAGGGAGGGGGGTCTACTTCTTGTCCCATGAGTGGACTGACATCTAGTGCTGTCTTTTCCCTCCCGGAGACTCGGGAGTCAGGGTTCCCCGCTTTGCTGAGCCTCCTAGGAAAGCTCCAGGACGTGTGAAGGGAGACCCACCCTTGACGTTTGTTAGGGAGTCTCCAGAAGCCAACACCTCTGACCCCTGACCTCTGTTCTCCTCGGGTCTAGGAGGCACCATGTGGGGATGTTGGCTGGGGCTGCTCTTGCTGCTGCTGGCTGGCCAGGCTGCCCTGGAGGCCCGGCGGAGTCGTTGGCGCAGGGAGCTGGCGCCAGGGCTGCACCTGCGGGGCATCCGGGACGCCGGTGGCAGATACTGCCAAGAGCAGGACATGTGCTGTCGAGGCCGTGCTGACGAGTGTGCCCTGCCCTACCTGGGAGCCACCTGTTACTGTGACCTCTTCTGCAACCGCACCGTCTCTGACTGCTGCCCCGACTTCTGGGACTTCTGCCTCGGGATTCCACCCCCCTTCCCTCCCGTCCAAGGTGGGCACCGAGATGGCCAGCAGAGCGGCCACCTTGTCACTCCCAGTCCCAACGAGGCTCAGGAACAAGGCTGATAATGGGTATTTCCAGGCTTTGAAAAATGTAGAAAAGAAATCCTCACCCTGTTTCCTGCCCCTCTGGAAGTCCCTCGTGTGGTCTTACTTGACTCTTTCAAGCAACACTGAAAAAAAATAGTCCTGTTAGGCCCTAGGGCAGGGCAGACAGGCTCCAGCACTATCTCTCAGTCAGTATGGGGAAGGTGGCAGCCCCACCTGCTGACTCATCCTGAGGCTGATAGAGCACGAAGGGCCCAGCCAGGTTGTCATAGCCAGAGACCTCACTTAGGATTCAGCACCTCTGAGAATGGCCTGCACGTGTCCTTTCCCTGTCCCAGTAGGAGAACTACGGAAGTCCTTCCTGTCGCATCCCAAACCCTGCTGGGCTTTGGGCTAAGGAAAACCCATGCCTTAGTTGCTTTATATCAAAATGCTGGGCCTTTTAAAAGGAGTTGCTTGCCTTACCTGGGCTTCAGTTTCTTTCCTAAAGCTCCTTCCATGCCCATGGGCAAGTCCCAACTCATTTGAGTGACAAAGGGTACCAGGAATGTCATGGCTGGCATCCAGGTGAAACGACATGGACCCAAACGGAGTCCTTGAACAGCTTGTGTGTGGCACCCTGTGTGGGAACCCGTGGATGTTCTAGGATGTAGTTTGGGATGTAGTTTGTCTCTAGATTTCGTTGGGCTGGGATTGGTGTGTGATTACCACCAGCTCGGGAGGTTTGGGGCTGCTCCTCCTGAAGTCCCTCGTGTAGTCTTACTTGACTCTTTCAAGCAACACTGAAAAAAAAATCCTCGAGGATTTAGCCATTTCTTCTTTCCTTCTCTCCCTCTGGTAGGGTGCATGCATGGGGGCCGGATCTACCCAGTCTTCGGAACCTACTGGGACAACTGCAATCGATGGTGAGTGTGAGAGATTGGGGTGGACTCAATTTGATCGCTATGTGGCAAACAGACTTGGCCCCAACCCCTATCACCCATTTCCCAGGGATGAGTTCTTTTTGTTCTCTGGGCCTCAAGTGTTTTCATCTGTAATGTGGAAACTTTCAAACTGACCACGCCATCTCATATAATAAGATTCTAGTCACAAGCCTGGGAGTGGTCAGCCATCGTTAGGTTGGCTGGGGGCCACACCTAAGCCAGAAGTTTTTCTCCACTCCTCCTGGTTTGGGCTGGCCACCTTCCCAGCTGGGCTTGCTGTCACAGGAGAGTCCAAGGGGACGCCAGGAAGGAAACCTCTGCAGCATCCGCTGTCCTGGGCGGGATGAAGGGTCAGGGATGACTGCGTTGGCCATCAGCCAGTGGCCTGCAGCAGGGCCTTCCCTGGAATGTGCCCTCTCCCTACCCCCAAACCCCCAGTTCCAGGCAGGGGGAGGAAGGGGCCATGGCTAGCCCATCCTCAGAGCTGGGAAGTAGATCAGGTGGCAACTATGGAGACCTTACTGGAAACAGAAGGGTCTCTGCTGCCCTGAACCTGCCCCACCCCTCCCTCTGCCTGGACTGAGAGGCCCCTGGGAGAAGGAAACTTTTTGGAATGTGTTGCACATAGCTGTTTGCTTTGCCTCATGGGTGAGGGGTGCCGGGGTCACTGTGGGAACAGGGAGACCATGTGTCCGTGGGTGCTGGCATGTGTCTGGGTGAGGGAGGGTGTGTGTGTGTGTGTGTGTGTGTGTGTGTGTGTGTGCGTGCGTGTGCTCAGAAGGGCGGGGTGTCTGCAGAATTCTGCTGCTCTGATAGGGTGGCTGCCAAGGGGTTAACGTTTCAATTGCTGTCCCAGGCCCCTCTGGAATGCTGGGACCTGCTGTTACCAGTCCTGTCTAGACCTGCTTGAACAGCCCTGGGGCTCATGAGATGAGGACTGGAAAGCATTAGCTGACCCCTTCAGGACAGGTCCTGGTGCCTGAGTGCCGCAAGTATCCATCCCACTTGCGAGGGGAAGATTGTCTATATGCCTTCCAGGCTGGACATCACCACACAGGGACTCTTCCTCAGGTCATGTTGAGGAGTGTTGAGGAAGGTAAAAGAGGGGGCATCCCTATCCCCACAGCCCCCTCCTGCTCGCTTGAGCACCACCCGCAGACATCAGGGCTAAAGACCCAGCCATATTGGGGCTTGGCTCCCCTTGAGGCTCCTTATAAGGTGGCATTGGAGGCAGATGCCCTGGGGTGCCTGGAAGGAGGCTGGTTAGCATCTTGTAATAGCAGAGTTATGAGCTTGTAAAAACATTGTAGAATCCCTAGAATTCAGGCCTCCAGCTGATGCCTAATTACTGAAGACCTACTGTGTCGAAGGCACTGTGTTGGGCCCAGGAGGTTACAGCTGGAGGGAGACAGACCCATGGGAGCTTGTAGTCTCCCAGAGGACACAGGAAAGCAACACATACGATGTCACGCCAAACTGGCATGGATGTTACACAAAGAGGGAAGATAAGTGGGGGGCGCCTGGCTTTATGATGGAGTATTAGACAAACAAGAGACTTATGCACTCAGAAGGGGTACCACTGAGGGGAAAGTGGGACATAGGTGAGTTCTTTTTGGTGGGACCCTCAAACATCAGAGACCGGAGAAGGTTCAGCCATGTTCCAGTTTCTGAGTATCTAAGGGAAGTTCATTCAAGACCTCAAGTCTAACTGAAATCACTCATGGATCGGCCTGGCCTCAGAGCATCTGGGACAGGGATGCTGAGTGAGCTGACCTGGTTTGGCATCAGAGGAGGAGGGGCATGAAGATAGATAGGTTCATGATATGTATCTTTGGCACGCACTGACAGGGCACATGTCAGGTTCACGGTAGACTCCAGCACCTGACCTCTAAGATGAGGACAGTGGGAGGAGCAGACCAGGGGAAGGCTGGATGGCTTTAATCTGAAATGCCATTACACATCTTTTTTGTTTGTTTGTTTGCTTGTTTGTTAGTTTTTTTTTTTTTTTTTTGAGACAGGGTTTCTCTTTATAGCCCTGGCTGTCCTGGAACTCACTCTGTAGACCAGGCTGGCCTCGAACTCAGAAATCCGCCTGCCTCTGCCTCCCGAGTGCTGGGATTAAAGGCATGCGCCACCACCGCCGGGCACCATTACACATCTGGAGGTATGGTCAGCTGAACATGAGCTATAAAAGAAGGAGGGGGACCCAGGGCTCCTGATATGTGAACAATGAAAGCCGAAAGCACCCACAATGGGCCAAGCCCTTCAGAGGCTTGCCACGGAATCCCTGGAAAGTGGTACTAGGCATTGTCCTCGCTTTGCTGATGAGAACATAGACAGAGGGTGTGGGGCTCTAAAAATAACCTCCTCGAGGCCACAAAACAGTCCAGCAGGACCAGTCCATGGTCTTAGCTGCTTGGCAGTACTGTCTCAATCTTTCATGTACTCAATAGCTATAAACTAGGATGCAGGTTCATAATCCCAGCTATGCTGGATGCTGAGGCAGGAGGATGCTGAGGCCAAAGGTAGTTGGAACTCCAGAGTCATTTCCAAGCCAGCCTGCATAACTTAGTGACACCCTGTCTCAAAAGACAGACAGAAGGGACCGTGGCCCAGGGAGGAACATCTGCTTAACCGCCATAGGGTTCAGTCCCAAAGACAACGAAAAACAATATTTACTGGATGATCATCATTTACAGGTCCCCCCCCCGACCCCCAGGGGCTAAGTGGGCTGAGGATGTAGCTCAGTAGAGTGCCAGCCAAGTAGGTTAGAAGCCCTAGGTTTGATCCTCAGCACCACCTAAAACCTGACTTGGCGGTGCAGAGGCAGGAGGATCAGAAGTTCAAGGACCGTCTTGGGGCAAAATAGAGAGTTCAAGGCCAGCTTTCGATACGTGAGATATACTGTAAGAAAAAAAGGCAAGGTGGGGGTGGGGGTGGCGACGGGAGAACAGGTCACAGCGCTTGTTGCCGTGAAGGACTCTGGCTCTTTTTCTGTGGTGTGAGTGGAGGGTTGGAGCAGAGGCGCGACGTGTCTTAGCCTTAACAGGATGGCTGCGGCCACGTGGGGTGGCGCAGGGTGGAGGGCGGGCCAGGGAGACTGTAGCAGCCATCAGGTGAAAGGTGGCTGGGCAGAGGTGGCCGAGAGAGAATGAGGCACGGTCTGGATCCGGAGTGCACTGGATCAACGCGTGAGGGGTCAAAGGTGACTCCAGGCTTTGAGTCTGAGCTGCAGGAAGTAACATGATCTAGAACTTGGACCCACATTAAGCAGAACCTGTTGCTACACCCCCACAATGGTGATGTTGAGGAACTACGAGATCCTGGGCAGCAGAGATAAACTTAAGAATTGTGGACTTGCCTTTCAAAGCCACCAGGCTGGGTGGGACCATTCAGGGGTTCCACTCCAGTGACTGGCTCAGAATCCCAGGCCCACATGGATCTCTGGGGCTCTACAGCCCCCAGCCCCTTAGCCACAATTTCTTTATTTCTTTTCTTTTTCCATTCTAGCACCTGCCATGAGGGAGGGCATTGGGAGTGCGACCAGGAGCCGTGTCTAGTGGACCCAGACATGATTAAAGCCATCAACCGAGGCAACTACGGGTGAGAGGCCCTGGGTATCAGTGGGCACAGGAGGGTGCATACCTGTGCACACACATGATCATCACACATGGCTATTATGCTACGCACACATGTTAGAACTGACTTCTGTCCCTTGTAGCTGTCACGGCTCCAGGACCTCTAGCCTTGACAGGTTTGACTTTCCCTTCTCTCCTCCAGGTGGCAGGCTGGGAACCACAGTGCCTTCTGGGGCATGACCCTGGATGAGGGCATTCGCTACCGCCTGGGCACAATCCGCCCATCCTCCACTGTCATGAATATGAATGAGATTTATGTAAGTCCGTGCTCGCCCACATCCCTACCATCTATCTCCCAATGACTTAGCACGTGGGAACGATGAGCCTCTTCTTGTCCTGCCAAGAGCCTGTCCTCCAGGATGAGGCTGTGTGGCCTTGGGCATATCATTGCCTTCTCTGATGGGACTGTGCTTCCAAACCTTCTGGTGCTTGAAGCAGCCCCTCCTGCCTCCTCAGCCTGGGAAAAAATGCTGTTGGGTCCAGTACAGCTGGGTCAAGACCCAAGGGGCCGAGGGGGTCACCTTGGTATTTTAGGAAAAGAGGGACAGACAGCTCTGGCCAGAAAGCAACAATTCTCGGAAAAACTGCTGACTCAGTGAATCCCCTAGGGAGGAGGGGGCTTCTGTTTTTCCACCAGACCCTGCCAGTCTTAGGGAGAGTGGGGGCAGGTAAAGACTCCCATGCAGCCTGGGCAGGGCTCTGCTGTCCATCAAAGCAGACAGGGAGAGGCCAGGGGACTTCTGCTCAAGGCCAGGGTGACCAGCCCCTGGCCCTGCCTTTCTCCCTGGGGCTGCTTTGCTATTTTCTGCTGTTTGTCTTGGCGGCCTGCCTGGTCACGGGACCTTACTGTTTCTTCCCGCCCCTGTCCTTTGGGGCTTGGAGGCCACTGCCACGGCAGGAAGGAGGGTGTGGCTGATCAGAAGGTACAGAGAAAAGTGGCAGGAGAAGAGAGTGGGAAGCGGGTGGCCCTGGCTGCCGTGCCTCATTACCCACGTGTAATCTTTGCGGGTCCCTGAACAGGGCTGATTATTCCACTCAAGTAACGGGAATGCCACTACCCCACCCCACCCCCAGAAGCAGGGCAACACCGGATCCCAATGCCGGAGGCTCTGGATTCTCATTGTGCCTCCAAAGCGTGGGTTCATGGGATGACAGGACCATGCTAGAAAGCAAGTGGAATCACTTTTTTTTTTTTTTTTTTTTTTTTTTTTTTTTTTTACAGACGGTGCTGGGCCAAGGGGAAGTGCTACCCACTGCCTTTGAAGCTTCAGAGAAGTGGCCCAACCTGATCCACGAGCCATTGGACCAGGGCAATTGTGCAGGTTCCTGGGCTTTCTCCACAGCAGGTGTGTCCAGGGGCAGGAGCTGGCACTAGAGAGGAGGGCCACGGCCTGGCTTCTGACAGCTCTTTCTGCCTTCCCCACTAGCTGTCGCATCTGATCGCGTCTCTATCCATTCTTTGGGACACATGACACCCATCCTATCACCGCAAAACCTGCTGTCCTGTGATACCCACCACCAGCAGGGCTGCCGAGGTGGGCGTCTTGATGGCGCTTGGTGGTTCCTGCGGCGCCGCGGGTACGCACGCGCACAGGGGTTGTGGGCTGGAAGAGGATATAGCACCCTTTAGAACCTAGGCTTTGTGGTGCCATAGCGCTATGGCTCTTGCTTCTTTCTCTAGGGTGGTGTCTGACAACTGTTACCCATTCTCCGGCCGTGAGCAGAACGAGGCCAGCCCCACTCCTCGTTGTATGATGCACAGCCGCGCCATGGGGCGGGGCAAGCGCCAAGCCACTTCCCGCTGCCCCAATGGTCAGGTTGATTCCAACGACATCTACCAGGTCACGCCTGCCTACCGCCTGGGCTCTGATGTAAGTCTAAACATGGGAAGGGCGGAGAAGCAAGAGTTGGGGGTTTGGTCCGCTAAATCTTACACTGATGGACCTTTCTCCACCCCCACCCCCCCCCCCCCAGGAGAAGGAGATCATGAAGGAGCTAATGGAAAACGGCCCTGTTCAAGGTAACCATCCCCAGGCTTTCTCTGGTTCCAGAAACTTCTTGCTGGAGGCTGGGCGCAGGGCCTAAGAAATCTCTCCAACTTTAGGTACCAGATGCAGTTGTAAGAGGAGTGGAGGGTCCGTTACCCTTTCTTTGCAGGAAGCTCCTACTTAAATCAATGTCTAATATGAGGCTCTGGTGTCTGGATGCTCAGAATAGCAGGCCAAGCCCTGTCTTTGTCTCTGCCCACAGCACTCATGGAAGTACACGAGGACTTCTTCTTGTACCAGCGTGGCATCTACAGCCACACACCTGTAAGCCAGGGGAGGCCGGAGCAGTACCGCAGACATGGGACTCACTCAGTCAAGATCACTGGGTGAGTGAGGTTCCTGAGGGCACATGGGACTAGGAGCAGTGGCATTTACTCTGGGAATTCTCTGAAATTCTTTGTGTTCTCTGCCAAACTGAGGCTGCTCCTCCCTCCTCCCATTGCCAAAAAGGAAACAGACACAGAGAGGAGGGGCTGCTTGCAGGGGTGCGGGGACCGTGAGGAGCTTTGAAGGGTGTCTGGGAACAGTGAAACTGCCCCCTTGAATTTGAGAATTCAAGAGCTAATGGGGTGGGGTTGGGGGAGCGCATCCGGGACCTCAGCACTGAGATGTGGGCAGAAGGATTCGGAGCTAAAAGGTCACCTTTGCCTTCAACTTCACGAGTAGTTTGGACTATGTGAAACCTTGTCTCAAAACACAAACTTGTCCCAACTCTGGCCAACCACTGAGTGACAGGCTATGCAGAGAGGGGTGAACACTCATCAGGTCCCTGGCTACGCTCAGATTTCAGAAGTCACAGGGGTAGCTTGGGGGTGCTGCGATCCAGATGTTGAGACCCGGTGCAAGCAGTGCCCCCTCTCCCTCTTGCTTTGCCGCTAGGTGGGGAGAAGAGACGCTGCCAGACGGAAGGACCATTAAGTACTGGGTGAGTCTCTGGTGCGAGGCTGAGTCCCAAGTTCCTGCCCTTCTGAGCCCTCCATCATCTGTCTTTTGCCTCATGTCTCTCCCCTTTTCACTCCCAGACTGCTGCCAACTCGTGGGGCCCATGGTGGGGTGAAAGGGGCCACTTCCGGATCGTGCGTGGCACCAACGAGTGCGACATCGAGACCTTCGTGCTGGGCGTCTGGGGTCGCGTGGGAATGGAGGACATGGGGCACCACTGAGTCTCAGCCACTAGGCGAGGTGGGATCCACAGCCACAGAAGAGGCCTTGGGGGCCATGCCCGATGAAGCCTTGTGTGCACTTCGGGACCAGGTGCTAATCTCTACAGACTCAGATCCGCGCGTGCGCGCTAAGGCAGAATCCCACCTAGGAGACAAAGATGCACCAGGCTGGCGGAAGCCCCCAGATATCACAGCCGGAACTGGGAAGGGCCCTGTTTGGAAACTGCAGGGAGTATAGACAGATTCCAGGTCCCTGGTCAGCCAGGCCAAGACCACAGGAGCTAAGACACCCCAACCTCATCACCCTCCTACCCACCCTCTCTCTCATCTTCTTTTTGATGAATTCTGTCCATCTCCCTAGCCTCCATTTTGGTTGTACCTTTCCATTCTCAGTACTGCTTTCTTATTCTTTAAAGATATTTATTTTTCTTTTCATTAAAATAAAACCAAAGTATTGATAATTACAGTGTCTGGGAGTCTTCAAGGTGGAAACAAAAAACAAAAAGCAAAACACGTCAAAGCTGGAGTGGCCCATGGCTAGACAACAGAAAGAACTTCCTGAAAGCTGAGAGCAGGGTACAAGCTTGTGCTCCCAGCACTTGGGAGGTAGAGACACAGGGATCTGAGTTCTAGGTTATCGTTGGATTAGGTAGTAAACCTGAGGACAACCTTGGAGTGTATGAGACCCTGACATAAGGGCAGGGAGAGGGGTGGGAGAGAAGGATAGCACATCACTGGGTGGCAGGCAGGGGTGGATAAACAAGAAATCTTAGTGCCCTTTCCATTATAATCCTCTGCACCCAGCCACTTGCAGGACACACACACAAACACACACAAATGAGAGGGCGTGGCCCGGCCCTCCAATTAACAGAAGTAATCCAGTAGGTAGGGACTGACCCTGGCCTTTCCCTATTCCTGAGACAAGTTGGGCCCCTGACAGACCTCTCCCTATAGTACATCCCCAGGCTCTCAGTGCCTAATAGCTAGTGGTTACAACCCTTCCCTCCCCTCCTCTCCCATCTCCTTCCCCTCCCTCTCCCCCTCCCCTCCCCTCCCCTCCCACCCCTTCTCTCTCCCTTCTTAACCTCTCTTTTCTTTCTGTCAAGGTCTCCTGTTCTCCCATCCCAGGTCCCAGCCTAATTTCCAGGACGCAGGGACCTGTGTGACAAGCCTCCTAACCCTGTGCCTCAGTGGTGCACACCTACAATCACAGTACTTGGTGCTGGAGGCTACAGAGCAAGTTCAAGGCCAGCCTGGGCTACGTGAAACCTGTCAGAATATGACAGCCTCAGGAGCCCTCTCTGCTCCTCAAATGATGAGAACTGTTGGTGGCTTATAGGCAATTCTGATAAGATCTTCCCAGGGACCTAGCAATCAAGGCCATTAACTGTGGCCACCAGGTGTGGGTGCCACATAAAAGGACTGCTTCCCATGATCGCCCCAGTTGGCTCTCTCTTTTCCTCTCTGTTCCCACATGTTCCTGGTGGGTCTCTTCCCTCACCCCCCTTTTCTGTCCTTTCTGTCCCCACTCCTCTGTCCCCATGGCTCTGCTCCCTTCTCTAGGCCCTCACTCCCCTCCCTTCCTCCCAAATAAATCTCCTTTATACCAGGTCTGCTGCATCTGCATGGAGTGATTTCTCAGGGGGTACCTTACACCCCACAGACTACAACCACGTTCTGGTCCCTGGTCCAGACACCCTCTCCTGCCACTCAGCTCTGCTGTGCTCTTACTTCAAAGCCAGGGCCTAGATTCTTTATTCGCATGGTACCTGTAAAGGTTGACTGATGGATAGGGTGTTGAGCAAGGGATGCCCCGCAAACGCCCGCCCAGCATGGGTTAGACATCTCCTCCCACTGCTCTCCTCTGCTGTCCTTTCTCCCAACACTCGCCTGTGTATCTGCACTAGAAGCCCCTAGACTCTAGGCCCTAGAGGGAGACTAGGCCTGGATTGTAAGTTGGGTCCTTGTTCTTCCACGGGTACCCCAGGCAGTCCTCGAACTCTGTGGGTAGTGACCTTGAACAGATCCTCCCGCCTCTACCTCCCAAATACTGAAATCAGCGTCTAGCACCATTACACCGTGCTGACCTTCAAGTCTGTACTTTCACACCTCGATCCCTTCCCTTTCAAAACTACCTGTGGGTCCTTCTGAGTGCTGATACCAATAACCTGCATGGAGCTGCCTGGAGGGTCTGGGAAGGGAGCCCCTGAGTCACTAGTGAGGTCCTCACTGGAGCCCTGGCAGGCTCCCAGGCCCAGGCCCCCAGGCATCACCTGAAAGGAATGCGGGGCAGCCCGATAAGCGGTCCCCTTTGTCTCATTTCCTGTTTGCCAGGACGTCCCGAGCCCTTGGCCCTGGCCAGTCAGCTGGCCTCAAGGCCCAGGGCAACCTTGGGACAGCACAAGCTGGGAGTCCTGAGGGGGCGAGCAAGCCTTGTCCTCCCCTCCGCAGCTGCAGCCCAAAGACGCACCCAGATGGAAAAACCCCTGTCCGGGGAGAAGCTGGAAATGTCTGCCAAAGGTCCTTTGGCGGAAACCGCGGGAGGCAGGGCAGGAAAGGGGACCCGAAAGGGAAATCTGATGTGGCCCGGTCCGTCTGCAGGCCCAGACTCCGTTGTGCCCCGCGAACCCTTCAGGATTCGACCCCAGCCCTACTTGCGCCTCTTCTGAAATGGAGAAGGGTGGGAGTGGCGGGGGCACCCCAGCAGGTCTGCAGCTTCCCCTGTTCTCTGCGCTACTGTTGGGCGGCGTATTGCCAAGCTGAGGCAAGCCCCAGGTGCACCCCCACATGGACCTCTGTCCTTAAGTGAGTATAAAGAAACGCTTTCAACCCCACCCCCCACCCTTCGCTGGGTATCCGGAGGCTAATCACATTCTCTCTGTTCTGGCCAGAGCTCTTTAAACAAAGAGTCTAAAGGATCTGTATCTGACCCACGTAGCAGGGTGTCACTTCTGTCAGGTTTGTCTGTCTTCAACAGAGATAACAATGAACAAACTGCTCAGCGCTCAGAACCTTTGGGTTTTACTCAGGACCTCCTGTAGCCCAGGCTGGCCTCTGCCTCTCTATGTAGCTAAGAATGACCTGAACTTCTGATCCTTCTGACCAGTTAATGAGGTGCTGGGGATCGAGCCCTAAGCTGCGCGTATGCTCTGCAGACACTTGACTAAGAGAGCTTTGAAGCTCGGGAAATAGTAACAGCCACGATCACTCGAAGGAAGCCGACGTGACCATGTAAAAGATTTTCATAATGAGCTATACGTGTGCTGAGTGCTTTGCCCACAGATGTCTGCAAACAGGCTGTTTGGGATATTTTACATATATTACCTCATTTAAGTCTTTAAAATAAACAGTTTCTGGGGCTGGGTAGATGGCTCAGCACTTGCGAGTGAAGTGCTTGGCGCTCTTGCAGAGGACCCAGGTTCTGTTCCCAACATCCTCGCAGGTAGCTCAAAACCACCTGTAACTCTAGCTCCAGAGGACCCAATATCCTCTCTCATTGAGCACCCACACATTTGAGGCATATACAACACACAACACACACACAACACACACACAACACACACAAATTTTTGGAGTTTCTTTTGCATTTAAACAGAGAGTGGAAGCTAATGAGCGTCTTAACTCGTTAAGTAGGGGAGACAAGATCCAATCCAGGGTGCCTCAACCCTCAGACGTCTGGTCTGGACTAATTTGTGGTTACGATGGGTAGAGAGGGGCTGGGGGTGGATGGCTTAGTTCATAAAGCCCTTGCCATACAAACATAAACACTAGAATTCTGATATCCAGCACCCACGTAAAAGCCAGGCGAGCTAGACAAGACGGCCTGCCTGTGATCCCAGCTCTCCAGGTGTGGAGGCAGAGACAAAGGATCCCAGAAAGCTAACCAGCTAGCATTAGGGGAAATTAGTGAGTTTCTGGGCTTCAAGCTCAGCAAGAGACTCTGTATCCATAAAGCAGGAAGTGATATTATCACATGCCCTGTCAGCCTTTGGCTGCACATATCACATACATGCAAACACACATACACACACATGCATACATACATACAAATACAAACAACACACACACACACACACACACACACACACACACACACACACACACACACACGCACACACACACAGAGATAGTCCAACACCCTTTCCCAGGCTTTTTACCTGCCTGGAACATTCCTGCCCATCCTTGCAAACCTAGCCTTTCCCCCCCTCATTCCCCCTGGGCAATACCTGCCCTGACTGCCCCCTTCTGGGTCTACACCATCATCTGATATAAGCTCCTGGGCATGGAGGATGCACTTGCCCACAACATAGGGTGGGGGGCAGGATCTCTCTTTTCTCAGCTCTAATCCCTGCAGTTCCCAGTATGGTGCTTGGGTTTCATTCTGGTCTCCTGAGGGACTCAGCAGGGCTCCGAGGCACCTGACTCAAATCCCAGCAACCTTTGTAAAGCTCTGTCACTTCCAGAGAAGTGAAGCTCCGTATCCCCCTGATAACTTGCCAAACCCTCTCCCTGCCCCGTGTCCATTTAGGGGAAGGAATTTGTGTGGCCTGAGCTGCAGTGTGGGCCAGGCCTTGGGACTAAGCACCATCCCATCAGCTCTCCGGGTCCCCTCCATGCTGGTGAGGAAGCATAGCTCTTAAAACCCAAAGCCAAACAGCTAGGGACTCCAGGAACTTCCCACAGCTGCTACCAGCATCCCAATACTGTTAGATGACTCTCTGTCTCTCTGTTTCCCTCTACTTTTTAACTTAACATTTATCTGATTGTGTGTGTGTGTGTGTGTGTGTGTGTGTGTGTGAGAGAGAGAGAGAGAGAGAGAGAGAGAGAGAGAGAGAGAGAGAGAGAGAGAGCTTTAACAGGAGCATCCTGCTTCCTGCTCCATGATCTTTTGCCATGAGGTGAGGTGGTTATCAGACTCTAGCAAGTATGTCCGTCATACCTTCCTGAGGACGTGTGCTATAAAGAGGGCTGTTTGTCCTTTCTGTACATGGGGGGAACTGAGGCAGGAGTGGAAATAGGGGACGGTGAAGTGATGGGCCAAGGTCACAGAGCTCAGACGGAATGGATGTGACATTATGACACATCCTGCTTCTGTCCTGGTTTATGACCCCTGTCCCATTGGCTAGTCACAGAAACCAATCTCTTCCCCCAAGGCACTTGAATTTTTTCCCCACCTCTGGTCTTGGGGCTAGCCCTAAAGGAATTCTTTAACCTACCCTTATCCAAAAGTAGGTCATAGGACTCTCATTCCTACCTCAAACTCTGGAGCAAGACGTGCCACACCGAGAAGCCGAGAACAAACAGACAATCAGGTTGGGCTGGCTTTCAGCACGTAGTCTCAACAGCATCAGACGTGCAGTGAAGGCTCCAGAAACCTGAAAGGTCAGAGATCCAGACCGCTCCTCCCGAGAGGTCCTTACATGCCTCACCCGGAGCATCTTCTCATTCCTGTCCTCTGTGACAATATTTGTAATAGTTTGCTCAAGGTGTTCCACTAGTCTGGGGAGATGGCTCTGTCAATAAAGGGCCTGCCGTGCAAGCACAAGAACCTGAGTTCAAACCCTCAGCACCCACATAAACCGCTGAGAACCAGCACTGAAGAAGCAGAGACAGGTAAACCTCTGGAGCTTGCTCACTGGCCAGCCAGCCTAGCTGAATCCATGATCTCTAGGCTCGACAAGACATCCTGCCTCCAAAAGTCAGATGGAGAATGGTAGAAGAAGATACCTGATGCCAACTTCTGATACACACACACACACACACACACACACGTACGCACATGCACCGTGTTCCAAATTCTGTCATCTTACAGGGTGTGTGTGTGTGTGTGTGTGTGTGTGTGTGTGTGTGTGTGTGTGTGGTGTATGTGTGTGTGATGCTACACAAGTATCTTACCACTGAGCTACATTCCAGCTCTGATATGAACACCAGCTTGGCCTCCTGCTTCAGACTTCTGTGTGCTAATATCACAGATGTGTGCCATCCAGTTCTGCTGCGTGGACCTCATAAGCAATTAGGGATGGGATGATAGGAACCCTGCCTCAGAGGCTGCCCATCTAAAGCACAGAGGGATCTGGGTATGACGGTCCACACCTGTATTTCTAGCAGTTGGGAGACGGAAAATAGAGGATTAAGAATTCAAGGTCCTTCTTGGCTAGTAGTGAGTTCAAAGCCAGCCAGGGCCACATAAGACCCTGTTTCAAAAAACAGCAACACAAGAAACAAACAAAACCACAAAGGTCCAAGCTTCTGAGTAAGGAACTCAGAAGCACAGATGAGACAACTTGGGACTGGTGGTATGCATCTAAAGTGGGGTGCTGTGCTCTCGAGGGGACACTTTCTTTAGGTGTCAGGTCAAACAAATCAGAGGACACCCTGAGGGTGTTTCTCCTGAAGAGCAGCTTCCCTGGTGGTAGGCAAAAGCCCCCACATTTTAAAAAGGGGTTTTAGATCATTATTTCATTATTTTAGGTGCATGTGTTTTGCTTGTGTGTGTGTATGTGTGTGTGTGTGTGTGTGTGTGTGTGTGTGTGTGTGTGTGTGTGTGTGGTGTGTATGTGTATGTGTACCATATGTATGCCTGATGCCTGTGGAGGTCAGAAGGCACTGGGTTTCCTGGGACTGGAATTACAGATGGTTGTGGGTGCTAAGAATCAAACCTGGATCTTCTGTAAGAGCCACAAATACTCTTAATCACTACCCCATCTCCCCAGCCCTCCCCTCCACCTTTGAGATTACAGAGTCCTGGGTTGGTTGCTGTGCTGTGAGGGCACAGTAGGGGAAACTGAGTCAGGCCAAGCTTTTTTATTTCTATAGTAGGGAAATCTCATTGGTCAGACTGAAAAACCTGAATGACATGCCACCCCAAACACTCACAAGTACATTTCAGCTTGAACCAAGCAGGTGCTTTGGCCTCGAGCTGTGTAGATTCCAAAGTCTGAGCTCTAGGACTCAGGGATGCAGCTGACCAAGGTGCTACCTGAAGAGAGGGGCAGTGACCTTGATTAAACAGGGGCTGCAGGAAGCTGAAACAGCCCGTCCTTCAAGAAGCACCACTCACACACACTTGCACACACCAGTTATCCACTCTTGGCTACACGTCCCAGACTTCCTCCATCGCAGAAGAGCTACCCTCCTTCAGCCCCTTCCTGACAGTTTCCGAGACATGATCTCTGCATTTAAAATTCGTATCTAAGGCAGCAGTACTATTTTCTATTTTCTTTTCCGTTTTTCTTTACATAATTTTTTTTAAATTTTATGTTTATGCACGGCTGTGTGAGGGTGTCAGAAATCTTGGACTTGGAGTCACAGTTGTGAGCTGTCCTGTGGGTGCTGGGAATGAACCTGGGTCCTCTGGAAGAGCAGCCAGTGCTCCTAACTACTGAGTCATCTTTCCAGGCCCCTCTCTCTTTTTAAAAAAATTAATTTAATTTTAAAATTTTTTATGTGTATGTATTTTGCATGCATGTGTGTCTTTGTACCACATATGTGCCTGGTGAGAGCAGAGACCAGAAGAGGGTATCAGAGCCCCTGGATACATACAGTACCCAGAGTTATGAGCGTCCATGTGGGGGCCAAGATTTGAACTCGGGTCCTCTGGAAGAGCAGCCAGTCTCATAACTGCTGAGCCATCTCTTCAGCCCAGACAGCACTGTCTTGTAAGAGAATAGGAGAGAGGAAATACTATGATTCACATGAGAAAGCCAGAGGCATGTGATCCTGCAGCCATGCCTTCTTGGCAGCTAAGTCTACCCCTCACTGCTGCAGCAGAGGGGAACAGGGCAGAAGTCACCTGTGCAGGGTCTCAGAACGGAGCACAGACTGTTCACCATGCTTCACACATCTTCCTGGTTGAGTCTTAGCCGCTCAGAGAGGCCAGGGCATTGACACAGGGGGAAAACAGGAAGGTGCAGGACTGACCATGAGTCTCAGCCCGTGTGGGGGCTGGAGGCAGACCACTGCCTAGATTCCACTCTGTTGCCCTTGCTAAGATGTTGTGACCAGGAGAGGATCCGTGTTTGATCCTGAGGGCCCCTCCTCCTACAGCACTGTCCTATTCTGCTTCTGTTCAGTGTCCTCATTCTTGTCCCCTCTGTGTCCCCAAAAAACTTCTCAGGCCCAGGCAGGCCCAGGCTGCAGCTCCGGCTGTACTGGACTCCCTGAGGCTCACTTCTCACTCCAAGTTCCCAGTCAATAGGGTTGGAGCAGCATTTCTGCTGTTCCTGCATGGGAGTGGCCCTAGATGGAGCTCTACTAAAGGATGAGGGGACCCAAAGAAGGAAAGTCAAGCCCAGTATGGTGATGCACTCTTATAGCCCCAGTGCTCAGGAGATAGAAACAGGAAGATCAGGAGTTCAAGGCCATCTTCCACCATAGAATGAGTTTCAGACTAGCCTGGGCTAGCTAGCCAAACTTAACAACAAAGAATGAGAGCAGAGATGGATCAAGTCACCGAGGGGCCAGGCTTACTCTGGAGGCTGCAAAGCTGCAGAGGTCCCTCTACATCATCTTGTGACAAAAGTAAGTCACCAGGACCCAGAGAGGTAAGAGACATCCCAGGCCAGCAGAACAGTGTCCATTGCAGGGCCTTGGTCCTGATGGACACGGGGAAGGGCTTTGAGCAGTTCCATTCCTCATTGCTGGATGGAGCTCTGGAGACCTGGATGAGGTGTGTCCTCTAAGCTAGGGTGTTAGCCTCAGATGCCTTGGGATCAGGCTGAGACAGGAATGAATGAGCTTTGGGGATTCGGAGCAGAGAGTGGCGAGGCCCATGTCCACGTTGCCAGACAGAGAGTACGGATTTGCCTAAAGTCATTCAAAGCTACAGACTTTTAGAAACACCACACCAGCCTGTACACCCAGGGCCTCAGCAGGAAACAGATGGTGAGGTCCAATTAGGAGAATTGGGGCAGACTTTATTTCAAAACATCTCAACAAAGCTAAGTGACGGAGTTGCGATGGGGATGCAGGGTTCTGAGACAAACAGAAGCCACTTAGCTTAGAGCTGCGGGGCAGAGGGAACAGGATGTCACCGGGACTCTGAAAGGGCAATGCGAGCAGAGTTCACCTGCTCAGGAGCTGGGGAAGGAACATTGCACAATCTCGCTGTCTTCCCGCTCACTTCCTGCTGAGATCCCCAGGACTAAATCTCAGATCTCACAGGAAGCTGGAGGGCAGGGGACTATGTCTGTAGAACAAGAAATAAATTCTGCGTGTGTGTGTGTGTGTGTGTGTGTGGTGTATGGGGAGAGGTGTATGTGTGTGTTGTGTGTGTGTTTGCATGTGTGTGTTGTGTGTCTGTTATGTATATATGTGTGTATATGTATGGGGAAGAGATGTATGTGTACATGTGTGTTTTGTATGTTTATGGGGGAGAGGTGTATATGTACATGTGTGTGTTGTGTGTGTACGGGGAAGAGGTGTATGTGTACAAGTGTGTGTTGTGTGTATGTTTGGGTTTGTGTGTATGGAGGAGAGGTGTATGTGTTTGTAAATGTGTGTTGTGTGTATATGGGGAGAGGTATATGTGTACATGTGTGTTGTGTGTATGTGTGTGTATATGGGGAAGAGGTGTAGGTATACATGTGTGCTGTGTGTATGTGTAGAGGGGAGAGGTGTATGTGTACATGTGTGTATGTGTTTGTAAATGTGTGTTGTGTGTGTATATGTATATGGGGAGAGGTGTATGTGTACATGTGTGTGTTGTGTGTATGTGTGTGTATGGGGAAGAGGTGTAGGTGTACGTGTGTGTATGTTTTGTGTGTGTATGTGGTGTGTAGATGTACATGTGAGTGTATGTAGATATACATACAGCACCCAGAAGACCTCGTGTATCATGCTGTATCACTGTCCACCTTGTTTCTTTGAGGCACGAGCTCTCCATGAACCTGGAGCTCATATATTTTCACTAGGCTGGAAACCAGCAAGCACCAGCCATCCTTTGACTCCACCTTCTTCTGTGCTATGGTTACTGGCCTGCACAGGGACACACCCAGCTTCAACTGTGGGTGCTGGGATCCGGTCCTCATGCTATGGTCTCTCAACAGCTGAGCCATCTCTGCTGTCCCAGGAGATAAATTACTATTCCACTTAAACCTCTGTTTCTTTTCCGGCCTTTGGTAGCAATAGTCTAACCTATAGTCTAAGCCAAAGTCTCATACTGGGAAACACCGGCCAAGAAGCTGCAATAACCATGAGCTGATATGTTCCTGGCAGTGCTAATCTAGCTTGCTGAGACATAGAAAGAAGACTGGCAGAATCACAAGGAGAAGGCCAGGAATCTCCAAAGAGCAAATGTCAGTCTTAAAGCGGATGGGTCAAGGGCCGGAGAGATGGCTCCGTGGTTACGATCACGGTCTGTTCTTCCAAAGGACCTAGGTTCAATTCCCCGCACCCATTTGATAGCTCACAACTGTCTGCAACTCCAGTTCCAAGGAACCTGACACTCTTGCACAGGCATACATGCAGGCAAAACATCAATGCACATAAAATAAAAAAACAAACAAAAAACCCAAAACCACTGGTGTGTCAAGTATCATCTTGATAGTGTAGTGGGGAATGCAAAGGTTTGAGCTCTGCAAGGAAGGTGCACCCATTGTTTATGCACTCAATAAATTACATAGACATAAAATGATGATGATGATGGTGGTGGTGATGATGATGATGGTGATGATGGCGGTGGTGGTGGTGGTGGTGGTGGTGGTGGTGGTGGTGGAGGCTCATGTCCATAACCCCAGCACTTGGGAGATTGATGCAGGAAGTGGTGAGTTCAAAGCCAGCCTGAACAGGGAGATCATCTTAATAAGCCAAACCAACTAAACAAACAACACTGGATACTTAGAAAGAAAGGAAGTTAAAAAACATCGAATTATTAACATGGGGCCAAGTTAATGTAGTTCAGAGGCAGAATAATTGTTCAGCACTGCTTAGCATGTTCCAGGCTCTGGGTTCAATGCCCAATACTGCAAACAAAATAAAGGAACATAAAAATAAAGAATCAATACCATTTGGTCACATTTTCTAATCCCAATATAACAAAATTCGAAATCAACACTAAAATGTTCACTAAAGAAAATTCAATATGTTTGGTGACTTACAAACTCATTTCTAAATAATGCGTGGGGAAAAGCAGATATTATCACGGAAGCTGCAAGATACTTAAAATGGAATAACAATAAGCTAAAGTGGAACTTGGAGGAAAAATTATAGCCTTCACCGTGTTTATTAAAAAACACAAAGAATTGGCAACAAATGAATTAAGCTACCAGCTCAAGACACTGGGAATAGACAATCAGGAAACCCAGAGAGAGTGAGAGAGAGAAGAGAAAGCAGAGATGGAGACGGCAGCCGAGATGTGAACCTGTTCTTTTAAAAAGCCTTAATAATGTAAGCGAATCGCAAGTGCAGAAGGCAGGCTGCTGGGAACTGGAAGATGCAGGTGATTAGGACATGGCCTATGTTGAAAAAAAAAATCATTAGAATAGATTTTGGGGACTCCAGGCCCCTGGCAAGACATCAGACTAAGAGAACAGAACTTCAGGAAGGACACCCAGAAGTAGCCGGAAGGAGGAGCTGTAAAGCAAAGAATTACTAAACTTGGGAGAGGCATGCAAGTTCAGACATGAGTGAACCGGTTTAAAGGAGAACTGTGATTCCAGCATGTGGAAGATGCTTAGTTGACTGAGGCAGCCTGGGCTACGTAGTGAGACTGTTTGAAACCACTAAACAAGACCATGTGGTGTCATCTGCCTGTAATGCCACCTTGAGGCTGAAGTGGGAGGGTTGTAAGTTCAAGGCTAGCCTGAGCCACTCAGTGAGCCCTGTCTCAAAATAATAATCAAAATGAGTAGGCTGGGCTAGTCAGCGGGAGGGCGCTTGCCTAGCTTATGTCAGACCCTGAGTTCAGTCACCGGGACAACAAAACCAAAACTAACACTAGAGGCGGGAAGCCATGGTCAGAGTTCAAAGGCATTCTACATCGACTCCAGATGTGGGCCCACACTCTGAAGAAGAGACCCAAGGATGGCTAATGACAGAGAGGAATAATTTTAAACCCTGAGGGAGGAGAGAGAGAAAGTGAAGAAAATCCTGTCAGAAATGATCCAGACAAGAGCAGGGAGAAGAACTTGGTGTCAACGTTCTTCTCTCAAAACTAGCTGGCTGGAGCGCACCGTTTCTTCTGTCCTTTAGAGTAGGGCAGGCATGAGGGTGTGTCAGCCACTTCAGAGTGGGGCTGGATTTCTGAGTTCCATCCTTAGAAGGCTCCCTTGTCCAGCTTAATGACGTACCCCACTTGAAATCCTTATTTATAAGTTATTGTAGTTTTTGAGACAGGGTCTCATCTAGCCTAGTCTGGGCAGCTCTGGATGGCTCTGAACTCCTAAATCTCCTGCTTCATTTCCCCAGTGATGAAATGTCAAGTAGTTGCCAACACCCCAGGTAGTAGTTTAAACCCTGAGCACAGTTTCCCTCCACAGTACTGAGAACCAAGCCCGGAGCCAGTGCTTGCTAGAGTGTTCTACCACTGAGCCACACCCATAACCCTCTGTTTGTTTGTTTGTCCTTTGTTTATAGGCAGGGTTTCTCTGTTTAGCCCTGGCTACCTAGGAACTTGCTCTGTAGACCAACCTGGACTCAAAGTCAGAGAGAGGTCTGCCTGTCTCTGCCTCCCAAGAATTGGAATTAAAGGCGTGTGGTTACCACTCTTGGCAATTTTTATTTCAAAATTTTTAATTTTTTATTTTTCTTATTTTACGATGAGTGTTTTGCTGTCTAGGTACCACCTGCATGTCTGGTGCCCTCAGAGACCAGAAGAGGACACCAGATTGCCCTGGGACTGGAGTTATTGATGTCTATGGCCACTCTGTGAATGCTGGGAATCAAACCCCGGTCCTGGAAAAGTTGACAGTGTCCTTACTTGCTGAGCCACCTCTCAATACCCTCCCTTTATTTTTCTCCTCCTTTTCCTCCTTCTTTTTTCTCCTCCTTCTCCTCCTTTTTTCTCCTCCTTCTCCTCCTTCTTTTTTCTCCTCCTTCTTCTCCTTCTCCTCCTTCTTTTTTCTCCTCCTTCTCCTCCTTCTTTTTTCTCCTCCTTCTCCTCCTTCTCCTCCTTTTTTCTCCTCCTTCTTTTTTCTCCTCCTTCTCCTCCTTTTTTCTCCTCCTTCTCCTCCTTTTTTCTCTCCTTTTTCTCCTCCTTCTCCTCCTTTTTTCTCCTCCTTCTCCTCCTTCTCCTTTTTTCTCCTCCTTCTCCTCCTTCTTTTTTCTCCTCCCTCTCCTCCTTCTCCTTTTTTCTCCTCCTTCTCCTCCTTCTCCTCCTCCTCCCCCTCCTCCTCCTCCTCCTCCTCCTCCTTCTTCTTCTTCTTCTTCTTCTTCTTCAAGACACAGTTTCTCCATGCAGCCCTGGCTGTCCTGGAACTTGCTTTGTAGACTACTCTTGTCTCAGACTCAGAGATCACCTGCCTCTGCCTTCTGAGTGCTGGGATTAAAAGTCGTACCGCCACTACCCAGCCACCCAGAGGCTTTTTAAGTAGGTCATATGATTGATGAGTTGTGATAGCTAAGTATTTGGGACAGAGTCTCGGGTACCCTAGGTGACTTTAAAGTAGCTCTGTAGACAAGGATGGTCTTGAACATCCGGTCCTCCTGCCCCTGCCTCAGTGCTGGGATTCCAGGTGTCTTCTGCCATACATAGTTTTATATGATACTGGTACCTGGGCTCCAGTTCAGGGCTTTGTATTAAGTAAACATTCTACCAACTAAGCCACGACACTCAGATGCCTACTTTTATCTAATTTTGCTTCCCAAATGTCCCCTGCCATGGAAGTGAAGTAGATTCGTCTGTTATTCTGTTGACGTCATAGCTTTAAAGTGACAGTTTTCTAATGTTAAAGTCTCTCAAGTCCTTGGAAGATGCCCAACTTGGTCCTTATGCATTTTTAATAGTTTGGGATATTTGCATCTATAATCGTCATAAACTGACCTACATACAACCTTCTTGTCCCACACGGTCATCATCTAGGTTGGATATCAAGGTTGCAGTCCCCACATAAAACACGGCAAGCACTTTCCCCTCGTTTTCTGTCATTTGAGGCAATTTGTGTAAGATATGGACTCTCTGCTACCTGAATATGTACCCAAGTCCATGGTATTCCGTTGTCATAGCTACATGCAATTCCCTGAAACCTTTACTTTCTGATGACAAGATTTGCCACCAGGTCAAGTTCCCAGTGTCCTTCTGCTTGGTCTGTGGGAGGACTCTCTCCCAGGAGGCTTCTCAGCTCCTAAAATCACTTCCTTAACACGACAGACACACCAGACAGCCAGAGTGGGTGGAAGAGGGAAGACAGAGACCATGGCTCAGTACAGGAAAGAGCAGGTCAGGCCTGTGACTGAGGCTCCCACAGCATTCTCTCTCCCTCGCTGTCAGCCAGGTCTCCTGCTTTAGAACAGTGCTAACAACAGAGACATCTTGTCTTCTGTCATTGTTCATTCTCTGTATTTTCCAGTGTGTCAGAATCTGAGCGAGGAGAATGGCTATTTAAAGGAGATCCTCGGTGAAGCTCAAGCCAGAAGGCACACAGAGAACCTGCTGCGTAGTTAGGGAACTGATCAGAAGATGATCCGATCGACACAGTAAACAACCAGAGACATTCCCTCCCAAGAACGGCACAAGGGTAGCCTTTAGTGCAAGATGCTCGAATTCTACTATTCAGAGAGTTAGATTATGATTTCAGTGTTGGATTCAAAGAGATAGCTAGAGGGTCAGGGTTATAGCTTAGGTGGTGCAGTGCCTGCGGAACGTGCAGGGAGTACCAGGTTCCACTGCACAGAACCGGAATGCTGGCCCACAGTTCTAATCCCAGTGCAGGGAGGAGGATCAGAAGTTCAAGGTCATCCTCACCTGCACAGAGAATTTAAGGCCAATGTTGGGTACGCGACACTTCGTCTCAAAAGAGGGAGGGTTAGGGGATTGGAGAGATGGCCTGGCACTGAAGAACATTTGTCTTTTCCAGAGGACCCTTGTTCATTCCCAGCACCCACCTGGTGCCTCTCAACCACCTGTGACTCCAGAGCCAGTGGATGTGACCCCATCTTCTGGACTCTATGGCAATGAAATCTCATGAAACATAGACATATATGCAGGCAAGATACCCCATACACATAAAATACATACATACTTACATACATGCATACATACATACATACTGGGGACATGGGAGGTGGCTTGTTGGTAAGGTTCCTGCCATACAAGTATGAGGACCTGAGTTTGGATTCCCCTCACCTATGTGAAAACACACACACACACATACACACACACAGACACACACACACAGACACACACACACAGACACACACCATCCACACACACACATACACACACATACACACACACACACATACTCACACACACACACACACACACATACACACACACACACATACACACACACACACACACACACACACAGACACACACACACACACACACACAGAGCAGTATGTGCTTGCAATCCCCTAGCTGGGAAGACACAAGGGAAGTATCGCTGGGGCTTCCTGACAGCTGATCTAGCTGGATAGATGAATTCACTGTCTCAGATACTAAGATGGAAGGCAACTGAAAATGACATCCACCACTACATACGTCCACATATTTGTGCATACATATGAACACAAGTACCTCACATAGACAGACAGACAGACAGACAGACAGACAGACAGAGGACATAGCTATAGGCAAGTACTCTGGTAAACACATTTACAATTCTACAATAGACCTTCAGAGGTGGAGCCAAGAAGATCAAGAGTTCAGTCCTCTTCAGGTACATAGCTGGCCTAAACTATAAGAGATAGGAGAGAGAGAGACAGAGAGACAGAGACAGACAGAGACAGAGACAGAGACAGAAAGAAACAGAGAGAGATGTAGAATAGCTACAAAGATGTAGCTTTAGTAGAACATCAAATTTCCATGTACAGATTATAGGACTGGGACAGTAATCTTAAAAATAATACAAGTTGCAATAATATAGTATTATAAAGTATAATAAAAGAACAAGAAGATGTGGCCAATGCTAAGACATGGTATGAAAACTAAAAAAAAAAAAAAAATGTCTGGGGCTGATGAAATGGTTCAGAAAATAAAGGTGCTTGCTGCCAAGCCTAAAGACCCTAGTTCAATCCCCAGGATCCACACATCAAAAGAAGAGACCCGACTCCTAAAAGTTGTCCTCTGATCACAAGGACCCTGTGGCAGAAGCATGCTGACACACATATAAATGCACAGGCACACACACAATAAACAAACACAAACATAATACAAATATTCTGTAAAGAGAAAAGTTTGGGAAATTGTTTTGTAAAAGTCTGTTTAGCACCTATGAAGTAAATATGAATCTTCAACTTCCCCCTGCCCCAAACACAAGAGTAAAAACACACATACAGAGACAGGAACATTTTCTAAGATGAGACACAACCCCTTATACCAGCGGTGTTTCTTGTGATGATGGTGTTCCTAGTGTGATTGCTGGTTATCTACAATGAGTCCCTCTTCACCTTGACCCACGCACATGCCTGTGTGCAAGCTGGTGCCCTATGCCCCAGCCTGCTATGGATCCTGCCCCACTAGGGCAGCTAAGGATGCATGAGCGACATTTACTCACACACAAAGCTTCCGGCGGTCTTCCTTCCATGTACTTATTTTTAAATGTTACTTAAAGATACACCTAGCAAGACAGACACTCCAGGAGTGAGAGGCTTCCCAGGTCTCCAAAGCACTGGAACGGACCCAAGGGTCAACAACTCGAAATATCAGAGATCTTCAGGGCCATCCATCAGAATTTAGAACCGGAAGTCTGGAAATCCAGAGAAGGAAAGCCACAGACAGGAGCGGGCTCCAGAGGGCAAGTACTGCGATTAAGGCAAACGTTTCTTCTCCGAAGAACAGGAGAGAAATACAATTCGGAGCTCGGAGCTCGGGGAGAGCAAGAAGCTGTGTGAGGATGCCATGATGCACGTGGGAAAGGAGCCACCGAGGAGGCTATAAAGGGAGTGTGGGGGAGCTCACTTGAACTCAGCGCCTCGTGCATCTCCCTTCGAGCGCCACTAACACCGGGAGATCCTAGGTCCCGACATACCACTCAGCTCCACAACTGTACTCCCAAAATGCTTTATTGACTGTCAATATTTGAAATCCAATTATAGACATTTTAATTGTGGATACAGAACCAGAGGCAAACACAGTTAGTAGAGGCATGAATAGGAAGGGCAGGGAAGAGTAATGAACATTTTATACACTGGGGAGTCCAGAAACCCCTCCATAAAACTAATGGTACCGAGGACACGTGTAAAGGGGAGAACACTTTAGCATCTGAAAGGCCCCAGGATCCACGCCCGGCACCACAATGAAGCAAAAGGAAATGAATGTCATCAGAAAGAGTGGGGAAATGTGTGTGTAACCAAACTCAGGAGGAAGTTACCACTGGAAGGTTGTCCCGACGCTGGACGCTGTAGCTCTTTGGTAACCACCTGATTTCCTGAGTCATAAAACACTTATGCATCGTCAGCTGGAATGTCTCTCTGAAGCAAAAGCGCATTTCCCAGCATCCCTTACAGCGACATTCATTCAGGTAATCACATTTGGGTTACCTGGATATATGGAGAAATAACACTTCTTTTCATTACTTTGAATATGAGTGTGACAAGCCTTCTCTGGCCCAGGCTGAGTCTTGTTATAAGTTACAGTGGACAACACTCATGCGCGCACACACACGCACACACATGCATACACACACACACACACACACACGTGCGCGCACACACACATGCACATATACACACGCACACACACTCAAGCACACACACACACACACTCGCGCGCACACTGATTACATGTTAAGCACTTTTATGGCTTTGACTGCGTTTGCTTATTGTGTATGCATGTAGGCACCTGTATTCATCCTGAGAACTGGTCTCAGGCTGTCAGGCTTGGTGGAAAGTGCCTCTACCCACTGAGCCATCTTGCTGGTCTGTGCAGTGGTTTTAAAAATGGGCCTGCCTGGAGGGCAGATGTCTAAAAACAGTGTTAGCTGGGAATGCTTCCTTCTTTCAGACTCCGGGGAAAATCAGCTGCTTTCCCCGGGATCTCCACGTTCATGTGCTTCCGTCAGCAAAGCCTGACCAGTCCTACTTTCAGTCTTCTTCTTCTTTTTTTTTTAAGATTTATTTATTTATTACATGTAAGTACATTGTAGCTGTCTTCAGACACTCCAGAAGAGGGAGTCAGATCTCATTAAGGATGGTTGTGAGCCACCATGTGGTTGCTGGGATTTGAACTCTGGACCTTCGGAAGAGCAGTCGGGTGCTCTTACCCACTGAGCCATCTCACCAGCCCCAGTCTTCTTCTTGAAGGGCCTCTTATGATTATGTTAGGCTTACCAAGGCAATCTAAAATAACACCCCATCTCAAGATTCTCTCTTTCTCTCCATGTCCCTCTCTTCCCTGTCCCTCTCCCTCTTCTCCCTGTCCTCTCCCCCTCCTTGCCTCCCTCCATCTGCCACTGTCTCTGTCTCTCTCTGTCTCTCTGTCTCTCTGTCTCTCTGTCTCTCTGTCTCTGTCTCTGTCTCTCTCTGTCTCTCTCTGTCTCTCTCTCTCTCTCTCTCTCTCTCTGCCAGGCAACACTTGAGATGGTGCAGATGCAGAGGCGGGCATCTCTCTGTGAATTCCAGGCCAGCCTGGCCTACGAATGGAAACCTTGTCTCAAAATAAAAACAAAACCTTTTTTGAAACTGGGTCTCATGTAGTCTAGGTTGCCCTTGAACTTGCTATGTAGCTGAGGATGACTTTGAACTTCTGATCGTCCAACCTCTACCTCCCAAGTGCTGTCATTCCAGGTATGTGTCACCATGCCCGATTTATAAGTAGTGCTGGGGACCAAACTAAAGGCTTTGTGCGTGCTCAGGAAGCACCCTACTGGATGATTTCCATCCCTGCCCTTTCGAACATCTTAGTCATTTCTGCAAATTCCATTTGCTATAGATGCTAGCAACCAGGATGCAGACACCCGTCGGGGGGGACATTATTCTTTTCACCATGGCTTGGTATAGTGTTGTTCCCATTTAAAGATGATGAAACCCAAGCACAGGGAAGCTAAGTAGTGCGTCAGAGTCACCCAGCAGGAAAGTAGCTAATCCATGATTTAAATCCAGTGTGGCTCCAGTCTCTCTGCACACAATCCGGACTCCCCTCTATCCTAGCTGAGTGCTGGTGTCCTGGTAACGGCAGAGCTGCCTTGCCAGTCCTGGATGGCCTACAGAGAGAGATGCTGTCATCTTTTGACATCGACACCTTCTGTTATGGTAGCTGTATTCAAATGCAAGGATCTGCTGCTACTCTACAAAATTAAAAACGATCTTACTTTATTTTTTTCTCCAAACGATTTATTCTGAAGGAGAAGAGTATATTCTTTGTTCATTTTAAAAGTCCTGAAGTTTCAGGGCAAGACTAGTGATCTGTCTGCATCATAACCTGCTGCAGCCCTGCAGAGACTGTACTGCCTCTAGGATAGACTAATTCAAACTCACTCTCTCTCTCTTCCCATCTCTCTGTCTCTCTGTCTCTGTGTCTCCCTGTGTCTCTGTCTGT
Organism: Mus musculus; assembly: GCF_000001635.26. Lineage (NCBI taxonomy): Eukaryota > Metazoa > Chordata > Mammalia > Rodentia > Muridae > Mus > Mus musculus. The sequence goes on along the minus strand of NC_000070.6, from coordinate 130,146,428 downwards.
CTCTCTGTCTTTCTGTGTCTCTGTCTGTCTCTCTCCCTATGTCTCTGTATCTCTCTGTCTCTCTGTCTGTCTCTCTGTCTCTGTCTGCCCATGTCTCTGTGTTTCTCTGTATCTCTGTGTGTCTTTCTGTGTTTCCCTCCATCTCTGTGTCTTTGTTTCCCTGTGTCTCTGTGTTACTGTCTCTCTGTCTGTCTCTGTCTCTCTGTCTCTTTCTCTCCCTTTCTTAAGTTTCTCTATGTACCACTTGCTGGCCTGGAACTCCCCGTGTACAACAGACAGGCCTTGAACTCACAGAGATCTGCCTGCCTCTTCCTCCTGAATACTGGGATACAGCCTGATTCATCTCTCTATTTTGTTCCTTTTGGGAACACCTGAGCCAAACTAAATGCTGCTTTGGTAGCTCTCACACCAGACCTGTTCCTCACCTCTGCTCACACTGTCCCAGGCTAGACCACCTCCCCTCCTCCTTTTTCATTCTTGCCCACCATTTCCTTCTAACTTATTTCTCCATTGCCATGACAAAACACCATGGTCAAGACAACTTATAAGAGAAAAAGGTTACTGAATGCTTACATTTTAGAGGATGAGTCCATGACTACCAGGGCAGGAAGCATGGCAACAGGCTAGCAGACTGACAGGCATGGCACTGTAGCTGGGAACTCACATCTTGAGACAATAAGCATAAGTCGGAGATACTAGGAATGAATAGCATTGATGTTTAAAACGTCAAGGCCCCACCCCCACCCCTGTGATGCAGCTCCCCCTACAAGGCCACACCTCCTAATCCTTCCTGAACAGTTCCACCACCTGTGGACCAAATATTTGAATATATGAGCCATTCTCATCCAAACCACTACAACATCTCACTCCAAAAAACCACCTGCAAACTCCTATCCAGTCCTTAAGACCTAGCCCAAGTTGCTCCTGGAGGATTTTTGTCCCTAGATTTTTTTTTCTCTCCTGTTTAAGATTTTTCTCAAATACCTAGTCAGTCCAATCGTTCTGACTCCTGCCCACCCCCTACGTGTTCTGACCTCTCATACCCAGATCACCCCAGAGGAACAAGCCATTTCTTGATTTTTGTTCCTTCTGGTTTTTTTGTGTCAGAATAACCACACCCATACGCATTCACAGTGGCTATTGTTCACTAATTGCGCTGACTAGGTTTGTGTCAACTTGACACAAGCTGTAGTCATCTGAGAGAAAGGAGCTTCAATGGAGAAAATGCCTCCAGAATACGCAGCTGGAAACAGGCCTGTAAGGCATTTTCTTAATTACTGATCAGTGTAGGGAGAGTCCAGGCCACTGTGAGTGGCGAAACCCCTGGACTGGTGGTCCTGGGTTCTATAATAAAAGCAGGATGAACAAGCCAGCAAACAGCAGGACTCCTCCATGGCCTCCGCACCAGCTTCTGCCTCCAGGTTCCTGCTCAGTTTGAGTTCCTGTCTTGGCTTCCCTCAGAGGACCAGGCGGTGATTTGGGAGGTGTAAGCAATAGAAACCCTTTCCTCTCCAAGCCTTCCTGGTCATAGTGTTTCATTACAGCAACAGAAACCCTAAGATATTAATAGTAGTGTCATTTAATAATTTGGAGGCTCTCACAAGACCCTAGCGCTCAGAATATTTGCAATATCAAACCACAAGTTAAGCGGAAGCCTGTCTGATGGGGTTAATTCTTCCCCCATGACTGCTGGGATTTTAAAATGGAAGCCTAATATTGAATGATCATGCATCCAAGGATGTCAGTCCTCATCTTGCTGATGCCTGGTCCTGACACTCTCCATGCCTGCCTGGTCTCAGGAAGTCCTCCCACAAGCCTCCCTATGGGAAAAGCTACTGGTGTTTGATTTTAACCAGTGGCATGTGTGTGTGTGTGTGTGTGTGTGTGTGTGTGTACGTATATGTGCACTCACATACTATAACATCAATGTGAGCTGATCTCCATGCTGAGAGCCCACATCCTAATGAATTCTCAAAGAGGAAGACCAAGGGATAGGCAGGGCTGCACTACTAGGACAGGATCTGGGGAGTGACTCCCTTACTTTTCCAGGTTCGCAGGCTGCCCTTGGGGTGCACTTCCCACACTCAGCCTGGGGCCCCTTCCTCACAGCCACCCTGTCTGAGGCTCCTAATTCCTTCTTAGAAGCTACCCGGGTGTTCAGCATAATCTCCTCACCTCAAGCTTTATAATACAGTCATATCTGCACGTCTTCTAGACTGTGGGGCTCATTGTCTCGTTCCAGGGATAGTCAAGACTTGGGTTTTGTTTTTGTTTTTGAAGCATTGGTGTAGAACCCCTGTAACTTTAAATTTTTTCAAATCCTATTTTTAATGATGGTTCTTAAACTCTTTGATCTCCCCTGTAGCCCACCACCCACCAGAGGTAATGGGAAAGAAAGGATATGGACGAGGCAGTGGGGGATTGTGGGGGGAGCAGACCTGTTTAGAAAGGTTCTTTAGAGCAACCCCGATCTGTGTTGTCTGGAAATTGTCAGTTCAGTTCACAGGTCAGCAGCAGCAGCAGCAGCTTGATCCACTTGCAAACACTTCAGGGATACACCAGCAGTCCAGTTCTGCAGAGTCGGGTTAGCAACAGTGGTAACTCAACTTAGCAGGGACAGCCAGGCCTCAGCCTTGACTTGAGTCAGCAGGAGGGACCAGGAGGAACACCAGGAGAAGCTCTCAGCTGTGCCTCTCTCAGTGAACCGAAGATCAGCGAAGACACAAGACCCACAAGTGTTGCACAGCTAGCTCTGTAAGCAAGTTTAGCTCAGCCTCCGTCCCTGTTTGACCCGTTCTTTTTATACTCTCTCTAAACATCACATATCCTCCATGGGTCTTGCCTTAACACATGCGTCTGTCTCCGCTGACATCACTCTGCCAATCAGACTGAGTCTGTGGAAGTGGCAAGAAACTGCAGCACACGCCAGAGGTTTTTTTTGGTGTGGTTCTCTCTATGGAGTCCTGACAAATGCAGCTCAACTACGCAATGTAAGGTGGACCAATATATGAATGTTGTTAACAAAGCATCCTTCGTCACGTGTCCTTTCACATGCTTGCTTTAGCAGAACATCCTTTCACTTGTCTGCTTCGGTGAAACCTTCCATCATGAGCCTGCCTTAGTCTTTCACCTGTGTCTGCTTCAGCTAAATGTTCCTTCACGTGCCTGCCCTAGTGAAACACCATCCAACTGACTTCCCAAAGAATCCTTAAGTTTCCACTTCAAACCCCTAGGGCCTTGTGCACGGTAAGCAAGCACTCCACCTCTGAGCCACATCCCCAGACTCCAGACCTCCAATTTGACCACCTTAACCCTACATCCCTTTGTCCGGTGTTAGGGATAGAACAAAGCCTTGCACATGCTCACAACTGCTGAACCAGCCAGCTTGATGTCAAATTAGAGTCCCTCTGAGGTATTATCTAACTGATTACAGAGTTCTAGGGACATGGAAGTAACACAGGAGTACTGAGCTGGGCAGCTAAGCCAGGCCTTTCTGGCCCCAGAGCCTGTGCCCCTGGCCTCCTTTCAACCACCTCTTGACCAACTATTCAGGTAGGTTTTCTTGTACTCATATTGCGGATCCTAAACTCATTCCACCAGTGTCTGTCTCCTTACAGTACGCCCCCACCCCCATGCATTTGACTCCTCCCAACCACCTCTATATAAGGGGCGCCCCAGCCTAAGCTGCAGGGTCTGCTCTGCTGTTGCATGGCCCTCACGGTTTCTTGAGTGAGTAGCTGGGTGACCAAGCCCCTTCTCCTGCCCCACTCCTGTGTGGAGGATGATGTCTAAATCTCTGAGGGTCCTGATTCCAGACCTAGCATCCCTCCTTTCTCAGTGCATGTTGATCCCTCTAAGCCCCTCAGGTCTGATACGTGGAGCTCTTCCTCCAGGGGACAGACGAGGACATCCTGTGTAGATGCTGAGGGCATGAACTATCTGGGTCATGAATATTTGGCTAACACTTCCTAGAAGTCATTGCCATTGAACTCAGGGACAAAAAAACCTCACAGCTACCTTGGTGACTTCCCTAGTCTCTGTCCTTGGAACCCCCTTCCCAGAGCACAGTAGAGCCCAGTCTACCCTCTGTTTCCTGACTTAGAGCCTTCTAAACAACATCTCTGCCCCCTGGCCATAGCCGCTCACCACAGCCAGGCCTGAGGCATCCACAAATTGTAAAGCCAATTACTGTTCAGTTGCTCCAGTCCTAGCCAGACAGAGGTTACTGTAAGTCGCATTGGCATTGGCATTGGGAGGGAGGAATGGAGAAGCAGCACCTTAGGACAGTGTCTGGGCTGACACTTGAAGATGGATGTGACAGGGACCTGTGGCTTGGAGGCTCGGGATTAGATCAACAAGGCTGTGGCTGGCTGGTTCCAGGAAAAAAAAAAGTCATGTGGACACAGTTTGACAGACAGCACAAGCAAAGCCAAGGCTTCAGGCTGGCCTTCCCTGAGCAGAGGAGGCACCAGGGCTTGTGAGCCCAGTCCAAAGATGGAAAACCTGGAGTCCTTGATCCCTCTTGGGCACTGGCACTTTGCCAGGAGCTCCCAGAGGCCAGTACCATGGTGCCCAAGAACTAAACAATGGCAGCTCCTGCCAGTCGTCCACGGTGCACCCAGCTCAGGAGTCCTCTAAGCATATCTCTCTCTCTCTCTCTTTCTCTCTCTCTCTCTCTCTCTCTCTCTCTCTCTCTCTCTCATTTCTCTAGGCATCTGTAGCTGAATTGGGGTACCCAACTCAGGACCAGACAGTCCTGGTTCCTACAGTCTCCTGCTAATCAGGGTCAGATGGGTGAGGAACGGAGATCTGCCCCCTTCAGGTGTCCCTCATGACTTTCATCTTAGAGGGCAGCCATCTCTGGGGTACACAGGAATAAAGCAGGAGAAGTGGGTAGCTGAGATGGTCAGTGGGGCTGGGACTGGCCCTAAGATGCTAAGACATTGTATCTCTCCATGGTTTAAAGGAATAGCAGCCAGTCTCCATCCACACACATGGACAAAGGCACTCCCCCTCCCCCTGTGTACACTGCCTTGGAAGAATGGAGGCTGTTTGCTCTATCCAAGCTAGAGCGCCTAGGGGACTTGGAATCCACAGCTCTGAACTGTAGAGTTGGTGCAGAGCCTGGGCTGCCCACTGCCCACGCAGCGATCTGTATCTTCCACAATCCCTGACTGTACATCGCCTGCAGCAGCTGTTACTTGAATGTCCTTGCATGATCTGCCTCCCATCCCCCACGTGCTGTAGCCTCCTCTGGGACCCCTACATGGCAAATGGTCGCAGCTCCAGATTGGTGTGTGTGTTTGGGGAGGGGGGGTGCGGACAGAATGCAGAAGGATGACTCATCACCATGGGAGCAGACTACCGAGTTCCACATTCACACACTTGCAGAGCTGTAGACACAAAGGCATGCCCACACGCACATTCCCAAACTCACAGGGAGACACACTGAAATACACTGAGCGCACGCACATACACACGTGTGCATACAGTCCTTAGACACAGACACCAAAACAAAGGGACAAATCAAGACACATAAGACATCTCTTACCCAGGGGGAAGCCAATCATCATCCAAAAGCCTACTCTCGTACGGAGACACACAAATACCCATGGCTAGTTTCTTTAGAGACATCCTAACCACCCTCTGTGAATATATAAACCCTCTCCCTTATCACCCCACTGTGTCTCTCTCTGTGTGTCTCTGCTGTCTCTCTGCCTCTCTCTGTCGCTGTCTCTGTCTCTGTCTGTCTCTGTCTCTGTCTCTGTCTCTGTCTCTGTCTCTCTCTCTCTCTCTCTCTCTCTCTCACACACACACACACACACCACAGTCCCTCTTCTCTGGAGTCCTTCATCCATCCCCTGCCTCAGGCAGCACTCAGAGCAGACATGACAGTTTTAGAGTCCTAGAGATCTGTGGCCTATATTCTTGCATACAGATGCCACAACTACCCAAGGACAGAGTTTCTGCCTTGGGTCCAGCCACTCCCATTCTTCCAGAGTAGATAGAGGTCACCAGACCCAGAAGGGTGATGTCCTAGTCATCTGCTCACAGACCCCCTGTTTGCATCTCCAGTGCCTTAGAAGAGGGTCTGGCTGCAAAGGGAAGATGGTGGTTACAACTCCCAGGAAGGAAGGGATGTGTGAGAAAGGACCCTTGCTTGGACGACACTGTCTTGAGGTGATAGGTGGACAAAGTCCCCACCCACCTGCTAGGATTCCCAGGAGACCTGATCCAATCATGTGCACCTGCTGTTGTCTGCCTTAAAGACACACACACACACACACACACACACACACACACACACACACACCTCCGTGTTAACCCAAGGGCCACTTGGTCCTGCTTCCGGCTTCAGAGCAGGTGTTGCTGTTCTAGGAAGTCCTGGGTGAGCTCTTCTGCTCTGTTGTGACTCTCAGCTCCCTAGGTCTCACCCATCTTTGTGGACACCATAGGGAAATGCCTTACTCCCCGGAAGCCTACATCCTATGCAGAACTGGGGGTTAGAGGGGCTCTGGGAGATCTGAGAGTGAAACACAGGTTCGAACCTCAGCACTGCCTCTGACCTTGGGCAAAGCCCCGAGCTGTGTGTATCCAAGGACTTATCTGTAAAATGGGGACAGTAATAACTATCTCCCCCAGGCTGACGCGGGGATTAAATGAGATCATGCATTGAGTATCCTGTGGAAATGGCGGCCGTATTACAGGTTCATTGCTTGCCACAGAGATTGGTAAATATTGAGTTAATGAACGCCTCCAGCTTCCCTTCTTCTGCCTCCACCTCATGTCTGTGCTTTAGGAGGGGGAAAGTAAATGTGAACAAGAAGGATTTGGGGCAGGGAGAACGGGAAAGATCAGGGCTTTCTGACATCTCTGGACACCAGCTGCTCCAGCGCGTCCTGAGATTGCTTGAAGGCGGCACCGGCATCCTCTTACCCTTATGCCACTCACCTGTGCCACCACCCTAATCGGTCAGGTGAGGCAGCAAGTAGTGGTGGGGTCCACCCCTGCTCTGTGGCCCCTCGACGCTCCCCACCCCAGGTGCGTGCTGAATGCCGGGTGGCGGGAGCGTAAGTGTGCGAAGGATGTGAATGAGCCAGTGGACGCGTGAATGGAGGTGGATGGAAGCGTGAAGTACAAGGCGGGGCTCCAGCTGGGTGACCTCGAGTGCAGACAGGCCGGGGCTCCCTCCCCTCTCCTCCCAGCATCCCGCTCCGCTCCCCTCCCCGCGGCGCGCAGCCCTCCCTAGCCCTCCCGAGCTACCGCGGGCACCAGAGCCGGGACCACGCAGCCACTGAGCGGACAGCGCCGCCTCAGGAGGGGGCTACCCCGCCGCGTCTCCAGTTCCGCACCAAGGCGAAGTCCCGCGAGCAAGGTCCAGGTTCCAGCAACGGAGGATGCCCGGGGCCGGGAGCCAACAGGTGCGGGGCGTGGGCGACCCCCAGGACTGACTTGGGGATTCCAGAAGAGCATCGGCAGGTGATGGAGGGGGCTGGAGTCTCTGGGGACCTGGGTGCCGGAAGACTGCGCCACCCCCCACTCCGCTCACCTCCGGGAGGTACCCTTTAGCGCACTTGCTGCCCCTTCTGGGAATCCTCCCAGACCCCCTAAGGAGCAGGGAGGTCCCGCTGGGAAATCGGTAGGCCAATGTCTCTGCCCCTTCCCCTAGGGCTCTCGAAAGGACTGTCCATCCTCTTAACACCAATCTGGGGTCGTCCCTACCCAGCCAAGGGAAGAAGGGGTCTGAGCAAGGGAGGAGGGAGCGGCCTGAGCCAGGCCGGATTTATGAATGGAGAGCGGCCTGCGCACCGGCTCAGCGACCCCTGGCGGCCGTCGGGGAGCATCTCGGCCCCGGGGACTCCAGGAGACCTAGCAAGGGGGGTCTTGAGAAGCCTGTTTCTTGGCGTGAGGATCCTCCTTTCGTCTCTCCTAGGAAGGTGCTTACCCGCACTCCTCTTCGCGGGTCTGTGCGTTCCCGCGCGTGTACGCTCACTGAGGAGGATCTGGCAAGTCTAGTGGGCGGGACCTAGGTCTTTAATATCTCCCTGCACCCTTTTCCCAGCCAAGGGAAAAGGCTTGAGGACTGACTCAAGAAAGAATATTTGTCGTTGGGGATGGGTTTCCTTCCTAAATCTGTGGTGGCCGGAGGACTCAGACTGTCCTGGATTGGCTTTGTGACCTTGAACAAGGGACTCAACCTCTCAGCTTCCCGTCTCTCCATCCACACAACAGGGCTTGCTAATAATGATACCGAATACTGACTGGAGGGCCAGCTTCTGGGTGTACCAGGCTCTGGGTGAAGTAGTTCCCAAACCTTAGAGCTCAATACTCTTCATCGTGGCTCTGGAAGGTAGGTAACTTTAATACTCTGTTGGACCACTGGGTGGGGAAACTGAGTCTCAAGGAGGGAGGTAAAAGGTGCCTAGCTCCACCATTCCCACCCCATGACTAAGAATAAAGAGACGGAGGTAGACAAAGTCCCTAATGTCCTCTTCTTTCCTTCCTTCCTTCCTTCCTTCCTTCCTTCCTTCCTTCCTTCCTTCCTTCCTTCTTTCCTTCCTTCCTTCCTTCCTCCCTCCCTCTCTCCCTCCCTCCCTTCCTCCCTTCCTTCCTTCCTCCCCTCCTTTCTTCCCTCCTTCCTTTCTTCCCTACCTCCTCTCCCTCAGGAAGTTTGGTCTGAGACCCCAAAGACCTGAGGGCAAGACCAGGGCCTTTGAAAGGAGTGGGCTGAGGGCTTGTGGGAGTTTCTCTTTCTCCACAGAGCCCAGGACTCTCCTCAGCTGAAGTGGCTCCTAAACTCATGGAACCCTCGGCCACTCCTGGGGCCCAGCCTGGAGTCCCCACTAGTAGTGGGGAACCCTTCCATCTGCCTCCAGACTATGAGGACGAGTTCCTCCGATACCTGTGGCGCGATTATCTCTACCCGAAGCAGTACGAGTGGGTTCTCATTGCAGCCTACGTGGCTGTGTTCCTCATAGCCTTGGTGGGCAATACCCTGGGTAGGTGTCTGTTTTCTTCTGAACTAGAGGGAGTCCTGGGCCTTCCCTTCATACCCATTCTTGCTGGTGAGGTCGGGATGGGGCCTGAATGTGTGTGGCTTTGCTAACTGGCTTCACCTCACCTTGCTGCTCTCTGCAGTCTGCCTGGCTGTGTGGCGGAACCACCACATGAGGACAGTCACCAACTACTTCATTGTCAACCTGTCCCTGGCAGATGTGCTGGTGACTGCCATCTGCCTGCCTGCCAGCCTGTTAGTGGACATCACCGAGTCGTGGCTCTTCGGCCAGGCTTTGTGCAAGGTCATTCCCTATCTCCAGGTTAGCTCTCCCATGGCCCTCAGCACCCTCTACCACATCTGTCCAAAACCTATGACCTTGGTGGCTTTCAGTAACTTTATTGTTTGCCTTTCAGTCAAGTTACACTGGCTTAGGACTCTTGTGGGGCTATTCAAACCACCAGGCTGGACAGTTGGGAACACAGACACAGCCCGACATACACACATAGACAAACTTGACCACACACACACAGAGACACATACACACACACAGACACACACACAGAGTTACTTTCGGGTCCACAGGCACATGCAGAGAAGAGACAGAAGCCCACAGTGACAGACCTGCACTTAACAGGTCTGCTCCCTGACTCCAGTAGGGACCAAGAGAGACAAACAGAATTCTCTCTCTAGTCTCCTTCCCCAACGCTGGACACCAGGACACCCAGATGATATCAGTGGAATAGGAAGAGGACTAGCCAGAGACCACCACGGCCTCTTAGTAGCCCTTGGTCCTCTTCCTGTATCCTGGGAAACAGGGCACCCTGGAGGCAATGCCTACCTATACTACCAGTCAATTCATCTGTGCCGCTCAGACCAAGAGAGATTTCCCAACAGCATAGGGGTGACCTCCCGGGCTGACAGTGATGCCTCAGGGACTTCACACTGCTTTAAGGTTTTCTGCCCAACTGGTCCCCTCTGTGGATGGAGATCATGTGTCTCATCTCTTCACTGTACCAGGACACCTACTTCATAGGTTTTAAAAGTAGAGAAAGGAGGGGTAGGAGAGATGGCTCAGGGGTTAAGAGCACTGGCTCTTCCAGAGGCCCCCGGTTCAATTCCCAGCACCTAGATGTCATCTCACAACTGTCTGTAACTCCTGTTCCAGGGGATCCAACACCCTCATACTGACATACATGCAAGCAAAACATCAATGTACATAAAAAAAATTATTTAGAAAAAAATAGGGAGAGGTCTGTTTGCCACACAAAGTCTCATTGTGTGTGTCAGGTCTCCAATTGGACATTTTCCATACACGATTTCATTTATTCTCACCAGCATCCTGCCAGATAGATGCTATATTCCCATTCTGCAGATGAGGCTCAGAGAGGGTGAGTGACTTGCCCAAATTCACACAGCACAAAGGGGTGGAGTCACGATTTGCTGCACTGGTAGCTCTGGGCTGTGAACTGTTTCCCCTCCCCCTGCCCCGCCCTACCTCTGATGTTGTGTCCCTGTGGGGCAGGCTGTGTCGGTGTCAGTGGCAGTGCTGACTCTCAGCTTCATCGCCCTGGACCGCTGGTATGCCATCTGCCACCCACTGTTGTTCAAGAGCACAGCTCGCCGTGCCCGTGGCTCCATCCTGGGCATCTGGGCTGTGTCGCTGGCTGTCATGGTGCCCCAGGCTGCTGTCATGGAGTGCAGCAGCGTGCTGCCTGAGCTAGCCAATCGCACCCGGCTCTTCTCTGTCTGTGATGAGCACTGGGCAGGTAATGGGCACTTCTGGAGGTGTATACCCCCAGGGCAGGGGATTTTCAGGGTGGGTACCCCCAGGGTAGGTATCTCCTCTAGTGTGAGCATCAGCTGGGGATCCCTCCAGGCTGGCACCACTAGACTGGGCAATTCTAGGCTCTCTCTCTACCCAAGGTGCTTATGTGAATTCAGTTGTCCCCAGGTCTTGCTTTGGTTCATGTTGGGACAGGGTGGCATTGCTGAGGCAGACGGGGACCTCCAGGGTGAACTTGACCCTTGTGTCTTGCGACCTACAGATGAACTCTACCCCAAGATCTATCACAGCTGCTTTTTCATTGTCACCTACCTGGCCCCACTGGGCCTCATGGCTATGGCCTATTTCCAGATCTTCCGCAAGCTCTGGGGCCGCCAGGTGAGGCTCATCTGCTGTCGCTGTCTGGGCTGGGAAGGGGGAAGCTGTTTTTCTAAGGGAGTAGATGGTCCCTGACATTGGAACATATTATCTGCACTGCGAATATAGCGAGGCCAGGCCCAGGGACGTGGGGAGCTGGAGGCCCCAAAGTGACTTGCAGCCTCTTTTAATTAATCAATTACCTTCCAGGGCTTTGGCATAAGCCAGACAAGTGTTCCAGCACTAAAGAATATGCACAGAGCCTTTCTCCCTGATCCAGGTTCCCTCTGTCCTTTTTAAAAATGTTACAGGGTCTTGCTAAGTTGGTCTGACTAGACTGAACATCCAATTCTCCTGCCTCAGTCTCCTGTGTAGCTAGGATTATAAAGCCGGCTTTAACCGCCATATCTTATTCCCCTCCCCCCTAAAAATGTGAGAAAACAGACCCAGAGAAGCAACACAATGTCCCTCCCTCCTCCGGAAAGCACTCAGCTAGCCAGCAGAAAATCAGAGGTCAAAACCCAAGCCAGGCTCCAGAGCTCAGCTTAGGATCAGAATGTTAACCTTTGCAGTTTCAGACCACTTGCCCAGTGAGGCACTCTTGCCCACCCCTGAGTGTGACTGCTAAGGCCAGCCAGGCCAACTGGTTCCAGGCCTGGCTTTCTCCTCATTACATGGAGCCTTAGTGGGGTTGCTGAGATTGTGTTCACAGAAAGGTGGGTGCTAGGAGCCATTTGTACTGTGGCAGTAAGTCCTGAGCCAGTATCTAGGCAGTGAGAGAACACGTGTCACGGGCTGACAGGTCTCAGTGACATTCTGGGATATCATGTACGTTCTGCACAGTGCTACCCATGCCTAGGCCATGCAGGGCACTGGGTTGGGAGATGGGTTGGGAGATGTAGGCATACCCAGTTAGAGCCTTTCCTGGCTGGTCTACCTTAAGAAAGCAAAGGACTAGAGAAGTCACAGCTCACAAATGTATGAGCAGTCTCTAAACTCTAGTTTCTTGCATCCTGGATCCATGCCTCTTGGCTGTGGGGTGATTGCAAGGCATCTGCCTAGGCAGAGAGCTGGTGTCAGGCCTTCCCCGTGCCCTTCCTGATTCCCAGGGCTCCCTACAGTGTGACATGGACATCTCTTCATGACTCAGCTTTTCATCCTGTCCCAAAGACGGAGCTGCAGATCTCAGGAGGATGGGGGAGCAGTTAGAGGGGTGTTCAGAACCCCGCAATGTGGCAGTGTCCTTGTATGTCCCTGACTTGCTCACTAGGCCCTAACCATAGGGAATGACTCTCTCAAGGAGACATCCACCTTTCCTTCCTCTGTGTGTGTGTGTGTGTGTGTGTGTGTGTGTGTGTGTGTTGGCTAGATCCCTGGTACCACATCAGCCTTGGTGCGGAACTGGAAACGGCCCTCGGAACAACTGGAGGCTCAGCACCAGGGCCTCTGTACAGAGCCCCAGCCCCGGGCCCGAGCCTTCCTGGCTGAGGTGAAGCAGATGCGAGCTCGGAGGAAGACGGCTAAGATGCTGATGGTAGTCCTGCTGGTTTTTGCACTCTGTTATCTGCCCATCAGTGTCCTCAATGTCCTTAAGAGGTAAGGACACGTGGGGAGCTTGTAGGTAGGGAGGAACTCCACCCTGGGGCAGGCAGTTACTCTGCCCTGTTTCCACCTCCTCTATCTGTGCACGGGGATATCTGGCTCAGCTCCAAGTGCAATTAGAAAATCCTTCCTCTGTGCACTCAGCTATCAAGTTCTAGGATGACTGGGTACAAATGACAGACATGAGCCCTGTCTTCATAGAGGCTGCATTCCAGCGAGAAAGAGGGCAAATCAACAGAAAAAGTAGTGTAGTATCAGGCTGTGAGGGTCCTGAAGAAAGATGAAATTCCAAAAGAGAACAGAGTAATAAGGGAGGCTGGTGGGTTTGGTTTTGTCTCGGATACATAGTTGTTGTTGTTGTTAATGTTGTTGCTGCTGTTGTTATTATTGTTCTCTGAGGAGCTGGGAGGTGTATGTCTGCAAGCTCAGCACTTAGCAGGCCAAGGCAAGAGGATCTGAGTTCAAAGTCAGGAGCAAGCATCAGGGGTCTGGAGGATAGCAGGTTAGGCAGAAGGACATGAGGATGCAGCAGATGAGGAGCCATGAGTTGTCACTGGAAGGTCATGGAGGACCGGCAGGGTCAGTCTGGGTTTGGCCATGTCCAGTCTGTGTGATCTTGGGCACGCAATTCTCTAAGCCTCAGCTGCTTTAGCTGAAAAAATGGATGCTGTCCACGGTGTGTTTCTGGTAGGTGGATGGATTGATCCCGGGGGATCAGAGAGCTGAAGTCTGAGCAAATCATTGGTCATTGTCCCAAGGCCCATTCTAGTTATAACCCATGTCTGGGTACCAAAACCAGCGGCCAAGATCTCAGACAGTGCCCCAAGGGGACAGCAGTGAGCAGTGGGGACATCTTCTAGTTAGAGCTCTGTGCCCCCCGCCACTTCCCATGTGCCCACCTGATCTGCTTCGCACCATTCTCCCTGGCACTAGAGTGTTCGGGATGTTCCGCCAAGCCAGCGACCGGGAAGCCGTCTACGCCTGCTTCACCTTCTCCCACTGGCTAGTGTACGCCAACAGTGCCGCCAACCCTATCATCTACAACTTCCTCAGTGGTAAGTGGACTACGGACGTGACGTGATGACCGGGGTGGCCATGGTCCCTGGGTCTATCGTGGGCTCGGAGGGGTGGATGTACCTGTTCCCAGGCTTTCTCTGGAAACCTGTCACTCATACAAGGCCCCTCCCAGGAGCCATGATCTGAGCTCTGACCTGCAGATGTACCCAGGATGGAGTGTGACATACCTGCACACCAGTGCCTATGAGGAAGGCCAGGGCCTGGGCCCACCCAGGGAGCATGCTCAGTGAGACTTCCGACTAGTGCCTCTCTGGCTGGAGCAGACACAGCAATCTATGCTCCTAGAGGGAACCAGACCAGAGGGAAGAGGACCCTGGAGACCCTGTCTGAGGGGAGATTGTATAGTCTCGCTAAGGGACAAGGGGTAGTCATCAGCAGAGACACAGGGTAGGGTGGCTTGACTGCCCCTGGATCCATGGGCCACAAAGCAAACTTCCTCTCTCTTCTGGGAGTCCAGGCCCCCTCAGCCCTATTCCCACCATGTTGTCCTGTACTCTACCTACCCCAGCCCATCTCAGTGGGTCTCCTACCTTTGGCTTAGCAGAATTGACTCATCGGACCTAAGATTTGGGACAAGGCTTCAGAGGAACTGTCAAGATGACTGCCCAAGAGTAGACGCAATTCTTTCAAAAATGGGCATTTGAGAAAGAGTCAGAGATCACTAGTGTTAACTCTCACTGGGACTCAAGAATTACTCAACCAGGCTGCCTGGCTGCTTCCCAGCTCAGAGGACAAGACAGAAGAGAGGGCTATTACTGAGGAGGAAGGAACAGGCAGCCACCCAGATGCATATATTCCTTGCCTAGGTTGTGTTTGCTGAGCAACTACTGTGTGCTCTTCCCTGAGTGGGATCCGAGATCACAGCAGGCTGGCAACACAGTTGGGGGTGGTTTGGTTTCAAGAAAACCTCTGTCCCCTGGCATAAACGCATGAGCAGTCTCTTCTCCTACTCCACCCTCGCCTTTGCGAGATGCACTTGGGACTAGATGCCCAGGTTCAACTTCTGGCTGGGTGGCTTGGGGCAAACCATAGTCTGCTGCACCTCTCCTCTGTGATGTGAAACACAGTCTGGCAAGGTGTGAGGATGCTCCTGGGTGAGGGATGGGAGCGGAGCCTGGGGGACTGACACAGCCCCTGGTGCAGTATGACTGTCACTGGCAAGGCCTGCTGCTTTCATCTCCACACCATTGGGGCAGAGCTGGAGGTGGGGTGGGGTGGGGGACAGCAACAGTGTGAACTCTGAGCTCCCTCCCTACACACACACACACACACACACACACACACACACACACACACACACACACCCCTGTCATGGAGACACACAGGTGAGGCCCTGAGCCAGACACCATGACCTGAGCCAGGCTCCTTGCCAGAGTGCAGTCAAGGAATCAAGACAATTGCATTTTGCTCCAGGAACCGGCTGGGGCCCTTTCAGCCTTTCTGGCTGGCAGGGCAAAGGTAGCCCTGGGCTCTCCTTCTGAGCTCTGCCCCTCCCTCTGGGCTCCACCAGGCAGCTCTAGCTAGAGTTGTGCAGGTGTTCCTTGAGGTCAACCCCCTTCCTGCTGCGTTTTTCCCCTTACGGCTGTGTCTTTTGTCTCCCAACCAAGGCAAATTCCGGGAGCAGTTCAAGGCTGCCTTCTCCTGCTGCCTGCCTGGTCTGGGTCCCGGCTCCTCTGCCAGACACAAGTCCTTGTCCTTGCAGAGCCGCTGCTCCGTCTCCAAGGTCTCTGAGCATGTCGTGCTGACCACCGTCACTACCGTGCTGTCCTGAGTGGGGCCGGCCCAGGCTCTGGGAGACCTGGTCCTTTGCCTGGGGTCCACCCCAGCAGTCACAGGAAGACTGCTGCGGTTCAGTGAGAGGCTGTGCGATGCCAGTCCTGGTTTTCTGCCAGAGTCATCCCCTCTCTGAGGTTGTGTCCCCTAAGCTGGGTGGATAGGGGCTTAAGCTGCTCAAGAAAGCAGTGTTGCAAACCGTCTAGTGCTGTGGGCGTGGTTACTGTCATCCCTGTCTCATATGGCTCTACCCTAGAGTGTCACTTCACCCTATCAGAGCTTGGCTTTCCTCCCAAAGACCTGACTCCTACTCAATTATAGGCCTTTCCTGCCTGGAGTCTGCTCCAAAGGTCCCCACAGACATATTCACCTGGCCTGAAGACCACTGGAAGCCGGGACTGCACATGGCCTGTTGCACCAATGTGTCCCTGTGAACTAATTTGGGCTCAGCCCTTCTCAGTGAGCTCTGAAGCACGGTCTACCCTCTCCAGGTGTGGACTGCATGCTGCACAGGCTAGAGCTCGTTGGCATTGTGGAATGCTTAAACACTCTCCATGTGGCCATTCGTTCAGCATGGAGGCCAGCAGCCCGGAGCAGCTGTAATTAAAAGCCTGGCACTGAATGTTCTCTTTCTTTGTCATTGCACAAAATCCGTGCTGCTCAGGTTAGTAGTGGGAAGTGGGGCAGCCGGGGGATGGCAGGAGAAGGCTCTGGAATGGAGTTATCGTGAAACCCCGCCGCCACCCCAGATGAACTGACTGGCGGCCATGCTACCTCTGGTAATGCCCAGCCTCTGGTGGCCAGGACTCTGATCTCTGACACACTTTATGTTCCCTGTCCGATGGCCTCTGGACCAGAAGGTAAGGAGGTAGGTGGATAGGCAGTGGGCTGACAGATTTACTCTTTGTAATGTTCTTGGAAATCAGGGCTCTGTTTATTTTCTATGAACTCACAGAATACAAAGAGAGCACCATGGACTTAGCCAGCCATGCCCTGGCTTCCACTGAGCTGATTACAAAGCTGCCCAAAAGGCCCCAATACTTGTTGCCAGAGGAGAAGGTGGACTCATTCTGGAGTGGCACTCTGCTTCGAGGAGCAGGGGACATCTGTCTGAGGCCACTGGGGTGAGCACACCAGCAAGTGTTGACAGATCACCAGTCAGGAAGTAGGGCAGGGCCTTGGTCCCAGCCCAGGAGTACCAAGACATCATGGCCCCTTGTGGGCATGTCCTTTTGTCCAGATTGGGTGTATGTATTAAGGAGCCCCTCTGCTTTACAGACTTATCGTCCCAGCAGCCATAGCTGGCCAGCAGGGATGAGCAGTCCTGACCATTCTGTGTTCCCACTGGTCTTAGGATCCAAATCAAGGTGTAAGGCAAGTCTGGAGGTGCAGTGTGTTTGGGACAAAGCATGAGGGCTGGATCCCACAGGTCTTGAGCTCTCAAGATTTGACACCACTTCAAAGATGGGTTCGGGGGCTAGAGGTGTAACAAGGTGGTAGAGTATTTGTCTAACATATGAGGTGTTGGGTTCCATCCTTAGCACCACATAATAAAACCAAGATGAAGCACACTCAGGGAGGTAGCCGAGATGCCAAGGAGTGATGCTCAGGAATGGGCATCTGGCAAGCTCAGGGCTGGCTGATGGACAAGAGAACCCAGGCTGGGGCGTGGCAGATAAGCCCGGGGCTAGCTGGTGGTTGAGAGAAGTTGGGGCAGGGTTAGGGAGATTTGGTAGTAGGCCCAAGTGTTCAGGAGAATGGCATGCAGAAAGGAGGGAGTTGTTCTGGCCAGCCCAAGAGAGAGAACTAGGGCCAGTGGATGGTGTTTCCAAAGCTGTAGGTTTGAACAGTAAGACGTGTGCTAGCTAAAGATAAAACAGGCAACCTACAACACCCTACCCCCGTTTTCTTTTGGTTACTGGAGGTTGGCAAGTGGAGGCTGGAGTCCTTGGGGGCCTGAAGAAGGGCTCCCTCCAGAAATGAGGGGGCTGGCCTCAAGGATCTGATCTGAACTATTAATTCTGGGACTACGGAGTCACAGCGGCCCAGAGGAGCTGAAATGGCTGAGCCTGACAGGCCTACTGGCCTGTGACCTGGAAAACAGTCGCAGCCACTCTCCACCCCCACCCTGCAGGGAGGACCGCCCTGCTGAAGGCCTCTGAGCCCCAGAGCTCTTATCTCCATCTCCCGAAGCCAGAGGATAATCACACCATTATCTGTGATAAGGCCCCCCCAGCAAACTAGAATGTCTGGTGTCTTCAGCTTTTGATTGAAATTCTGTCAGCTCATTACAGACACAGTGCAGACTGGGTATCATGCTGATCTAGAAATGCAACTGGCAGGTACTGGTGTCTGTGCTTAATAAAAGTAGGGGGAGAGTTATGACTTCATAAATGGAGTTTGTCTGGGAGATAAAACTCAGGCCTAAGATAATAAAAGGACCACACTGTGAGAGGTCTTGGGGTGGCTGCTTTCAGCCCAGAATGGCAGCCCTAAAACTTTAAGAAACACAGGCAGTTTTTTGGACAAATCCTAGTCACAGAGGAACCTGTCAGGGCCCTGACTTCATCTTGGCACACAAGACGGTCACTAAGGTCCCTAACACAGCTTCTTTCGTATGGCTTGGAAGCAGCTGATGCTTCTATAGCGAGGGAGTGGATGGAAGGATGGATGGATGGACACGGACACACAGTCAAGAAGTCATGGTGGAAAACATGGGACTACAGAGTCTTTCTTTTATTGACACTTACAGTTTCCTGGACTTTTGGCCCCAAATGGGGGAAAAAAAACAAACAAACAAGCAAATTACAATGTTGGCAGTAGGATGTGACAATGTTCCTGGGGAGAGAAGCTGGGTGGAACGTGGCAGCCCAGTGAGGGGTCCGAGTTTTGGTGGTCATGAGCCTCATCAGATATGGCCGAGATGGCAGAATGTCCAAGCTTCTTGTGCAGGCAAAGCCTCAGGAAAATTAATGTTAACATACAAGGACTGAGGAGCTGAGGGACCCCAGGCTCTGGTCCCAGCAAATCTCTCTCAGCTCAGTCTGACTCCACTGTGCAGAACCTGGGCTCGTCTGACCCGATGGTCTCGGTGAGGGATGACAAGTAGGCAGCCAATGAGCACTTAGCACTGGCATCAGGGAGTAGAGGGGGAAAGCCAGAGGCCAGGACAGCTGGCCAGACACTAACTCCATTGCTACTCTAGGGCCCCTACTCCAAGGCAAGACCACTCCACAGCCCAGGATAGTCAAGCTCCGCCCTTCCTAGCTCAGGCTAGGAAACACTCTTTGCTAGGAGAGGAGGAAAGGAGGGGCCCACATCCCCTGGTGTGCTCCACTCCCTTTAGGGAGGCTGGGTCATAGCATCCTTGAAGCCGTCATGGTGACAAAGTCCTCAAAGCTGAGCCGGATGTTGCCCTGTACAGCGGTATCCTTTTCCCGGAAGGCCTCAGTCAACACCTGCAGCTGGGTACACACCTTGATGAAGCAGTCAAGCTGCATGGCGGGAATAGCAGAGCGTGCGCAGTACCGGGAAACCAGGAGCTGCGTGAACTGAGGGCTCAGGTTGTAGCCCATCTGGGAGAGCGCTGGAGGGGAAGGGCACAGGAAGAGACCTGACGTGAGCACTTCTTAGGAACGGGAGCACTAGATCACAGCAGATCAGGGGTCCTGAGGGATCAGCTCAGAACCATGAGGACAGAGAAGTCTTGGGGAGCCAGTCAGACATCAGGAGCACAGGAGATTTCTTTGGGTGTGCCCTGCCTCCCATCTCTTCACTATCAAGGCTCATGAGATGCCAGCGAAGCCAGTGGTCTACCTGTGACCATCTGCTGCATGAGTGCCAGAGAAGGAAGCGTGCACCACTAACCACCCGGTGAGGGAGCAGCTCAGCACAAGCACCTCAGCGGTTCTTGGTCCCCTGCTTCCTCACTAGCCCCTCACTGCCATTCATGCAGGGATGATGCTTAACCTGTGCTCTGACAAGGACTAAAGGCAGTCATGATGGCACTTGGCACAGTGCCTCACACACTGTCCTGTTTTAAATAAAAGTCACATCCCCATATGAGGCCACAGTCTGCGTGCCACTCCCTGCCTCCACTGAGATGCCTCCTGCCTTTTCACATTCCTTGCCTGCCCAGAAGCCATCTGAGCGCCCTGCACTGTGAGCCCCTGAGCAAGGAAGGCAGCTTCAGCTTTGCCCCTTGTAAAAGTGAGACCAGGAGGATCCTTCACCAATCTGTGTGGAGTGGCAAACAGGACCGAGCCCTCGGGAAAACGGATTTCAGGAATCCACTGCAATGCGTATCACAGGACCTGGGGCATGGCAGACAGTAAGTGCTAATTTCCTTGTTGCTATAATTTCACCAACATCCATGGAAGAAGCTGGCAAGGGAGCGTTCAGTGTGATCACCCTGCCCTTCCAGCAGGGGCAGGCGTGGTGTGCTCATCCCCAGCCACAGACTTTTGTCTGAATGACTGCATGACTGAATGACAAAGGACCTAGACTCTCTGGGCAGCCCTTTCCCAGTCACTAAGATGATCAAATTCCTCACTGGGTGCTCATAGCCACATTAGCCATCTGTCCTTGTAACCTACTGGCCTTAGCCCAGGCTGCAGGCTTGACCTCCAGAGTCAGATTAGAACCAGATGTGGCACTGTGGCCCCAGGTCCTCTCACCCATCCGAAGCTCTCAGAAGGCTCTGGGTCTGAGTTGAAGAGAAACGGCCTCTGGCCACATGACAACAGAAGTGAGCTCTTTCCATGCGGCATGCTAAGACAAGAAAGAGCCGTACTGCTCTCCAAGGTCTCATCTCGCTGATGCCAGAGGGACTGTTCCACTCTGCACTGTCTGGAGTCCTGCCACCAGGAAGGCCAACACTGATTTAGACCAGTGTTGTCTGACCCCGGAGCTTGGCTCAAGGCACCATCCAGGTTCAGAACAGTGGAATGGGTGGTAAAGCAGGCAGGGGCACCGACAGGGAAATCTTCAAGGTGTTTTAAGAAATGAAAAGGAGTCTAGCTAGTGCCCACAAGGCCCTTACCTTGCTGCAGCTCTGTGGAGCTAATGGAGCCCGAGCGGTCCCGGTCATACTGCTGAAAGAGGTTCCTCCACTGCTGGAGGAATTTCCATAAGGCTGAGAAGCCGGCGACATCAATGCGGCCAGACTTGGTCTTGTCAAACATGTCTGAGTGGGAGGAGGGGAAGGAGGAAGGAAGGCTTCAAGACTGAGGGCCAAGAGACCACTGAGGCAGCCCTTCTCCCAGGCCTGAGTCACGGGACCAACTGCAGTGCCAGCCCTCCACCTGGACACTCATCCCTGTCCCATGCAGATTCTGCAGGGCTAGTGGCTTAGCTCCAAGCCTTGGGTCCATGCTGACCCTTGCCTATAGTCTCTTACCAGGAGAGGGAGTGTCTACCTGCACAATGAGAAACTGGACCAGCCTGTAACTTAGCAACCTAGAACTTGACAATGGTCCAAGTTAAGGAGAGTGTGTCTTGAAGCCGGCGCCCTCCTTGGCTAGAGGTCTCTTCAGACTGAGTACGTGTGCACTTCTGCCAACTGTCAGGCAGTGTTGACCCCGCTCAAGCCTGCATGCTTGAGGAACCGTGTGGAACTCACTTATCATCATGAGGCATGTCTCGTCATTGAATGAGGACCAGTTGGAGTTGACTAGGGCCTGCTTCAGCTCCTTGAGGGAGATATAGCCACTGTGATCGGCATCCACTGACTGGAACCAGGAGTAGGCCTCAGGATCCACATTCGGGGGGACACCACCTGGAGAAAGGGATGTGAACCATGGCAGTCAGACCCAGAGAAGCAATGCTGCTGAGCCACTCTGAGAACCTCCTCTGGTCACATGTTCCCCCTTATGTTCTAGTTAGTGTTAATCTCCAACCTGACACAGCCTGGAGTCACTGAGAAAGGAGCCCAGCTGAAGGGTTGATGCACCAGGCAGACTGGCCTGCGGGAGACCGTCTGTCATGATTGTTAACTGATGTAGGAGGCCCACTCTGTGGGTGGCACCATTCCCTGGGTAGGTGTCCTGGGCTGTTCAAGGCCATTCAGAAAGTGTATGCCTGCAAAGGAGCCGGCAAACTGTTCTCCATGGTTCCCGCTTCCTAGTTCTCGCCCTGACTTCTCTCAATGATGGACTGCAGCCTATAAGCTCAAGTAAACCTCTTCCTCCCCTAATCAGTTTTACCACAGCAACAGAAAGCAATCTCAGGTGCTACCCACAAGGCCTCACGGTCTGTCCTCCATGCCCTTCTGAGGGAGGCCTGCAACACGTATTATCCCAATAGCTTCTCTACTCGATTTATACTCCACCCCCAATAAAGCAAGAAATCTCTGTAAATGGCCTAAAGGACAAAGAAAAGCAGAGTTAGGCTGTCTTAGTGAAGCAGGGTGGACAGGCCACACAAGGGGTTTCTTTACATTTCATATTGGAAACGGACATGCACAGTGTAGAGGGCAGACCCAGGAGAGGCCAGAAGGAAAAGTTGCCCAGCAGGCTTGCCCACTTAAAACAACAGTGCACTGGTTAGTGCTTGCTGTCCACTTGGGGCACCTGAGTAGAGGAGGGGCTCAACTGAGGACTGCCCAGACCATAGCTAAGAAATACATCAGTGGAGGACAACAAAGGACACTTAGTGTGACCACAAGTGGCGAGAGCAGACTGTACATTTAGTGGCCTGCGAGGCTGGTGCCTCCAAACGCTGCAACTCAGTATCTGAGGGCCTAGGAATATGTGCCCGCCCGCCATACAGGGTCTGAGAATCAGCTTTGCCGTGGAGAGTCTCGTGAAGCCTGGCCCAGAAACTCTTTCCTGGATAAACTTCTTTGAAAGTGTGGGGCAGGAGAGAAGTCAGACTGCCTTTCTGAAACTAGGGCTTACTTACTAAAATCCCATGGGTGGCAAGTTTCTTAAAGTCCTGGGCCCATTTTTATTTATTTATTCATTCATTCATTCATTCTTCAGACACCCCAGACACCCCAGAAAAGGGCATCAGATCTCATTACGGATGGTTGTGAGCCATCATGTGGTAGCTGGGATTTGAACTCACCACCTTCGGGGGAGCAGTCAGCACTCTTAACCACTGAGCCATTTCTCCAGCCCCCCTGGCCCATTTTATGATCCTGGTTTTTGGGCAAGGGATTGCCTGTGGGCATGTATGTGGGACACTGTCTTACTGCTAGTTGACATAGAAGCCCGCTGTGGGCAGCGCCATCCCTGGGTTGGTGGGCCTGTGCTGAACAGAAAGGGCTAGCTGAGCATGGGGCGGGCAAAAGGTCTGGCAGTAGCCGCTCTCCTCCTTGGTTTCTGCTTTAGGCTTCCTGCCTTGGTTCCTGTCAATGATGGACCAAATAAACCCCTCCTTCCTCTAAGCTGCCTTTGGTCATGGTGTTCATCACAAAAGAAACCAAACTGGAACAAGCAGGTCACTGGGGAAGGACAGCCACCCCCACTGGCAGCTAGTTTCATACAGAAGAGCGTGGCTGTAGATTCAAGTCCTGACTACTAGTTGTGTAATTTCAGTTTAAGTAAGTAATCTCTTTGAATGCCAACTTCCATATTTATAACATGAACCATATCCAAGGGCAGCAGGAATGAATTACATGAGACAAGAGCAAAACAAAGTCCACAGCACAGGCTGGAATGGGGGCGGGGAGGAGGAGGGTATTTCAGCTGTGTTTGAAGGGCTGAGGAGTTGTGGAGGAGGGGAAGGGGGCAATGGCTCAGGCTGTGTGTAGAGCACTCCGAAATCTGCTGGATGGAAGGTGAGGGCTGACGGCAGTGGGTAAGCCGGAAAGGCCCTTTGGGATCTTCCAGCAGGCGGAGGAGCGTCTCTGATGGTCAGCTCTGTCCTTTACAGTAGTGGCCCTCACCTTGGAGGTGGAACTTCCAAGGACCCTAAGGCAAGTGAAGCACACATCAGGAGCATCAGTGGAAGGGGCAATGCAGGCACAGAGAGGAAGCAGCAAAGAGGGAGGCTGAGCATGTGACCCACGTGACCCATGTCCCGCCTTTCCTCCCTGCCACTCCTGGGCTCTGCGGGGACAGGCCTCAGAGTCAGGGCTCTTCTCCCTTTAGAACTCTACGAGCCCAGACACCATGTTTTGTAGGATATGGAAATCCAGTGCAGAGCTGCTGAGCTGAAAGCTAACAGCTAGAGCTTGGCTCTGAGAAGATAAATGCCACTGGCTGGCAGTGCTCAGAACCCCAGAGGTTTGGGCATCTCCCCCGGGGCTACCTGCCTGCGTACATCCACTCAGCTGCAGCTTGCTTCCCAAGCACAACGTTCCCTGGAGCCCCTTCTCCCAGGCGGTTCCAGGCCAGCTAGCTGGTGCTCAGCCTCCTGAGAACAGCCACTCTGGGAAGGAGCTCACTAAAGTGAGTCCCGGAAAGCAAGGACAGGAATGCACTTCCCCCACCCTCTGCTCTTCAATCTCTGTCCTCCTTGTCTTGTGCACACCTCCCCTCCAGCCTGCATCTTCCTTCCCTTCTCTTCCACCCTCTGGTTTGCCGCAGCTCCTATCACAGTAAATGCCAACACTGCTCAGCCATATAACAAGTCCTCTCATAGAATGCTGCCTGTCTATTAGACCCATGCGCTGTGCCCAGCATTAAGCTGCAGCTTCACATTTAATACGGCCTGTGAGGTTGTGGCACTGTCCCTATTTTACAGAGGAGGGCACTGAGGTGTAAAGAGACAGTCTGGTCAGGTCAGCAAGTGTCTGACCTTTAAAGCCAAGCTTTCGGTAATGACACCATCTTTCCTTCGTACAGATGAGGTCAGTCCCCTGCTCAGTGATGGAGTTTCTTCTCTTGTAAACTACCTTGCTGTGGCCAGGCATCTGCTGAGCTCCCTTCCCAGAGGCACTGTCCGGCCCCGCCCACTGCCTAAGACTCCCTATGAGAGGTGAACCGTCTCCTCCTGGGGTCAGCCTTCACAGTGGGATGCGCTTCAGGGAGAAGTACACGAGCGGATGTGACATCAGTCCTTCTGAGAAGAGCTTTACGAGGTACCACCCAGCCCTTCTAGCTTCTTACTTTTTTCCTCTACCCTAAGGACAACATGTCCCCAGAATGGAATGCTCCTTCAGCACCCAGAATGAAGACACTTGAGGCAGGAACTCAGCTGCTGACACACAAGGGAAAGTGAGCAAGCAATAAAAATGCTTGTTGAAAGCCAAGAGGACTTTAGAGATGAGAGCCCAACAAAGCTAACTGATGAACTCTCATTCTGTCAGCAGAGACAGCGCAGGAAGGGAGGGGCTATGTGTCAGAGACCAGGATACCTGCACATCTACAAGAAGGAGAAGGGTGGGATGTGGACAGCATAGGCCAGGGCTGAGGTTCTAGGCTTGGGTTCTGGAACTGGAGATTCTACTTACCCTGTCCATAATGTCCAGGCTGGGTACCGTAGGGACCCCCTGGAGGTAGCTGACCATAGGGACCCCCTGGAGGTATACCGCCATATGGTCCACTTGGAGTTCCCGAGGGGACTCCTCCAGCACTGGGGTATCCATAGGGTCCTCCAGGGGCAGGAGCTCCATAGCCACCACCTGGGGGCAGTCCACTGCCATACTGGCCCCCACCATGGGGAGGACCAGGATAATAGCCCCCCGGGGGTACTCCAGGCACCTGTCCTGCAGCTCCTGGGCAACTCTGCAGGAAGAACAGACACAAGCAGGATGATGAGCAAAACCACAGCATAGCACTTTACAGCTACAGAGCACCCACACTGCCATCCTTATAACTGACTCTACAGGTGAGGTTGGACTTTCAGCTCTTTGGTTAGGTGGCCTTGAGGCTTCCAGGGAAGCAACTAGTTACTCAAAGTCATGCCAAGGTCGTACTGAGTCTAAGTTGGAATTTTGCCCTCCTGACTCCTCTTTCCTGCAGTCAAAGGTCCTACAAGGCCTGGGGTCACGCCTGGCTTGTGGCTTTATCACTAGCTTTCAGTATACAATGGATGCTCAGTAGTACTTATCTGAACAGATGAATGAATCAAGCAGAATGCTCAGCCTTCGGGACTTCCACCTCTACCCGCAGAACTCACAGCACACAGCCCTGGCCCTCATCAGCCACCAGTGATGTACTCATAGCATAGACCCTGCACAGCAGGCCCTCCTTGCCTTCACTCGCTGACGATGCATGAATATTCCCTAGCCTCATGCTCTGAGGCAGGCGGAGAGCCTATCCACAGGGCAGTAGGGACAATGACCAGACACCACAGTTCAGGTTTGTCCCCCACTGACTCATGTCACTAATGCATTAAGGAAGGAGAATGGAATGACTTCCTCTTGGAGCAGTTAAACAAGATACAACCCAAATATGTATCCTCCACTCTCTCCCTCTGCCTTCTGTGAGACCCTAATAAAGAACAGTTAGTGTATTAGAAACAGGGTGTGTACTTTTTGGAGAAAGTACACACGGAAGCAATGGAATTATAGAGTCCTTATAGGATGGAATGAAAGAGTTTTGTCCCTCCCAACCCCGCCAAAATAATTTCTTCTGAGGCTTGTGAAAGAAATTGAAATTATTTTGAGATACAGAAAGATAAAAAGTATCAAGGGCTTGTCCAGACGATAGCTCTGGGTCTATGCTGTTAAGAGTCACTGCTGGAAGCCGGCGTGGTGGTGTGGTGGCACACGCCTTTAATCCCAGCACTCGGGAGGCAGAGGCAGGAGGATTTCTGAATTCGAGGCCAGCCTGGTCTACAAAGTGAGTTCCAGGACAGCCATGGCTACACAGAGAAACCCTATCTCGAAAACCAAAAGAAGAAAAAAAAAGTCACTGCTGGAGAGATGGCTCAGTGGTTAAGAGCACTGACTGCTTGCCTCTTCCAAAGGTCATGGGTTCAATTCCCAGTACCCACATGGCAGCTCACAATTGTCTATAATTCTAAGATCTGACACCCTCACACAGACAAAATGCCAATACACATAAAATATAAATAAATAATTTTTTTTTAAAAAAAGAGTCACTCTGTTGGTTTGGGGGAACAAAAGTTAGGTATATTGGAAAGAAACAACCATCCAAAAATAGCTAAAAACATTTCATGACTGAGGGGAAAGGAGTGCTGAAGGACAGACAGACAGAGAAGGGTAAATCTAAGCATCTTTGGGGAAGCTGTCTTTGTTCCAGGACTCAAACCACTAGCTGTAACTAGCATGGGACACCTAGCGGAACTCTGCTGGGGCAAACTGTAAATGAACAAAGGTTTCTATTGACGTTTGTAAATTCTTTAAAAACAGATTTATATCTTTAATAGAATAGGCTAGTGGTGCCAAGGACCAGCCTGGACTTGGGAGAGGGACCTGAGGGAGTGACAGAAGAATGGCTCGGAGTCAATGCTGGGTGCAGGCTGACAGCTCAGTGTTCTGCTCTCATGCAGACCAAAGCCCTGTCTTTTTATTTGTATAAGCTATTTCCTTAGGAATTGCATATCAGTTCTATCTTTTATCCCAGGTTTGTCTCTCTCTCTCTCTCTCTCTCTCTCTCTCTCTCTCTCTCTCAGTTTTCGAGAAACGGTTTCTCTGTATAGCCTTGGCTGTCTTGGAACTCACTTTGAAGACCAGGCTGGCCTTCAACAAAGAAATCCACCAGTTTCTGCCTCCCAAGTACATTAAAGGAGTGTGCCACCACTACCCGGTCCCAGGTTCTCTTTTGATTCTCCCACTAATCAGCATTTTATGACCTTAGTCCCCTGACACTTAGAAAAAGACAGCAAGTACATATTTTCTACACACAGCAAGTCCTATGTGGTTCACTAGGCACAATGTTTATGGTTGCCAAGTCTAGATGTAGCGACTATTTTTATGTGAGAGAGTTAGCTTTTCTGCACTGTCTAAGCTTGGCCGACTTAGAATGTGCCCTGTAGACAGACCTTGAACTTAGAGATCTGGATGGTTCTGTCTCCTGAATGCTGGGCGTGTACTACCACGCCTGGACCTAAACTTTTCTTTACCTAGAACCTGCTCTGTCCCAGGCTGGCCTTGAACTCCAGAATCTGCTTGCCTTTGTCTCCTGGATTAAAGGTGTGTAGCACCATGCCTGGGTGTAAGCTTTCATGGCCACTGTTCCTTAAGATCCAGACCAAAAACCTGTGTTTTCCAGCTTCAAGATCTGGATCACAAGTGTGCTCTATTTCTGGATTGTAGTTCACTACAGAATAAAAGCCCAAAGTATTTCTTATTCAAAAGCAAACACAGACAATAAGCTTAGCTTGGTGAGATCTTGCCCTGAGATCACCATTTCCTAAATCTCTTTATCTCCTTGAACACAGGATCAGCTACATTTCACTTCACTTTTATTACTTGAACCATAAACTTTTTATTTAGTTTAGTAAGTTGTTTGTGCTGATACAAGCAACATTAAGACTCCTTTTTATAATTCTTAGAAGACTATCTGGATCAAATTTAGTTGTTGATGGCTTCTGTGGAGAAGACCACCATCTTACTACTGATGGCATATAACCATCTATCTGAGCCTTGTTTTTAACTATTCCTTTCTCTCTCATTACACAGGTTTTTTCCCTCTATTGACCAAATCACATCTCCTTCCTTAACATCTTCCTGACTGACTCTAGTGCAGCTGCCTCTGTTCTCTGTTTCAGGTCCATGAAGCCCCTCATACAATTCACACTGAATCCTTATATTCTGCACAATTGAAAAATCCTGTAAAGAATAGTTCTTACACTAATTTATATATTCTTGAACTCATGTTTTCAGAGTTCTTCCCCACAGCCTTAAGGACTATCCTGAAGGTCACAGCATTCATTTTGCTGAGGAACATCCCAGAATCATGCTGCTTCAGACTGTCGCGGAGTCATTAACCTTGGCCTGGAGAACATTCTCCAAAGGAGGAACATGAAGCAAAGTATGTACATCGTCATGCAAAGAAGCCTTGCTCCTACAGCAACTTGAGAAGACCCGTCTAGTTGGCTCTGCTCCAGGGGCAGGAACCATGTCACATCGTCCCTTCTGCAGCCATGCCAGACTTGGCATAATAGGATATCATCCATATAATGAAATATGTAAGTATCAGGCCAGTTTTGCTCAGTAAGGTGAATTCATGGTAGGTAAATTCTATACCTCCTACTGGAGGCTGGCAAAGTACTTTTCAATGGGAGTGAGATAGGTGCTTGCTTATGACAGTAGGCACTGAAAATTTTCATATCATCAGCATGAACAGTAAAAAAAAAAGCAGTATTTTAAATCAGTAACTATAACATGGTAGTTCTGAGTGAACTCTAATGGGGGTGACACCGAGGAATAAAGACAAGCATTAGCAACACAGAGATCATGTGAAAGCCTCCATTTAACAAACTTTTGGGAGGTATAGAAAACAGGATTATTCCATGCACTAAATAATACTTCTATATGGTCTGTCTGAAGTCGTTCCTGGATTAGCTGATGTAGCTGTCTAAGTTTGTTCCCATTCATTGACCATTAATTTTGCCAATTGGGGGAACTTCTATCCAAGAAAGTTTGGGTAGATATTTCTCATGGCCCCAAGGGCAAAGGACATTTAGATACCGAACTGTCACTACCCCATTGAGACAAGGGGGTGTCCAACCCAGGGAAGAAAGGTAAGGGTGACATAACGGAATGAAAAAAAAATGGCAGCTTGATTTCAGAAAACTATTACTTTTGTCTTTAACTCACTGAAAGTCTAAAACTGGGGACTGAATGTGCCAATTGGAAGGCCAGGATTATTTAGCAATAATAGAAATGCCATCTGTTGTGTCTCTAATGCCCTTCATGGGGATTCAGTCATACAAACACCAACTGAGTCCATGGTGCTCTGAGGAATCAAGTTCTTGGCTTAGCAACCATTATCAAGGGTCTGGGGGTTATGTATAGAATAACAATCAATTTTGTTAATTTGGAGTTTCTTGGAGCAGCTGGGAATAAACTGTAATCTGACTTGTGAAAGAGCTCTGGGCAAGCCAAACTCCTTTTAGAGTCCGGTCTGATTTATCTAAAGACAAGTCAAGCATTCACTGGAAGGGATTCTCACACATCTGTGGGTGCCTCTTTACCTCTCCTACTACATCTCATTTTATAGCTTTAACTATAGATAAATCTAATCTAGAATTACTTTTGGTAATTAAACCTCTTAATGTTTTAGGTTTGGGACGGAGCTGGGTGGCATGCGGCAGAGACACCACAAGGTGTGGAAACTGCTTCCAGACTCTGCTCTCACAGAGGCAGCACAGGGGGAGGGCACTGGCACCACAGGCTGGGAATCAAAGAGGGTCTGCTTGTATCATCCAGCCACCCTTGGCACTCAAGTCTTGTGTCCCCCAAACTGGATTGTCTTCGCTATCACCTCTAGATGGACACTGACTGGCCCAGTGCAACCATTTCCCCATCAGGAAGAGGTTTACCACACTGGTGTTATCAGTAAGTTTGTTTACACTGTTTTTGGAAATGACCTCTTTTTCCACATTTAAAACCTAGAGGGCTACAAGGCTGCTGCAGTGTCTCAGCCGGCAGCCCCTCTGTGCCAAGGCTTTTGTGGGCTTTTATTCTATCAGTATACCATAAAAAAGATTGGCAAGTACACAATGAAGAAGAGGGGTTCTTTTTTTGTTTGTTTGTTTTATTTTTTTTTTTTTGAGACAGTTTCTTTATGTAGCCTTGGCTGTCCTAGAACCAGCTCTCTAGACCAGGCTGGCCTCAAACTCACAGAGATCAGCCTACCTCTGCCTACTGTGTGCTGGGATTAAAAAGCTACAGGACCACTGCCAGAAGGGAACTTTTGTTTGTTTTGCAGTAAGAATTTGCATTTTTTTGAGAGCTAATTGAAAGGTAAGATGACAGTAACATCTTTATTATCTGTCTGGTTTTCCATAGCTCACTGTGTGGGTGACCAACATGGTCTATAAAGGGCTCTGTAGACTTTTGAACTTTGTAGCCATTGTAGTAGCCCAGGGCTCGAAAGCTGCTGAGCCTGGGGTCCAACCTTTCCTTGTCTGATTAACTGATCATAAGTAGCAGAGTGTGTGTGTGTGTGTGTGTGTGTGACCAGTGGTAAAAATTGTTTTTATAAGGGCTTGCCAGTCAGAAGGTATCAGTTATATGTATTTGCAATAACACCATTACTCATCTAGTAAAATGGTTTGAACCTCATTCTTTGTGACAAGTTTTGTTAGCTCTTTAGGTGGCAAATGGAGCCCCTCATGGGCAGGGCTTGGTCCTACTCCAGACTGGAAATGCAGGCACCTGTTCTCCTGCCTTAGAAGCTTCCTGGAGGCCACTTCAAGGGTGTGGATGACTTATTGTTACCAGTTGGCAGAGGCAGTGGAGATGGAAAGATTCAATAGGAGACATTCCCAGGACACGTCTTTTTCTTTTGGAAAGCTGTATGGCGACCCAACCTGGTTCCAAAGGACCAAATGTTTCAGTTGAGCTGGTTGTACAGAGCAATGTAATTGGTCACCAATTATTCCCCAAGACTCCTGAATCATACGAGTGTCCTATGGTTAGGATACCAGAGACAATATAGCTTATAGTTTATAAATCTGTCTTAATGACATTTTAGCTCCAATCCCTTTAAGTAGTTTTCAATTGTTCTGTATGCCTGTGAGCTTCAGGAGACAGAATTCCCCACTGTAAAAGCAGTCTAAGAGCCAAAGAGAAGAGTCAGAGGCAACAGGCTTTTGGGAGCGCCCGCTGGCTCCTTGTGACTAACTGACAAGTGGAGCCACACTGGGCGTTGAGAGAGAGAAAAAGAATAAGCGTGGGTGGGTATGAGCCCTGCTCTTGGGGCTTCCAGTCTAGACAATCTGAGGCATCCTATTTCCCTTGTCCTCGGGGTCTCTCCACCCTACAGGTAGACAAGGAAGGAGTTTTGGGGAGATTCATTTGTTCCTTGTCTGTTTGAGGGATCAAGATGTCCAAAATTAAAAATCCCTTTTTCCTAGGGCTCTTCAGATGCTCATGTGAGTTTAGATCAATCAATCACGAACACAAACTTCATCACTAACACAGTAGGGAGTCAGGTATGGGGGCACACATGCACCTGCAATCCCAGCACTCAGGAGATGGGATCTCTGTGAGTTCAGGGCCAGTCTGGTCTATAGAGAGAGTTCCAGGACAGCCAGGGCTAGGGAGAAAAACCTTGCCTCAAAACAAACAACAGAACCACCACCACCACCACCACCACCACCACCACCACCACCACCACCACCACCACCACCACCTCATGTAATAAGGAACAAAAACAGAGCAACTCCTGTTGGAGTGAGGGGACAAAAAAGCCGGGCTGTGGTGTCTTCACTGCTTCTGTTGAACTCAAACAAATGTCTTTGCTCTTTATTTACTGAACAGCACAGAAAAATGGCCCATGAAGGAAATGAAGGACATTTTTCTTTGTTTTGTTTAGTTTTGTTTTGTTTTTGAGACAAGGTTTCTCTGTGCAGCCCTGGCTGACTTGGAACTATCTCTGTAGACCAGGCTGGCTTCAAACTCAGAGATCCGCCTGCCTCTGCCTCCCAAGTGCTGGGATTAAAGGCACACACTACCATGCAGCTCTTTTTTTTTTTTTAAAGATTGATTGATTGATTGATTGATTGACTGATTGATTGATTTAAGTACACTGTAGCTGTCCTCAGACACTCCAGAAGAGGGAGTCAGATCTCGTCACGGATGGTTGTAAGCCACCATGTGGTTGCTGGGATTTGAACTCCTGACCTTCGGAAGAGCAGTCGGGTGCTCTTACCCACTGAGCCATCTCACCAGCCCACCATGCAGCTCTTAAGGAACACTTTTCTGCAGAGATCTTTAGCAGGGTTTTATAAGAAGTTATTTCATTGCCCCAGAACAGTGCTTAAAACCTTGCAGAGACATTGGCTGCTCCAGCAAATAACTACAACACAGACACTGTTCTGGGTCAGGGCATGGGAGTGTATAACTTAAACGGAAAGCTCTGCATTTCGCTTGGGTCATGAGGAATCCAAGGCAGGTAAGGTTGGTTACACTGTTCTCTTAAAGGCAGGTTAAACTTACACACGCTGAGTACGTAGTATGACAGACAACGGATCGAGTACCTGGTCTTTACTGATCTCAAGGCACATTAACTTCTCTGCTAGGTCTGGAGAAAGTTCTGTCTCTTTGAATGAAAGAGGTAGTTTCAGGAAAACGTATCAGCGCACTGGGAGCTCACTTACCTTCACTAAGCCTCAGGAGCCTGAGGTAACAGTGCCTGCTTCATACTGTTTGCTACAGGAATGAAATGAGGCTCATCACACGAAGCCTGATGGAACAAGATCTTCACAAGCAGTGACTATTAATGACAGTGCCCCTCTAGAGGAAAGGAAACCTGAGTTCAGAGAAGTCACACATAGACTGTGTGGAGCCGGGTGAAGAAGCTAGGTCCCCTGGAAGAGACCAGCAGCTTTTATAGCCACATTTCCTCTCCTGTCTACCTCTGTGCACTACTAGCTAGGGGCTCTGGAGGCCCAGAGTGTCCCATGTCCCATCCCTACATAAGTTTGGAAGAGCACAAACCAAATAAACAAATAAGCATGCACACTGTTTATTTATTTTTATGTATTTATCTATCCCTCTCCCCCCAAAATTGCTTTGGTCAAAGCTAGTAGTGACATGCCGGTCTTTGAAAGATGCAGAGGTATTCTCTACCAAAAGAAGCAGAGAGGGACACTATACCCACAAGAAGACAGACAAAGAAGCAGAGAGGGACACTATACCCACAAGAAGACAGACAAAGCAGACTTATGCCTGAGCCTGATGTGGTCAGGGAATGGCAAGAGCACACAGTGAACCCAGAAAGGAAGGCCTGTTACACCCTCCCTGGTCAAGCACCACTCCAGCTGCTTTTCAGTTGGTGGGTGAGTTATCTGTGCCTGTCCAATGTCTCCCTCACCCAACAGGAAGTTCCCTAGGGGCAGGCAGAGTTTCTTTCATCATCACCATCACCATCATCATAACCACCACCACCCTCATCCACCACCATCCTCACCTGCAGCAGGCCCAGCACAGTGCCTGGTACCTGTAAGTCTCCATATATAGTGCTTATATACAGAGACGCACTGCTCTGCAGAGTTATGTGGGAGAAAGCAGAGCACCACAGAAGGGTTTCCTAAGGAGGAGAGATGTGCTGTGAGCCTTGTTGGGAGAATTAGCCAATGTGGTTTTGGAGGATGAGCTGGGGGTTGGGGGAAGGCAGCAGCCCAGGTGCTGGGCAGGCAGGGCATGAACCAGACAGCAGGCGCAGGGATGGGAAGAACGGGTGGATTCTGAAGCTATTTCAGAGATAGACTAGACATGACTTGGCAACTAATTGGATTAGGCAAGAGATGGGGGCGGGTGGGGTGAAGAAAGCCAAGTGTTTAGAATGACTCAGGGTTCAGCTTGCACATGATGAACAAGGCAGAACCATCCCATCAACGGAGGCACAACAGGCTGGGGAGGAAGCTTGTGTAAGGCTCTGGGTTGGTCCCGGGGTCACTGAATTGCAAGTTAAGGTCTGAAACAGAAACGAGAGGCAGGTCTTTGACTCCGTGTACCCCTCCCAGGTCTTTGCAGACCTTTCTAGCAGCATTTCAGATCCATAAACAAACCGGGGGCGGAGGGCAAAAGGCAAGAGTTCAGTAACCATGGTTTCTGGAGCATCACAGAAAAATTATCTCTAGGTCCTAGCTGATCAAAATAAGCTATATTTGGTATTTTTCAGGGTTTTGAGGCTCTCTAAGGTGCTTTAACTTAATCAGCTTTTGCTGGTTCCTTGATCCTGAAAGCTAAATGCACATCCCATTTTAGAGACGAGAAAATGAAGAGGCCCCCCGTCTAGTATATTTTAAATCATGCAGCTGAAATGAGACATGAACTCTAAATAGCACCTGCACACATGAGGGCCCAGTATGTGTCTGTGTCAAACACCCGTCAGGTCTCATGGCTTTCCACTGGACACGGGAGAGAATCTAAGTGCACATTGTTTTTTTCACTGTGGCACCTATACCTCAAGATAGCTCAGTTCAACCTCACAGTTGACAGAGTCTCTATTTGCACTCCTGCAGGTGACAAGAGCGCTCAGACCCTCCTGATTCAGAAATTCCTGCACTCTTTTACCTCCAAGGTCTCCTCCTCCTACCTCCAAGCCCTTGAGAGGCTCAGAGGTATCAAAGCAGGTCTATACTGACTCCTCATGAGGAAGAGAAGAGACTGCACTGTAAAAGCAAGCCTGCTCAGAGCTACCTTTCAAGTGCCTGATGGGAGAGGAAGAAGCCTGAGCTAAGGGGTTAAGCAGCCACAAGAAGACAGAAGGAATGGTCTGGCATCACCAGCAGAGCCTTCTAAAATATTTAAAGGACAGAAACATGCAACCAATGAACAACGAGCCAAGAACTGTCCCAAGACTTTAATTACCATCTCTGTGCTGACACTCCAAAATCTTTCTTTCCAGCTTCATCTCCCCTGACCTGAGCTGCAGTCCCACATACCCAGCAGCCTCCTGACCTTCCCTCCCACCATATGCGTCTTTGCTCCCATCTCCTGCCTCCGAGTCATCCAAATCAAAGCCTTCGAGACCTCTCAGGGGCCTTCCCTTCCTTCCTCTGTCACCCAAAGTAAACCTGTTCCTTCAGCGATTCCTCCCAACAGCCTGTCACACCAGCCGTTACCAGGTCGTCGTTCTTTCGTGTAGAGGATTTCTATGGCTTTGAAACTGCCCCTTGCCTCACCCCTCCCATTTCCATCTCTTCTTTCAAGGCCCCATAGTTACAGCTCTTAGGGACAAATGTGACAAACCCTTTCACCAGCTCCCCCCTCCCTCAGTACTCTTAGGAGGAAATCAGTCCCCTCAAAATGACATACAAATCCCTTTGGGATTTGGCCCTTGCTAATATCTCTGGTCTCGTTTTCTTGTCTCTGGCCCCTCATCATTAAAACCAGACTAATTTTAAAACTGCACCCCAAATATTGGACTTTCTTATTCTCTAAACACGTGCTCAGGTAATTCTGATACAAACAAGCCACTAAGAAAAACGTACTATGGACTGCACTTTCTTGCTTGCTTCCTGGTCTTTGTGACAGTATTTCCTTAGCTGGAATGTCACTTTCTTATTCCCCCAGCTTACACCTTCCTGCCCCACCCCTGGGCTGCGCTCCTGTACTATCCTAACACCTTAAACCCACTCCCACTTAACACTTAGAGTCTCCATCTCTGCACTCCTCTCCCAGGCGGAGTACTTACTACATGCCACACTTGACTCTATCTCATGTCACAGTGAAGTCTGGTGTAGGCACTGCTATGACCCTATTCTACAGAACAGGAAACCAAACTTCAGGTCTTCACAACCAATTTCTGTAAGCAAGTTGGCAGAGTAGGGATGTGCCAACCAGAGACCAAGCTCTTAAGCACTGAGTTCCATCAAGGAGGCTCCCTCACTGAACCAAACGGCACTCAACTTTTGCTACTTCAATACCAAGGCAGCGCCTGTGCACCCTGGGCCGGAGGCAATGGAAAATTACAGGAACTGTGACTCCCACCAACGGCTGTAATCCTCGGAAGTATCCAGTGGGTGGAAGGAGGCAGCACTGCCTGCGCCTCTGCATGACTTCAAACAAGCAGTTTTCCTTTCTTAGAACACCTGGGATGAGGAGGCGGACAACTCTAAGGTGGGAATAAAAGCTATATTTCTTCTTCTATTCCAGACATTTCCTTCTAGTGCTCCCTTTCAGTATTCTGCCCTCAACAGAAGCCCAGGCAGCCTGGCAAAGTAACCGTCACGGCAATGGCAGGGAGTGTCACCGCCACGCCACACCCTGTGCACCCGTGACTGCAGAGCTCCCTACAGGCTGTGCAGCATCCCACCCTTCTCGCACCCTTTCCACAGGCCCTATTCCTCCCTTTCTGTGGTAAGAGAATTAAAGCCCCGAGCCATTACATGATGTAGCCAAGGGCATATAACATTTAAGTGGGTAGAGCTGGATTCTTGCCCAGGACACTGCTTCTAGAGTGTATACAAATCATTCCTAACACGTATTAAGACGTAGATTACTGGGGCTAGGAGGATCACTCTACTGGTATACTGTGTGCCATGAAAGCAAGACAACCTACTTGCACGGATCCTCAGCCAGGTAGGACAAAGTATGCCCGGGGAGGCAGAGGCAATGAAGATCCCTCACTGGCTAGATAATCTGGCTCAGTGAGTTCCCTGTTCATTGAGAGATGGCCTCAAAAAATAAGTTGGGGAACAACTGAGAACTGAGGCAGCCACTCAATTGTCAACTTTTGGTTTACAGATGTTTACTGTCCCCACACAGGTAAATACACACACACCCCTCACAATTTGGGGGTGGGATCTGTGCCATCTAAGCTTAGAGCAGGTCTTAGATGGGGCCCAAATCTGTCCTTTAAACAAGCTCTCAGGTAATTCTGATACAAACCAGCCACTAAAAATATGTACTATGGGAATGCTTTCCCAACCTGAGCTCCCGTGGAACACCAGCTTGTCACAAAACAATGAGCAGACGTAATTCAAAACAGATGGGGTAGGGTGGTCCCTGGTTAAGAAAGTTTTTAGGACTATGACGCATTCTATGACTTTCTGGGAGATTTGCAGTGAGCATTACCACGCTGTATTAACAGAGCAGTTCCCAAGCTTGCTTAACCACAGGATCCTCTATCAAGAGCACCCATTAACATCTCACAAAACCCAGCAAGTGGGGCGGAGTCTGGGAAGCCAGGCTGTGGTAGTTCTTCCTACTTGGAGCCCACACTGGCCTCTACTCACTTCTGCCAAGTATGCAATAAGTGGAATTCAAAGCTCTAACCCTGGCCTCACCCTCACCAGCTATGTGAGACCTCTAAGCCTCTCTGGGTTTGCTCCTCAGCTATAAGTCAAAATAATAAGCCCTGCATGCTTACAGGGTCTTCATATGGGCACAATGGGGGCCCAACTGCTGTGTGGGAGCCAGCAAGATGACTCAGTGGGTAAAGGGGCTTGCTGAAAGGCCCAAGAAGGTTGATCCCCAAGACCCACATGATAGAGAAAAAAATAATTCCTGTGCATGTGCACATGTGTAGCCGCCCTCTCCCCACCCCCAACACACACACAAAGTAAATGTAAGAAATGCTATATAAACCACATAGGCCTTTAAATATCTTTTAGTCTGTGACTATGGCCAATCAAAGCTTGGTAATAACCCATTTGACTTTGCATTCCACTTTCCATACATGAGACTAATCTCTTAAACTACTCTGTGATCAGGACGATTATTTTGTCCAAATTATTTCGAAGTGAGGGGCCTGCTTTGAAAACTCCTACAAAGTGATGTTACACTTTACCGTATAGCATAGCATATGCCTACAGGAATCACATCGTTCTTCCTAATAACTCTGTGAGGGGTGGACTCTTACTACTTGGTCCATTTTATGAGAGGAAACTGGATCAGGAAAAAAAAAAAAAAAAAAAAAAGACTTAAAACTAATGCGGCAAAGATCTGGCTCCACTTTTAACTCAAAACTGCATTTGGCACCTCTATGTCACCTAATTCTGGCCACAAAATAAATCACACTGAAATGATGTTCCCGGCTGGTTCAAGGCAGGCTAGAAAGGAAGGAAGAAGCAGTTGCAGACAACCCAAGTTCTGACCTTGGCTCTGCTGCCTAACTACTTGGTAACTTAGATAAACTCCATATCTTCTCTGGGTTTCACTTTTCCTACGTGTGAAAGGACGCTGGACAACCGTGAGGGGTGTAATCTCACTTCTGGTACCTCCTACCACTGATTGTCCCGAGATTATTCGGTCGCAGGACGGTGCTGAGAGAGTCGGGCAACTTGTTTTTATCAAGTTACGCCCAGAAAGACTCCAAGGGAAAAAGAGCTCTAAACGCCTCGAGAGCACAGAGGACTCCGCCCCACGGAGACCTGAGTTAAGCACCCTGGTCCGGTTCAGCCCGGATCAATTCACAGCAAAACCCCCAAAGCCAGTTTTGCGCAATATAAACAACCCCTCGAGTGGTCCTATGTGACGTAAAACGAGCGCGACGGACTGGCCCTCCTGTTTCTCGCTCACACAGAGTCTTGTTGAAGTAAACCTCTGCGTGAAAAGGCTGCGGATCAAGTGGGGAGAAAGAGCCGAGGATGGAGAGTGGTACCGGATCTATAGACAAGCCCAAATATTGACGCAGGGGCCACTACAACTCACCTGTCCGTTTGGATAGCTGGCCATGGCGGTTATGACGTCACACAACTGTGGTAGGCGGAGTTTCCTGCTCCCAATGCCGCTCCTGGTTGGATTTTGGGGCGGGTCCGATTGTGATTGGACGGACAGGCTGTCAATCTTCCGGTCAACAAACGGAAGTCACAGGCGGTGAGCTGGTACCTTACAGAGGGCTGGGTAGGAGTGTCCGGAAGTGTTGTTGACCGTAGTGGCTCGTTTGTTTTTATTTTTCGTGACCTGCAGCGGACCTCGGGCCTGGCCAGCTGTAGTTATCTAATGGGGAGACTTGGTCAGTTGTTTCTGTGGTGGCCATATTATAACCTGGCAAGGCCATATTATAACCTGACGCATATTAGTTACGTCACTGTCGTGATCACTTTACTTCTAACGCCCAGGCGGTTGCCATGGCTACTGAGAACTTAAGCCTTTCCTGGAATGCAGGTGCCATTTAGAACGTGGGTACTAAACAGACCCGTGGACAGTGGAGAAAGGTCAGACCGCCAGAAGAGAAGGAAAATTAAGATGTCACGGTGCTCCTATCTTTATGTATGGGGAAACTGAGGCTCA
This sequence comes from Mus musculus, assembly GCF_000001635.26. NCBI lineage: Eukaryota > Metazoa > Chordata > Mammalia > Rodentia > Muridae > Mus > Mus musculus. The sequence goes on along the minus strand of NC_000070.6, from coordinate 130,107,068 downwards.
GAAAGGCAATGACTTAGTTACCTAAACTCACAGTGAGTTCCTCAGCAAAGTACGGCCTAGAACTAGTGTCAGTAGATGACTAGGTCTCAACAAGGAGGTTTTATTCCCTCTGTAGGTCAAATCACAGTTCCTAAGTTACCAACTTTCCTGTACTTGGCTCTTGGGGTTTAGGTTCTAAACTTGGTTGCATGTTTATTTGATTAGTTACATTCCCACGTGGCCGGGCCTGGTGGCACATGCCTTTAGTCTCAGCAGGCAGAAGCAAGCATACATACATAGACAGTTCCAGTCTAGCCATGGCTGCATAATGAGGCTCTGTCTCAAACAACAACAGCAGCAGCAGCAACAACAAAAACTCTCATGTGGACAAGAATTGTGTTTGATTTGCTTATAATTGTATCCCCAGTATCTACAGTGCCAACACTATACTTTTTAAATAAAAAGTCCTGAGCTTTCAATCTAGCCAGGCACTTTCCACAGTCCCACTGCTGATCGTGGTACTGGCCATAGGACAGTCTGCAAAGCACGGTCCTCATCCTTACCTGCAGAGGAAGACAAGTCTGGTGATCCAGTTCCTTCGTGATCTGGCCCAGCCTTACCCACCAGCGCCCCGCTGGCTTATTTCTTTGCTCAGCTTCCCCCTCAGCACTGGCGTTAGTGAGCAGATCCTGTTGTTCGTTTTCTTTTTTAAACAGTTTCTAGCTGTGTGATCTTGAAGAAGTCATTTAACCTCTCTGAGTCACAGTTTTCTGGAATACAACTTAGGAAAATGCTAACTTAAAAATGAACTAGTCACAGCCTCTCACACTCAGGGTTACAACACTCATTCATAAAGACCAATGGCCTCTCACATCTACTCCTCCTGTCCCACCCTCTCTTTAACACCTCCCCCCATGGCTCCCAGCTCATTAGCCACTCCTCTCAGTCCCTCCAGTACTGCCACTGTGTCGCAGTCTAGCCCAGCGTAAGAATTCTCTGATCATTTCCACAAAACTCATCCTTCCTGTCTCAGAAAATAAAATATATATATGTATGTATATATAATCAATCATCTGGTTTTGCTCCATGTTCCAACCACCCCTCTGCTCCAGGACCCCTCTGTAGTCTGGCCTCATCGCCAATGTCTTTTTAGTGAACTCCAGCCCCGCTCCCTTCTCCATGGAGAAGCCAGAGTGGGTGCTTTAAAGTGTGAATTCGATATTGTCGTTCTCTAAACTCCTCTGAGGGTTTTTTGCCACTCTTAATACAATCTAAACTCATCCCTATGCCTTTATTGGCCCACAGGACCTCTCCCCAGCCTGTGACACCGGCCTCACTGACGCCACTGCTGTGCTTGCCAGTTTACTCCAGCCATGCTGGCCTGGCCACCACCCCAAAACAAACCCAGCGCATTCCATCTCTAGACCTTTGGATTTGAGCCTCTCTTTGTTTAGATTGCTTTCCCCTTCATTTTCCACTCTTTTCTTTCTTGTCATCCAGGTTCCAGTTGAAATACTACTACCTTGTGAGTGGGGCATCCTCAACACCACACCTAAGATACCTTGTCTTTCAAGAGCATCCTGGTCATCATATCCTGGTACATTAATTAAATAATAAAAAGAAGATAAATGGTGACCTGGGACATGATGGTGCAAGCCTGTAGTCTCGATATGTGGGAGGCTGAAGCAGGAGGATAGCTGCCTTATAGCAAGATCATGTCTCCAAAAAAGTGGATCGTTTTGGAGAGATGGCTCAACAGCCCTTGTTGCTCTTGCAGAGGACCCAGGTTTGGTGTCCAGCATTCCATATGATGGGTCACACTAGTCATCACTTCAGTTCCAGGGAGATCAGTGGATTCCTTCTGACCTCCAAGGGCACCATGCACATGTGGCATACGTGCATATACACAAGCAGAAGTCATACACATGAAATAAATCAATATAAAAAATTACTGACAGAGAAGCCAGCATTTCAGGCCAAGTTCAGAATATTTTAACAACTCAATGCTATTATTAATGTCATATTGAGTTCTAGGCCAGAAGTCTGGCTCAATAAATCATGCCTGGCCACTCACCCCAAAAGACAAAATGGAAAAAAAAGTGGTTGACGCAGGACAGAAGTTGATTTCATTCAGCTATCCTGCAAGAAACAGGAAGCAGCCTTCTCCACCCTGTGTTCATGGCGCTCAGGAGAGCTCTGAGTTTATGTCAGGGACAAAGGTTGGTGGCAAAAGCAGTCTTGCTCCTGCTGTGGCCTGGGTAATCATTATCTCGGAGTGGATTATACAGAACCTTCTGCAGAGTAGCAAAGTTGCTGCTGTTTGAGGCATAGTTTTGACTACAAACCCACGATGTTTATCAGTCAGACCTGTAATTCCTGGAATCCACAGTAACTGCCAGAGAGCATGACTCAGAACAAGTCAGGAAGACAAGATGGAGTTAGCTGGTCTCTTCAAGCTTAAACAATGATTAGAGGTTTCTAGGTGCCACTCTCATGGTCTAGAACAGGACATTGTAAGAGCCTGATGCCAGCCAGGCAGTGGTAGTGCACACCTTTAATCCCAGCACTTGGGAGGCAGAGGCAGGCAGATCTCTGTGAGTTGGAGGCCAGCCTGGTCTAAAGAGCTACTTTTAGGACAGCCAAGGCTGTACAAAAAAAACCCATTCCTGAAAAAATATATATATATATATATATATTTATATTTATTTATTTAAAAAAGCCTCATCCTCCAGCCCTTGGGAGGATGAGGTAAGAAGGTGATTTGGCCTTTTCTTGGTTCTTCAATTAGGGTCCCGCATAGCCCAGACTGGCTTAGAACTTGCTATGTAGTCAAGACTGACCTGGAATTCTTGACTCTCCTGCCTCCACTTTCCAAGCGCTTAGGTTACAGATGTGTAGCACTTTTTTTCCAGGAAGATTTCAAATTTGAAGCTACCCTGGGCTGCGTAGTGAAACCGTCTAAAAACAAAACTAGAAAAGCTAGCAGTTGGCAGACTACTGGAGAGTCTGAGGTAGCCTCAAGTCAGACATTTTCTAGAGCTCCTCTCCAAAAAGACTCAGAGACCAGAGGCTGAGCTTCTGAGGAAAGCAGAGCTGCGGAGAAGGGAGGGCAGCGCACTTTACATGAAAGGGTGAGGGATGAGGTGACCCCGCGGGTAAGAGCGCCGCTGCTCTTCTAGAGGAGCTGGGTTCAGTTCCCAGCACCCACACAGTGGCTCACAGCGGTCTGTAAATCTGGATTGACTGGATCCAGTGCCCTCTGCTGGCATCCACCGGCACTGCATCCGTGTGGTGCACAGGCACACAAGCAAAACACTCATATGAATGAAATAAAAAATACGCTTGCGGGGAGGGGGGAACAAAACAGACAAACTGGTTCCTTCCAGCTCTTGTGTAAATGTGAGTGCCCCAGAACGAGATGAGCCTTAGATTCAAAGCCCAGGCTCTGTCTCTTCTGGCCGGTCAAAGAAGAAACAGCCACCTTCTATTACAGTTCCTTTCATTTTGCAGTCAAAGAACTGTTCAGAAGGGTCGGTGTTTTCGACAGGCAAGAGCTAACGCGTCTATGAGTTTAGCTTCCATTAGCTTGGGCGAGGAAGGGATGGCGGGTTGGGATCTCTACTGTTGTCCATTCACCTTTTAGCATTGTGGTCAATTTAAAGTTCCAAGGCAGAAGATGGCTGGCTGGGATTTTCTCATTTGATGGCTTCCTCTTGGAGTATGTGCCCCCCCCCTCCCAATTTCCTAAGTCCTTGCCTTCTCTGACAATGTTATGTCGTCTCTTCAAATCTTGAATATACCTCAGCCACTCTCACCTTGTTGACTTTGGTCTTGAATGGGGAAGACTCCCAGTTCTGTAGAACATTCCTTAGATGACTGGCACAGCTCCGTGCAGAGATGAGCAGTAATTTGACTCAAAGGTTGTCGTGCGCATGTGGAGGTCGGAGGACACTTACTTGCAATCAGTTCTTCCACCAGAGCTGGAAAGACCAAACTCGGGTCATAGGGCTTGAGGCCCATAAAGTAAAAATGGAGGTACCAGGCTTTTACCTGCTCCTCACCCAGCAGGCCCAGGGAGAGCTGATGCTTTCATAACGCAGGCTGTCAGCCAATAGTGTCTTCCCAAAACTGTCGGTGGGACTGACCTGTGAAATCTCAATAAGGATGAGGTATGGGGCTGAAGGTCAAGAAAGAACAGTGACACCCAGCCCGCTACGTGAGGTCATGTGACTCACCCACCCTTATTCCACAAGTGCTGAGGATTCAGTGCCTATGATAATCCTTTTATTATTGCATTTTAGAGGGAGGGCGCACACACACACACACACACACACACACACACACACACGCACACCTGCTTACCTGATCCAGTGCATGGAGGTCTTCCGGGAGTCAGTTCTCTCCTTCCACCATGTGTGTCCCAAGAACAGAGCCACGTCATCTTTGTTGCCAGCAACCACTGAGCTCACCAATCTCACCCACCCCGTGAAAATTCTTGGCATTCTTTTATTCCAGTGAAAGGCTTAATAGAACTCACAGTCGGAGGTCTGCATTATTCAGGGGTCAGAAGGGTGCACCCAAGGCTTCTCTCAAGCAGCCATACACCAACCAAAGCCAAATGGCAGGGAGGCAGGTGTGTTTATTTTGGAGGGGCAGATGAAAGAGAGATCTTTCAAAGACCAAAAAAAACAAAGAGCTCACTTCCAAACCTTAACCACCTGAGGCAGACAGAAGTGAACGGGGCGTTCCTGTTATTGTCTCAGCTCAGCAGGAAGGGGGAAAAAAGCTTGGCTTGAGGCTAGCCGCTTGCCTGCCTTTCATAGGGAAGTGAGAGCTTTCTGGAGGAGGTCTCAGAAGAGTGCTTGACCATCAGAGGTGAAGCAGACCTGGGTAATGGAAGGAGGCCTTGCCACTGGAAAGTTCTTCCTCCCCAGTGTCACTTGGCTAGGAGCCAAGCTCCCGTGTGGCAATATGGGGAAGGAAGGAACACCAACACCCACCTCATTATGGAGTTCTCTTTGATTCCAACTAGGTCCAGGTTTGAAGTTTGGATTCTCTTTTGGATTCTGTGGACTAGAAGGAAGGTTGCAGGTTTTTTTTGTTTTGTTTTTGTTTTTTTGTTTTTTTGTTTTTTGTTTTTGTTTTTTGTAGAGCCCACTGTAAATGAGAACAGCACACAGAGGTGTCTGGGCCCTGGCACCATGGGAACAGGACAGAAGGAAGGAGAGTCTCTTGCGAGGGGCTAACGGACCTCATGTGAATTGAGAATGCAGCTGAATTGTGTTAAGTGTGGTGGAAGGAAAATATTATGACAAAAGGGAAGATTTCAGCTCCGAAGGCATCCAACGTGGCTTTTTTTTTTCTTTCTCTCTGCAGAATAAATATGCAATAGCCTTGGGCTTCTCAAATTAAGGGCTCTCCAGTCCATTCTTCACACTGCAATTGACAAACTCCCCATTAGGCAAACCTTTGTTTAAAACTCACCAGTGGCTCCCCACTGCGTGACCAGTGCTCACGCTCAAGCACTGTGTCCCCACAGTGTGTGTCCCCTCCCTCAGCCTGCTGTGCTCAATCATCTCTGGGCCTAGGCACATGCTGTTCCCCCTTGCCCGGATCAACTTCTGTCTAGACAGTCAGGTCCCGCAGCGATGCACCTCCCCGGCCACCTGGTACTGTCCCAACCAGCCAAGTCTGTTGTAATCGCTTAAAGAACTACTTGTCTCTATTGTCATTGTGGTGGCCGGGTCCATATCTGTCTAGTTTGTTTCAGGTTCCCCAGAGCCTAGTACAGCTCCTGGCACAAACTGGGAAGAGGAAATGGACTCCTCAAGATTGACTGTCAGTCTGAAGGATCTCTGTGTTGCCTTGAAACTCTGGAGCAGACTGAGGAGTGGAGCCGGAGGGGGGGGGGGGATGGGAAAAGCTGCCTGTGGATCGTGGCTGTACCCCCCTCCTCTTCCCTGCAGTTCCCCCAGCTCCCTAGCTGACTAGCAAGAGGCACAGATTTTTTTTTTCTGCTGACCACAGAAGAAGAGACTATAAAACTCAGCTTCCCATCTGGTTCTTCATGGTCCAAGAAAATACAGCCATTTCAAATTCCAGGGAGACAGCCACTCAAATCTTGAAAGCTTCAACCTAGCCTGTCATAGAATCCCCCAGAGGGCAGCATGGATTTGACCGAGGAGGGAAATGAAGGAAGGCACCATTTCCAAGGGTCGATGCCCCAGCTCAAAGGGTGTGTGCCTTTGATGTCTCCCATGCCAGTCTCCCCCTCTGGCCTTGAGAGCCAACCTGCTCCATTCAACAGCTGGTCCTTGCTTCTCTTTCTTTCTACTTGAGCCAACAGACTCCTGGTCACAGGGACCCCTCAGCAGTTTGCCTCACAGTCTGAGCCGAGAGTAGAAGTGGGTTTTCCAAGGGGAGTGCTTTAACATCTGTCCCCGTCCACATCTGTCCCCATCTAAAACCTGGCTGCTCCTTCATCTCGCTGGTGATGTGTTTGCCTTTTAATGTTTTCTGTTAGAACCAGAGTTAACTGAGAGCTGCCGATGAGAGATGCAAAGAAAACCGTCTCTCCCTCTATATCTAAACCAGCAGCGGAGGTGCTTGGCCGGCCGAGGAGCATAGTCTGGCCACGGGCACACCCCTCTGTCTCAGGCAGGAAAGAAAATAAGACGAAGGTTCTGAAGAGTCACCCAGAGGCTGGTACCCAAACCAGAGAAGGGAATGTTCAAAAATGTGCTGAAATGCCAGCTCTGGAGAGATGTGACAGCCAGCCTGAAGGCTTCAGGCAGTTTGGATAAACATCTAGACTTTGAGAACATTTCTGAGCCTGCTCTGTGATCCTTTGAAGTTTATCCAACTTGAATAAACCCTCCAGAAAGCCAGGGCCAGTAAGTAGGCTTTCTTTGGAAGTCCCCCTGGATTTGCCCTGTTGCGCCCTCCCTGGGCAGCAGGCCCATCAGAACCAGTGATCTGAGGAGCAGAGAAGAAAGACGCTCGAGACAGCATGTTCCTATAATATTCAATACATTGTCTTCTTCTTTTCTTCCTGCCCTTTTTACATATGGAGGGCACAGCAGATGGAAAACCCCCAGTGGACTTGGTGGACCACAAGCTTAGATCTAATCATGGCTTGCCTGGGACCCCTTCTCAATGATGTAACCCCAGCTATTTCTGAAGGCCCAGCCTGAGATGGGCATAAGTGCACGTCTGAATAACAAGAAGCACTATTTGAACCTGGAAAGCTGGTGACAGAGCCTGGCATGGGCACAGGGCTGGAGGTTCCATCACATTTCCAGGAGAAGCATCCCCTGGCTGCCTAGGCTAGGGCTGAGGCTCTTCCCCCACTCCCCTCCCCGCCCCAGGTCTGTGCAGATTTTCTAGTCATGAAATTACTGGTGCCTTGAGAAGTGCCTCCGTGTATCGAAGGGTGCCCAGGAAGATGAGCACACCTCAGCTCTGGTGGCATCTCCCCAGGTGCAAACTAGCTCGGCTTCAGGTCACACAAAGAAGAATGGGGTGCCAAATACTGAGTGAGTTCGCTCAGGAAGCAGATAGGGAACAGCGTGTCGGAGCCGGATGCAGTCTCCAGAGCTGCTTTTGGTTCGAGGCTGAGCAAGTGTCTCTTCCCAGACAGGTGTGCCCTTTCCGGGGGGAGGGGGGGGCGGGGAGCGAGGGTCGGAGGTGCCTGGAGAGGGAGCAGGGCAAATGGATATAGTACAAGACACAACACAAACCTATAGGCTTGCCAAGGCCCTGAAGGACACACCCTTTCATAGCCCTGGGACCAAATGACAGAGAAGATACAGCTGCAGCACCAGGGGAACCCCATGGAAGTGGGGTTACAAATAGTTTTCTTTATTGTTAAAAAAATATTAACAGCAACAACAACAACAAACACAGGAATAGCACAAACATTCACAACCCATCAGAGTCCTGTAAGCTTTGGCCATTTATTCCTAGTAGAGTCCTTCATCTCAGTGTGGGCGGGAGTTTCAACCGAAAGGCCCCTTCATGCTCTTCATGGGTGGGTACTGCTGCTCCATTGGCATGGCCCCAAAGCAGTCTGAGGGGTTGCAGTGGCCTGCCTTCCCTGGCTGGCCCATGGGACCCGGGGGCCCAGGGATCCCAGGAATACCTTGCTGGCCCATTGGTCCAGTTGCACCCATCTTGCCATAACCTGGAGGCCCTTGAGGACCTAAAGAGGGAAGAGCCAGAGAAGGGAAATCAGGAGACACAGATGACAGAAGAGACAATGGTTGTGACAAGTGACACCTTCATTCATGCATAATTGCCTGCTTGAAGAGTGGTTTCGTGAGACCTGCCTGCATCTCTCATTGATTTCGAAAGGACAGCCACACCTCTGGCTAGATTGATTGGGAGCATTTTGTACCAGGAAAAGGGTCGAGAGCTTTTAACACACGGGTCATTGCATCCTCAAAACGGCTTCCTGAGCCTGTACCATTTCCCAAAAGCCATACATGAGTAATATCCAGAAGTGAAGTTGGCCTCAGAGCTAGGTCATTGGGACTTGACCCTGATGCTGAGGGTTCAGTGACCCATCAATATCACGGGGCCAGTAAGATGCCAGACAAGCCTTGGACTTGGGGTTCTGGTCCCCACCACACCACATCATGCAAGCCTAGCTCAGGGCAGAGGTGGAGACTCAGCCTCTCTCCTCCTCCTCTTCTCCCTCAGGCCTAGCCCAGTGTTTTGAATTGAGAGCTTCTCTGTAAGTAGTAATTAGGGTGGCAGTATAATGTAATTATATTGTCATAAAGTGTGTGTGGTGGGTTGGGGGCTCTGCAGCTCTGGATTCATGGTCTCAGGCTGCATTATCCTACCTGGAGGGCCAGGGAGACCATTTTCTCCTGCAATGCCAACACCAATGTCTCCCTTTTCACCTTTGGTACCAGGCAGTCCTGAGACAAAAATAATAGAGTTAAGTTCCATTTCTAAGCAGAAAAATGACAGCCATGTGGATCGTGAGATACACACACACACACACACACACACATATCACCACCACCACTACCACCACCACCGTATTCACAACAGTCAGCCCTCATAGAGGTGCATACGCCCAACACCCTGGAGACCCAGAAGGTAGAGCTACCTCTCATTCCTGGCAAACCCTGGCGTCCTTCTCGGCCTATCTGACCAGGGAGCCCGGGTGACCCTGGAGCACCTGGCCGACCTGGAGCACCATCCTTCCCCGGAGGCCCTGGCCGGCCTGGAGCTGCTGCCACCTCCATGGGGAACTGCATCCTGGAGGTATAGTAAGCCATCCTCTCTGCAAGCAGACAAAGGCCAGGTCACTGGGTACTCAGAGTGGATGCAGATGCTGCAGACATGCCACCAGCATAGGACAGTCTTTGATGGAGTGTTGGGACGGAGAACATGGGCTGTTCTCCCATATTCTTGTACTATATAGCCTGCACGTGCCTTCCCATGCAGACCTTTCCGAAGCACAGATCTGATTTTGGCATCTCTTTCCTTTAACCATCATCCCTGCCTTCTGAATATAGTCCCGGATTGGTCTCTTTGCCAAGCAGGCTGTCCAGCATCCACACCCCCCACTCCAAGTCCACAGCACACAAGCAGGAAAGAAAAACTTCAAACAGACCACAGCCGCCCTCCCACCTGCTGCCCCCCACCTGCTGCCCCCCTCCCACCTGTCCCTCCCACCTGCTGTCCCCCACCCCCCCCACCTGCTGCCCCCTCCCACCTGCTGTCCCTCCCACCTGCTACCCCCACCCCTCCTACTTGCTGCTCCTCCCTCCCACCTGCTGCCCCCTCCCCTCCCACCTGCTGTCCCCTCCCACCTGCTACCCCCACCCTTCCCACCTGCTGCCCCTCTCCCCAGTGCTCCCCCTACACAGGCTCATTTGAAATCTGCTTTCTTAACCTCCTTTGCTCAAGTGGGGGATCAGGAGGACAATAGAGACCGATTTATCTCTAAGTAGAGCAGGTGACAAGGAGGGTCTGATGGATAGTGAACATGTGCTGTCACCCTGCTGTCTGTAAATGTGTGGGGGTGGGAAGGGGAGGACACTGGAGCTTCAAGGAAACCGCAGGCAGGGCTGGGTGAAGAAGTGTCTGGGAAGGGCGAGCATTACCCACCGCCACCCAGCCGGCTGCCAATTACCATCAAACAGTTTAATGATCTCTTGTCTGATAAACCTCTTGATATCATCATAATTCACCATGTCTCCCTGAGGAAAGAGAAGAAACCTGGCCTCAATCATATGTCTAAACTTGGCACTGGCTCAGGGAACAGACTTGATTTCCAGAAATAAAGGATGGCGAAAAGGGCAAAGGTCCTCAGAGCCTCCTGCAGAGTTGTAATCCAAAGTGCCACCCACCCTGAAATAATACACATCTTATCCGAAAACAAAGTTTAGGGTGGGAGGGGCACCTTTAGCTCCCCACTTCCCCATGAAGCTACTCATAGTCAAGCGGTCTCTTGCAGAGTGTCAGAAGGAGTTGCTGAAGTGACCATGGGCCTGTATTATGGGATAGTGCCCGTCCATGGTTGCTGGCCTCCCCTTACCATAGAGCCCGGCAAACCAGGCAATCCAGGGTTCCCTGCAGGCCCTGGGGACCCAGGGTGACCTCTCTCTCCTGCAGGCCCCGGTGGTCCGATAGGTCCCATGGAGCCGCTCTTGCCAGGACCCCCTGGCATGCCAGATCTTCCCTTTTCTCCTGCTTGGCCCTTCTGTCCTGCAGGTCCAGGGTCACCCTACAGGGACAGGTCACAGTACACTATTACCAACTGTTTCCAAGTCTGTGTCGCAATGTGTCAGCAGCTTGCCCCTTCCCCAAGTCCCCAGCATCTCTGGCTGGGCTACAGTCACCATGATACAGACTCTCCTGTCTCTCCACCTCCCAGAGCAGTGCTTCTGGAAGGTAGTGCTTACATCCCTGGGAATGCTGGGAAATGCTCCTGGCTCCCACATTCCCTCAGTAGGAAGTGCCCAGGACCATTCACAATGCCCTCCTCACACCTTCCTCAGCCTCGGCTTGACAGACGTACCTTGTCATACCTGTCACTCTGGTTCTACCATGTTGCTCGAATCTGCTGTCTGGAATGCCCCTCTCCAGCCTTAGCACCCCAATGAGTCCCCCTCTACTGTCCTCTGTAGAAACTGTTCCTGTCCCCTGTGCCTTCCTCCCTCACTGCCTGGGGTCTCATAGCACTATATCCAGTCTTCTTTAAAATTTGCTGCACTCTAGTGTCATGGTGACTAGGCACAGGGGCTGTCATTGTTCAGGGGGGGCTTCTGTTTACCCCAGACCAACACAGAGGGGCCCTGGAGTGAGCAATTATTAGGGGATTAAAGAGGTTTTCGTTCCCAGAGCTATAGATGGGACAGTCCCAGGCGAGGTCACATCCCCTTTTTCCTGCCCACTGGCCACCCTAGGCCTCCTTTGTGGCTAAAGTTGCAGCTTGGAGTTCCCGAATATCTCTCTTCTCAAACCCAGTCAGTGCCCCCTCACCTTTGGGCCAGGGGGTCCATAGAGTCCCTGCTTTCCAGGAGGTCCCTATTAAAAACAACAACATAGAAGTTCATGGTCTGGTCTGGGCAGCTCCACTGCGGCCCCTGGGGTGGGGGTGGAACTGGGAAAACCAGTGTCTCCCACCCTAAGATCCTGGTTGTGTCCAGCTGGGCTGAGTGAGAAAGGATGACAGCTTCCCTACCAACCAGGGGCTGACAGCTGGGAGGGAGGCTGATGTCCCCTGGGGCATGGCCTTGTTTGATAGCACATTGGCCTGGTCCCTCATCACAGATGTGACAGAAGTCAGAATGGGGAGGCTAGTCTGAGATAGCGGAAGGCCTGGCAGGAGCTGGGCCCAGGGAGCCTTTGTTTGGCGTTTGTTATCCTTAGTGTCTCTTTCTGACTAGAAGTAGGGTCCCCTAGTTCCATTAGACCAACAAGAGATACCAACTTGGAATCTGTAGGGGACTCGTTCCAGGATTCCCCACGGATCCCCAAGTGTGCCTCCGCTCCCATTTGTAAAATGGTGTGATCCTAAATGTATCTGTCTGTGTGGTTTACATCTCTAATTACGTAATAGGTACCACAGTGTAGATGCTACAAAGAGCTGTCATGCTGTGTTGCCTAGGGGATAATGAGAAGGGGGGGGGGGGAAGAGGAGGAAGAAGGGGAGGAAGATCAGGAGGAGGAAGAAGAAAGGGAGCCAGGAGTGGTGGTACACACCTGTGAGCTAGGGAGGCTGAAGCAGGAGGATCATTAAGTTTGAGGCCAGTTTGGGCTATAAAGTTCCAGGCCAGCCTGGGTACAAAGTCTCAAAAAAAAAAAAAAAGTTTCTATATATTCAGTTTACCCGCAAATTTTCCCTGAATATTTTCAATCAACCTGTGACTGAGTTTCTTGGTGTGGAAACTGTGGGTGTAGTATCTGTGGGAGGTAGTCTGCCCCCCATGTGCTGTGTTTACGGAGGGGATGAGGAACGGAACACAGGGAGGACCAGGAAGGGGTGTCCCCAAGGGACAGGGACAGGGAGCACAGTACCTCTTTGCCAGCTGCACCGTCCGAACCAGGCTCACCCTGGGGAGCAGAGAGCATCGGAAACAAGATGAGCTGTCACCCAACACAGCCTCTCAGGCCACACACCCTGCCCTTATGCTCTGTCCCATGAGGAGCCCTGATCCTGCGCCACCCCCACCCCAGTCTGCCCGAGCTGGAGCAAGGTGCCTCTTCTTGAGAACTGTATGCCTTTCCTGGCCCTGAGGGTTTTAAATGTTTGCTGAAGGACCTCATGAGCTGTGGGCCTCTGTCCTCAGTGAGACTGGCCAGCACACCTCAACAGAAGCTGTCCAGCCCTGAGTCCCCCACCCCCACCCAGGGCTTTCTGGTGGGCTGTGGAGAAGAGAAATCTGGGACAGCAGGACAAGGGGTGGCCACATCTAGGGCCCTGGCAGCTCCCGAGTCTGTGGGCAGAGAGGGAGCCTTCCAGGGAGAGCGACCTCGGGAACAGCCAGCCGAGTTCAGGGTGAGCAGGAGTACTGACCCCCGGTCCCTGGGAAGTGGGCCCAGTGACCATGTGCACATGACTGGAGTCGGCCATCACATCGGGGACTGCCAGCCCTAGCTTGCTACTATGCCCTGGAAGAAAATCTGTTTGGTGGGAAACCCCCTGTCACGGAGACCTGAGCCCTCTTTCCTGGGCTTCCCAGAAACTTTAAGTCCCTGAGGCTAGCAATTGGCAACACCTCATGTGGTTTGCCGGTCTAGATCTCTATGGAGGGGAGGGCTCGCAGGTTGACTGAGGAGTACAAAATTTGCAGCGGGAGCAAGCTGGGGAATCAAGTCTCAGCTCCTCCCTTTACTAGCTGTGCGATTCAGAGCAGTCAGTTCAGTCACCCTGAACCCTCATTTCCTCCTCTGAAAGCCCAGGGACAATTGAACCTCCAAACTTGGTTGCAGAACACATTAAGACAAAACACACACCCAATCTAAGCTAAGGCTCACTTTGGCACAGTCAGTGACCAATATAGCATCACTCTGAATGCTAAACGGACTGAGCTCAAGTCTGGCTTCTGAGGAGCTCAGAAAGTTACAGTAATAGCTCTGTATTTCTGGTTCTTGATATTTTCAAAGACTTTCTGTGGTTACTGACAAGCTCTGCAGGGGCAGGGGCAACACATGGACCAGGACTTCTCTCTCTGATAACTCATCAAGGGGCCTGCATCAGGTTGTTGGTGTGTCCTCAGAGGTAGTGCCCTTGTGTGCAGCCGGCTTGGTGAGCCAGCTTACAGGGCTCATCTATCTGAATGCAGTCCAGTCCCCAGATGCTGCTATGCTAACAGCATGATTCAGAGCTTCTCTAAAGACCCCAGGTGTGCTGTGCAAAGCCAACCGATCCTTTCCCCTGGACTATACGATGTGAAATCTTACTGGAGGGCCAGGGTGTCCGGGTGTGCCAGGCTGGCCTGGGAGGCCCGCCAAGCCCCTTTCTCCAGGGACTCCCCGATCTCCTTTCAGGCCCTAAAAAAAATAAAATAGGATGAGGATTTCTGGAGAGAAGGAGAGGCAGAGGCCACAAAGCCCTTGCCATGTTCCAGGGGCCCAGCCCCACAGGAACAGATGGCATGCCTGTGCCTGTGGCATGGCCCTAGGATGGCCCAAGCCCTTTGCCTTATCCCAGAAGAGACATCTTTAGGACAGATGTCCAAGGAAGGGAATGAAAGCAAGTCATTTCTTCATCCCTTTGGCTTGGTGTAGGAGCCCACAGCAGAAACAGCAATATTCCTTAGAGTAAGTGGTAGAAGTCACTCACCACAGTGGAGAGCCCAGGTGGACCTGGCTGGCCTGGAGGACCCTGTGGCCCCTAAGGAGAGGAGAGTCAAGGCATGAGAGTCAAGGCATGGCACAGTAATGGCTTTAACAAACAGACCAGACTGGAGGGCGGTTAGGCAGCAGGAACGTTCCTACATTGCATTAGCTTTCTTTTCTCCTGAAATTGCTCCTTCCTTTCTGATCTTACACTTGAACTTCTACCAGGAGCTCTGGCTCTGGAGCAGAGGTGGAGAGTGGTTGAATACCCAGGATCCTGTGCCCAGCGCTCGCTGAGTGATGCACCCGGGCTTGTGAGGTGCAGAGACCAAAGGCAGGAGAGAACAAACTACTAACCTGGGTATCTCCCAAAAGCCTATACTTCCCAAAGGCAGCCCAGCATCCTACTGTTCTACGGGAGAAGGTCTGCACAGCAGGGGTCCACAAGTCCTAGGGGCAGGGGCCATATGTATCAAAGGCCATGTCCCCCACCACCCACAGCCACAGAAGGGACTCCTGGCATCTCCAAAGCCCTTGACCATATCAAAGAAGGGGGAGGAGATCTTTGGGGCAGACAAAAAGGCTGATCCAACATCCACCTGGGAAAGTTCTGTGGCTCCTCCCCCCAGGTCACAGTGACATGCTACACCCCTGGGATGTCCCTTCCTGACACTGCTGGGATTGTATCTAAATACCCACAGTCCAGAGATCACCTGCTCACCGGAGCAACACCTTCTCTGAACCCTATGCCCCTCCCCAGAACATTCTGGGCCATGGCTCCTAAGCTGACTCCTGGGGTGGGACTGCTCATCGCTGGGACCAGGAGAGAGCAGGGGCCTAGGCTGGATAGAACAGTGACAGGAGGAACCCAGGAGGTCCTCATCCACAGCCCCCATGAGCCTCTACTGGGGACCAGAGGTCCCCAGAACAGGTTCTCTGAACTCCTTGAGATATATAAAAACCGGGACCTGAAAGTCGCCCCCCTCTCCCCTGCTTTTTATTTGTCATGAAGTACTCTTAATGTCCCCAAACACCTCCCAACACTATACAACCATACTATATTAGCGCACAGTGGATTCACTTTCTCTGGAGCCCTATCAGCTTGCTGCTGTCACACTGTCACTGATGAGAAAAGTGGATAGGAGATGCAATATTGCTTAATAAATGCTCTCTCCGATTCGCCCTAAGAGTAAAAGCACCACCCAGTTGCCCAAATGAACTTCTTGGTTCCTCTCTTTCTCTCACTCAGTCCCCCTTTCACTTCAGACCAAGGGAACAAGCCTCCCCAACCCCCTGCAAGCACATCCCAGATCCCCTTAGCTTTCTGTCCCCTCTCCCTCCCCACCACCCATCCACCCACCTCTTGCCAGCCCTTCCCTGAGTGTGCCTGCCCTGTGAGGTATCTTTTTCGGAGCCCAGCATGGTTTCTGATCCCACGTGCACTTCTCACGCTATTCCCATGCCCAGCGTGGTGGATTTCTTGAGGTCCCTCAGACATGCTGAGCTCCTGGCTGCTTTTGTTTCTGTGTATCGGTGTCATCCCTTCTGCCTAGACCTCTTCTCCCAGGCCAGCAACAGCTGCCTCCACCCTTCCTTGAGGCCTCAGTGATGTCATCTCTCCAGCCAGGGATCCGCTAAACAGTGAGTGGTTCTCAACCTCCCTAATGCTGCGACCCTTTAACACAGTTCCTCAGGCTGGGGTGCCCCAACCATGAGAAGATTTTCATTTTTAACTCATAGCTGTAATTTTGCTGCTGTTATGAATCAGAATGTAGATATCTGACATGCAGGATATTTGATACACAACCCCCCTGGAAGGGTCGTGACCCACAAGTTGAGAAACGCTGCCTTAAGGCCCTACCCAGTTCTCCCCTGTAACATCACCCCATCCCTTGAACCTTTCCTATTCCCTTGTTTCCTGTGCTTGCGGGGAGGTCCCATGGGACAAGGGCCCTTGTCTATGTGGCTCTGTGCTGTGGCCCTGGTTTGGAACAGATGGTCAATAATTGCTTATTGACTGACTGAATGGCTCGTGTCTGGTAAGCAAACATGCATGTGCCCGGAAAATCCAAAAGGCGTTGGAAAGCAAAAGCCACTTAATTAGATGAGTCCAAAGCCCTGGCATCTCCGCACGGCTGGGGCTCCTGTGGCCACCACGAGCTTACCACATCCCCCTCAGTGACATCCTAGTTCATAGAAGCAGAGACAAAAACAGTTTAACTCACAAGATGCCCTGGGGGTCCTGGTCGTCCCTGGGGTCCCATGGCACCGGGCTCACCCTGCAGGATCAGAAAGAAAGAGGTGACACAGAAACTCACTCACCTGCACATCCGTGGCTACTTTCAGGGGAGAGATGAGCAGAGCTTGTGGTGGTGCCATGGAGGGCTGGACAGAGCTCTGAGCTTTAGACTCTAGCCTTAAAGGCCAGGCCTGCCTTTTGGGTGGTTGTCCAATGGTGCTCTTAGGGAGGGGACCAGTTATAACTGTCAAGATGGGGGGCCGGGGAGCGGGCGAAATTTCACACCAGAAGGCCAAGGAGAGAAGTCAGCCACTCTAATGCAGAAAATGGGAAGATAATGCAGCAGAGAGGCTACATCTCAGACTTAGTGGAGCCCCAGGCCGCATGACCACAGAACCCCAGTCCTTACCTCTGCCCCTGGCCGGCCACTGCTGCCAGGAGGACCGGGTTTTCCACAGTCACCCTAAAAGAGAGAGGTGGCAGTTTGGCTTGGTATCCCCACCCCCACATTGACCCTGGATCAAGGGAGCTCTGACATCTTGCTCTGGCTTTGGCCAGAGGACCTCTGATACTCTTCAAGCTGGTGGGTGTCAGCATCCCGACCCAGTCTGCTGGGCCCTGGTGGCCTCAGGAAGCCAGGCCTGGAGTAGCAGCTCAGCCAGGGGTCAGGTGGCAGGCAGTTTAAACCCAGGCTGGGCTGCCCAACTCAGGCGTTGGGTCTGAAGAGACCGGGGAAGTCTGTTGAGCTGAAGTCCTCCTTCTTACCTTAGGCCCAGGGAGGCCAGGATGACCTGTTTTCCCCTTGAAGCCCTGGAAGGAAAAGCAGGGAGATGTGGTGCC
Source organism: Mus musculus (assembly GCF_000001635.26). NCBI lineage: Eukaryota > Metazoa > Chordata > Mammalia > Rodentia > Muridae > Mus > Mus musculus. Next base: position 130,089,706 of record NC_000070.6, on the reverse strand, counting down.
CGAGATCTGATACCCGAGATGCCCCCACACCTTCCTGCGCAGGCTATATCAGTAGAGTCTATTGCAACCATAGCATGAGGACATGGAGGCTCCGAGGAGAGCCGGGAGGGGGGCTCAGAGCTCCCGGCTCCTTCCTTCAGCTCAACTTACTGGAGGTCCCATGAGTCCGGGAGGGCCAGCAGGACCTGGGTCCCCCTAGGGAAAGAAAAGGAAGCATTGAGGAGGTTTGATTCAGCCCTGACCACACCCACTCTCCGCCCCACTCTGCTTCTGAATCTCCATCCCCAGGATTTGCTGGGAACCTTAGATGGGACAGAGGGAAAAAATCCCAGTCTGGCTCAGCCTCTGACTGACTGGGGACTGTGAACGAGTCCCAGCCCCTCTGTGGGCCTTGGTTTGGTTTCTTTTTGTTAAGGATGGGAAATGACCTTGATAGCTCCACAACCCCCCCCCCCCCCCCCGCTTTGCCATGTTCCCATTTCTCTGATTGCCCAGAAAAATCTCAACCAAGGAGCCAGAGCCTGCTTAGGCCTGTCATGATTACAACCTTATTCTTTCCAGAATACAGCCTACTTCCTCCAGCTGTCCAGGTTTCGGGATCTAAGTGGTATCTCTGTCACCATCCAATTCACTTAACCTGGCTAAGTCTATTAGGAGGCATGAGAGACTCAGGGGAGTCTGAGGCCAGCCGGGAGGAGACTTGGATACCCTGATTAAAGGGCGACTCCAGCTCACCTCATCAGCAGGGAGGGCTCCTGCCTCCCATCCAGCCCCATCTTACCCTCAGGCCAGGCTTGCCGTCCTTCCCGTCCAGTCCGTCCAGCCCAGCAGGGCCCTGCGCACGAGAAAGGCGTGGCTAGATGCTGCTCTCGAGCTTAGGAGGAGGGAAGTCTGACCCAGCCCCATGGTTGGCTCCACCTCTTACCCAACTCACACTGTTACCACAACATGCACACACACTCACACAGGTACTCCATCCCACATGCCATCGGGCCCAGAGGCCACACACTCACCTGAATCCCGGGAGGGCCGGGTGGCCCAGGGGACCCAGGCAAGCCTGAGGGACCTCGAATCCCTTCACTGCCCTGAAACAGGAACACCCAATGAAGTCAGGGCCAGGGATGCTAGGGGGTCCCTGGGAGTCAGGACATCTGGCTTCCTGTCCTGGTTCTACGTTGACTAACTAATGTATTCCACACAGTCTCCCTAAGAACCTGTGTCCTCACCCACCAAGGCCCCTTTCCCTCACGGCTCTATGGGGAGTGAGAACTTGCTTAAACCAGCCCCTTCTCAGGGTTGTCCCAGAGGCCGGTACATGTGTGTGTGTGTGTATGTGTGTGTGTGTTTAATTTATATTGTGTGTGGGCTTTCATGCCTCAAAGTGGGAAAGGTGAGGAGATTCCTGTACTCCAGGGTCTCATGGTCCCTGAGGGCCACATGCCTGCAGTGAAACACCACATCAGCTTTTCAAGGATGGAGCTGCAGATCTCAGGGATTGGGGTGGAGGCCCATGGTGGCCAGGCCTTAGGGAAAATGTCACAGGAGTGTCACCAGATGGTGGACTCTGAAGATGAGTCCCTGGGATGAGGCAGGAGGGAAGCTAGAGGGGACCTAGGAGAGAGAGATTTGGAAGTGGTCCCATGCCTGTGACCTGGGTGTCAGGGCCCTTAGGGTAGATGGACTGGGAGATGAGGCTGGGGAGGTGGGCACTGGACCTGGAGGGGCCCCACGTAACATGTGGCACATAGTCAAGAAACAGACCAGTGGCTTTGACATCGCTTCTCAGCACCCTGGGAGTTGGTGGGGGACCCTTGATCCTTGACCCTGGGAGCATAAACTAGGTTTCTGGGCCAGAGGATAAGATTCCAGAACCTTCTTCCAGGTCTTATCCAGAGCTTCCTCACTTGTGTCTGTACTCTATGAGGTTGCACGCAAACTTTTGTCTAATAAAAGGCTCAGGGACTGTAAAACCACCTGCAAACAGCCATATAGCCATGGAAAGCCCAAAGCAGGGAATTGGGGAGGAGAATAGGAGTGTGGACTGAGAGGTAAGATGCTTAAGGAAAGGTTGCTGTTTCCCCTGGGCAGCGGAGAAGCTCTGCGGCAATGGACAGACACAGCTACAGGGCAGAAAGTCGGGGGTGTTGCAATACCGCCATTGACCAGGAGGGGTCAGCACAGTTCTAGCCAATGTCAGCCTCGCTGAGAGTTGAGATGAAGCACCTCTATCCAGCAGTGTGGGATTCTCTGCAATGACCAGCCTAAGCAGGACTTGGCTACCACCTCCATCCTTCACTGGGAAGGCAGGCATGAGAGGGAGCTGACAGCCACCATAGGTCCACCTACGTCTGATGGGCACAAGCCTGGGGAGGCGGCAGAGGGACACTCATCTCTGATGCTAAGACAGTGTGTGCCCTGGATGGCTCCCTAACTTTTGGGTCTTCCAACTGTTTTCTTTTCCTCATTGTACAGTGAGAGGCTAATGTGTGGCTTCAGAGAAGAGAGGCTCCCAGAAACCACAGCGCCCTGTGGATGCCTCCTCCATCCAATGCTTAGAAATTAAGCCTGGGGTCTCCCCCAGCTCCTACCCAGTACATAAGGGAGCCCCAGCTTCTGCTGAGCCAGGGACGTCACCTCCAAACTGCAGCAGGGCTATGTGCCTAGCTTATCACTGTAGTTCTAGAGTCAGTCCTGCAGAGTTCCAAGGCTGCTGTCCCAAGATTATCACAAAATCACAGGTGACCCTGTGTCTTCGGGGCCCTTGAGGACAACCTACAGAGAGAGGCAACCCCTCCTCCAGGTATGCCTCCATTCAAGGGGTCCCAGTTTCATTCGTTCCCTGGCTCCTTGCCCCCTCTGCTTCCCCTTGAGAAATGAAGCTGGCTGAAGCTGGCCTGTCACAGTCTAGTTACCCGCCTCTACCAGTCCTGTGCCTCTACCCCCACCTTGTTTATGCCAGTCTCCTGGCAAATGGGAGCCCAGGCTACTCAAAGGCTGAGCAGGGGGGTAGGGAAGGGAGGATTAGGAGAGGGCGTGGGACCATCCACAGAGCCATCCGTTGGTGAGCACAGCCTGACAAAGATGGACTTGTCTGTGAATTTTCTCAACAGTGGCAACAGCTGCTTGGCTTTGGCAGAAGTGGGGTTCGGCTCACCTTCTCTGCTTGGGGGCCAGGTGGGCCAGGAGCTCCAGCTTTGCCTGGGAATCCTGGAGGACCCTGTGTCAATGAAGAAGTGGGCAGGGCTGGAGGCGGGGCTTCTTCCCCCTACCTTCTTGGTGGGCGCCATCTATCTGCCTGACCCTCCGTGGTTACCTGGCTCCTGAAATCTATCACAGCCACTTGGACTGTTTCTCCCACCCCCTACCTCCCTGGCCCAGGTCCATCTTCATCCGGCAGGCCCTGCTCCTCCCAGTGGGACCGCCTTACAGGGAACTTCTGTGTCTTTACTCACCGGTGGGCCTGGGAAGCCTGGCTGGCCTTGAAATCCCTAAGGGAAGAAATGAGGAGGTCAGCCCCCCCTTCTTGGACACTTGGTGGAAAGAGGAACAGGCTGGGGTAGCCTCAAGTCTGCAAGCTTTGTCCTTGTCCTCCAGTCTGTCCTAGATGGGCAGCAGGTGAAGTCCCCTCAACCTCCCAGACAATGCTCACCTGGTCACCCTTCTCTCCAGAGCTCCCCTGGGGGCCTCGCTCTCCTCGGGGACCCTGTTGCCACAGAGGAGAATGCAGATGAGAACCCAGTCTTCCTGTCTCTTGGGCCGCAGGGAGAGGCCAGGGCACTCCCCCACCCCCACCCCCACTCTCCACCCCACCCCACCCCACCCCACCCCGTGCCCGGCACTCACCGCTGGACCTTGGGGACCTGGAAGGCCTTCAGATCCTGGTGGGCCCTGGGGACGCAAAGTAACAGAATCAGTCACTCAGAAACATGAGGAGTGAGGCCCTGGGGGTGGGCAGAGCACGAGGTAGGGGTGTCCTCTCCACCTGGCCCTTCAGTTCCCTGGAACCAGCCCGCTAACTAATCCTGCTACCTCCTGGCCTACAGCAATCTGGCCAAAAATTATGAGCTAATCTCTCTTGTGTAGGTCCAGCTCTGACTGTGTCACTCGCTGGCTCAAAAGCCTTCCGGGGCTCCCCTCTGTCTAATGAATGAGGCATACGCTTCCCACTGAGGCTGGGTTTACAGGCATCCTGTAATCTATCACCAGCCACCCTTCCCTGCTTCACACCCCTCTCCCTGCTCCCTCCGCTATGCTTTCGCTCTGTGCAGACTGCTGTACCCTGAACACGCTCTGTTGGGTCGCACCCTCGAGCCTGGGCATGGCTATTTCCTCTCTCTGGAATGCCCACCATTCACCTCTCCTTCCATGTGTCCTGAACCCTCAGGAAACCAATGCTGTCCCTGCCAGGACCCACCCATGACCTCCTGCTCCGTGGACCTGGCACAGCTCCATCCTCCCCTGATCCTCCTTGGGGAAGGACCCCCTTTCCCTCTTCTACAGCATCATCATGCTACCCGAGCCCCACTCTGCTCAGGGCTCTCAGCTCTCAACATTCTTGTCTGTGTCTGTCTGTCTGTCTGTCTGTCTGCCCGTCCGTCCATCCATCCATCCATCCATCCATCCATCCATCCATCCATCCATCCATCCATCCATCCATCCATCCATCTATCTTTCTATCCATACATGTTTTTATCTGCTTCTTGCTGCAGGGCAGGGCTCACAGGGCCTTTTTTGCTCAGTGCAGACCCCTCAGAAGGACTCGCAGCACCCAGCCTGCCTAGGAGACCATCCTGTGGCAGAGTAGAAGAGTGACAGGGTTGGCCTGGCTGGCGTTTGTGAGAAGGGGAGAGATGGCTCCAGCTCTAGCTTAGCAGATCCCGGCTATGAGGGCTGAGGTTCTTCAGCAGATAGACATGGACTCCAGCCCAGCCCTCCTCCACCACTAACTCACTCCCTGGCTGGCTGCAGGCCTCTGGGTGAGTCATGTCACTCAGGAGCCTGTGACTTCATATGCTAGCAGTCCTCAGCTCCTTCCTTCAGTGTAGGACCCCCATGAAGGTGGCCTCAATAGAAGAAGAAGAAGAAGAAGAAAAAAATTCCTGGCCCTGATTTGGCAGGAGAGGGGAATTCTGCCAGCTGACTGGGCCCTTTCCCTCTGACTTCTCTGCAAGAAGCCTGCTAGGATCTCCTCACAGCCTCTGCCTCCGCCTCCGCAGCCACCAGCCTGTGCAGAGCAGCAGCTGGAGTGACTGGGGCAGGGGCAGCAGGGGTCACTGGCTCCTCCTCACAGGAAGATCTCCAGTCCAGCGGATGAAGGTGGCGGTGGGGGTGGGGGGGCACCCTGCTTGACGCTCACCTCACATCCATACCCATGCTGCAGCTTACCGATTCGCCCTTCTCTCCCGAGGGGCCAGTGTATCCTCGCTCTCCCTTGATACCCTGATGAGCAACAGCAGAATTAGCTCTGTGGCCTGCCTACCATGGTGCTAATGCAAGATGTGGGGGTGGGGTGGGGCAGGGGCGGGGTGGGGGTGCAACTGGGGCCCAGACTGGCACCTGAAGGCTCAGGGCACCAAAGTAGGGGATGAGAGAGAAGAGATGGTGGCCAGTAAGGCCTCCCACCTGCCACTGTGGCCCACGCTGGAAAGTGGGACATACCCACCCCGAGGGCACCTTTGCAAGGGGTGGCACCTCTCAGATGTCTACCTCTCTCCCCTAAATCCCCGTAGGAAGCAAATCTCAGTTCTTTCTGAGCCTGGGACTCATAATAGCTTCCAACAGTGTTCCCTTCCTTCCTTCCCATCAAAGTGGTGGTGGCCAGCCATATTACCAAGGGAGCCAAAGTGGGGTAGGGGTCAATATGGACAGCCTGGCCGAGACTGAATGCCGGGAAAGAAGGGACCCAGTTGAGGGGCACCCCGCCTGTTTTCACCACCAGCCTGTACCTCCCGTACCCCCAGAACCAGAGCTCTCTTACTCACAGGCAGTCCTGGGGGGCCCATGGCACCTGGGTAGCCAGGTTGTCCTGGAGGACCCTGCAAAGAAAGGCAGACATGATGAGGGACCAGCCCGCAACATTTCTGTGACCCAAGCCTGAGTACCTGGCTCTGCCATCCAGTAGGTGCCCGCCCTTGCACACGGTGACTACTCTGGGCCATTCCCCAAGCCCAGGTTCTCTTGGCTAGGGGTCAAAGCCCCAGGCTCACCTGAGCCCTGGGAACAGAGCAGGAAAGGAGGCCCAGAGTGAGGTGGGGGAACCAGGTGTACAAGAAGGGTGCACAAGTGCTACGGGCGGAGGGAAGGGGAGGGCCCACTGGCAATGGCATACAGGAGCCAGAGCTGTGTGTGCTCCTAGGGTGTAGGCGCGCATGGGCACCCAGTTGCTTGGATCCAGGGGGTGTGTGGCCCTTTCTTTTGTAGCCTTCAGCCCTTCTGATCCAGGCTGAGAATTTCAAAAGAAGGCTACCTCCCTACTTCTACTCAGTGGCTGCCCCTCCACCAGCTCCACCGGGCTCCTCAGCCTCTTCTTACCGGTTCTCCTTTGTCTCCAGTCAGGCCCGTGAGGCCTCGCTCCCCTTGAAGCCCCTTAGAGAGAGAAACCATGAGGAACTGCAGAGGAGGCTAACCCCTACCTAGCCCACGTTCTTCCCTGCCCCACGCCTGCCTCTTCCCACTCTGCACAAAGGTCACCAGTGGTGGTGACCCAGTGTCCCTGGCAAAGTGACTGTCTCGGGTGTACCCTGGAAGAGTTAAGTCCAGACGTATGGGTGCCTGTGAGGAGCACAGCTTCCAGAGAGGCGGCTGCAGGGACACATTTGCTCAAGTGAGCGGCAGACAGGGCGGCCCCCAGGTAACCTTCACGGTCATTTCCTACGCCAGAGGCTGTCTGGGGGTGCATCTTTAGGAGATGTGTGCTCCTTCAGAGGGGGGCTGTCAGGATAGGTGCCCCCACAAATGATGTTCTTCTCTATGTCACCATGGCACTTACCTGTCCCGATTCCCACCCAAACCCAAATCACCCTCTTTAGGGATACAAGGAACAGGAAGGAGAGGGCTCTCTCCAGAGCAATCCCATGGCACTCAGTAACGGGGACATTAGTTTCCATGGAAGCCCCTCATTCCTCACCCTGATCTCCAACACTGAAAACATCTCGGCTGCCCCCTTCTCCCTCGTACCTGCTAGAAGTGGTACCCAAACCTCTCCATGACACAAGACAGATGGCTAGACAGACAGATGGCCTCTTCACCCAAGCAAGCAGAAACAGACATGGTCCGGCCAGGGATAAAGACATGGGAACAGATGGAAATGTGACAAGGAGGGGCCCTGGCCCCTGGCCTCCACCGCCACTCCTGGGAGGGCAGGAGCCAGCCCGGGGGAACACGAATCCAACAAACAAGGGGTTTAGCTTCCATGACCCGGGAAGGAGCAACAGTGAGGATGGGGGAGGGGTTACGATTTAAACACACCTGTGACAATGACGGTGACAAGACAGAGCAATTAACGACACCTGGCAGAAGGATCAGCCCAAGGCCCTAGACACAGTGGGGCAGGGCCCTAACACCAGAAACCCAGCAGGCTGGTACCACATGCCCAGTCTTGGAGCAGACTCGGCCTGGAGCCAAGGAAGAGGGAAGAAGAGGAGGCCATGGGTTCCCTCTAGCCGCAGGGAAGGGTGCACACAGAGCTGCCTGTGAATGCCCAGAGTGCCTCTGGACAGTCCTACCAGGCAGCAGGGCAGCTGACCTGTGCCAGCCTGCAGTGTGAAGCCCTAAAGCTTTGGCATCTCTGCCAGGCTCAGAGCCAGGCGCCTGGCAGGGCCCCAAGAACTACTTTCAGCAAATCTTCAGTCCACCCGGCAGTGGTGGGAAGCAGGAGCCGAGCCGGGAGAGATAAAGGGGCTCCCTTCTTAGAGGCACCAACTTCCAGTGAGAAGGTAAAAGAGGCTTGGGGACAGAGGGGAAGTGATGTGTGTGGGCAAGGAAAATGGAGGGGGTGAGAAGGAGAGGCCGAAGGGAGTGCGAAGAGGTCAGAGACCAGAGAGCCGAGCTGCAGGGACCTAAGGGAACCTGTGTCGTTAGCTACCATGTCTGTGGAGGACAATGAACAGAACACCAGGACACGAAGGGGGTAGAGGAGATGGCACAACCGGGGACGGGGGGAACGACAAGCGGAAGCCACAGAGACCTGGCTGGCAGGAAGGGGGGTGGAGTGCTGCTAGGTTCTTACGGGCAATCCGGGGGAGCCAACAGCACCAGGAAAACCTGGGGGGCCCTGGTGGGAGAAACAGGCAGGTCACATCTCACAAGAGCGGTCACCCTGGGGGAGCCTAGAGTCTGCAGCCAGGGAGCCTTGGCGGGGAGTTTTTCAAGGTCACTGGAAAGGAACCTTAGCAGAAGGTGGCCACTGTTACCCTAAATGGGGCCCCAACAGGCAGAGAGAGCAGCAGCCTCCCCAGCCAGGAGACCCTTCCCAGGGCTCCCCAAGTCGGCCTCTGGTGGAGTACAGATTATCTTCATTCTAGTTCTGCACCCCTCCCCTACTACCCAATCACCAAGGCCCCTCAGGTGAGTAGCCCCAAGGCCTCCATTTTTCTTCGACAAAGAACATATCACCAGCACTTTCCATTTTCCTAGCCACATCTTTCATGCTTCACCAACATCCCTGAGAATTCTGGGTAGAGACCCCTGGCCTGGTGTTTGTAGACTCCCCTAGAGATGGCCTCATAGAGCTATGGAGGGGACCATCCCCAAGCCTTTGTAAGAACTAGTGTTGAGTTGAGTAGAGAGATCTGGCTGCATACATATACCATGCTGGCCTGGGTCCCTCGTGTGGTACTAAATGCAGCGGGGAAGAGGAGGGGGACCTGAATGCATGCCCCCCGAGGGCTTTCCCTAAGCGGATCCACAGGGACTGGGGCAGAGCAGGGTGCTTCAGGGTATTCCAAGAGGGAGAGCACAGCCCCCAAAAGATGCTCTCAAGAGGGGAAGGTAGGGACAGTGGGTGTCCCTGCCTGGCTGCAGAATGGTGTGTGGGTTAGGACTTTCTGAGAGCTGTTCAAACGGACCAGGATACCAGGGATACTTACAATAGGGCCTGGAGGACCGGGAGAGCCCCTCATGCCAGGTGGACCCTGCAGAAGAAACCAAAGGAAGTGGATGAAGAAGGTGAAGATGAGGAGGCGCCACGGCGGCCCACGGTTCCACACCTTCTTCCAGCTCCCTGCAGTTGCAGACCAGAGAGAGCTGCCGCCGCCGAGGCAGAACCACTTAGCTGATGCTGAAATGGCCTTTCCTTCAGTTCATTCAGTCATCCAACAAGCATTTATTGAGCAGCTATTATGTGCCCGGGCAAAAGCCCAGGGGCTGGAAACATAGCCATAAACAAAACATTAAAATCCCCGCTTCGTGGCACTTATGTCCTAGAGGCGAGGTGAACAGTTACAGATGGAACACGGCTGGCGCATAGTCGGTGCTCAGTTCACACCTGTGGCGTGTTCCTGAAGGAAGCAGATACTTGGGTGCTGGCTGCTGCTGAGGACAATGACGGCAAAGGGGATTCCCTGTTGCAGGGGGTGGGGGGTGGGAGCTTGAGGGGGGATGTGAGGTATGGGAGCCTGGGAGGGGGTGTGTGGGAGCCTGGGAGGGGGCGTGTGGGAGTCTGGGAGGGGGCGTGTGGGAGCCTGGGAGGGGGCGTGTGGGAGTCTGGGAGGGGGCGTGTGAGAGCTTCCAGTTTAGAAAGGGCAGCATGTGAAGGCCTCACTGAGAAGCTAACCCGTGACTGAACTGCTGCATGGGGAAGCAGGCCTGGAGAAGAGGGGTGCCAAGAAGGGAAGCAGCCAGGAACCAGCATGCCTGAGAAGCAGGAGAGGCAGAGAAGTAGGGGGACTCCAGGCCACAGGAGAGCCAGAGGAGCAGGGAGTGCTCAGGGCACGGGTGGACCCTGTGTCTCTGAGGCCCTAGCTGGATGAGGACCTGCTCCTCAGCCTTACCTCTTCTCCTCTTTGGCCTGGCATCCCTGGAGGACCAGGCAGGCCAGGGCTCCCAGAACAGCCAGGTTCTCCCTCACTGTTGTCTCCCTGGGGGAGGGGGACAGACGTGGTGGGCATATGGATTTGAGGAAGGGAGGGGGTCAGGGCAGGAGGGGTGGATGAAGGGAAGCAAGGATCCACGCACCCTGGCCTCCTCAGCTCTTGGGCGTTCCCTCTCTATGAAGCACTGTGGTAGACAAGAGAGGCTCTGTTAGGTAAGGCTGGTCAGGAGGCCTCACACACACACACACACACACACACACACACACGATACCACACCAGGCTTGCCAGCTCTCCCGGCTCAGTCTCTACCAGATGGAGATGGCGGGACCTGCACCAGGAAGCCCTTCTACACCAGGGAGCCCTCCTGTCCCAGCCTGCCTCTGCCCAGTTCCTACCCTGGCACAGTTGTCAAAACCTGGCACGCCAGGGATGCCCTGGTCCCCCTTTTCTCCTTTCTCCAGAAGGAAGGCTGGATGAGCCGTCTGGCCCTGGGCACAGTCACCACAGATGCTCTGATGGGGAAAACGGAAAGGACAGAAGGACCCAGGTCAGAGATGGGCAGCCTAGGGGATGCCCTCACAGAATGCAGGGCCCGGGCACCCTGCCCAGCAGTCCTTCACCCTCACACTCTCCTTCCCCAGCCACATCCCTGCAGCAGCTCCGCTCTGTCCTCAGGGGACCCGATCACAGCAATTGGCTCTGAGTCTCCTCCAGGAAGAGGCTCAGGTAGGGCCAAGCCAGAGCGCTTTCCAGACAGGAGTGTGGGAGGAGGCGGAGGGACCCGCGGAGGGACCATCTGTCCCGCCTGTTCCTGCAACCTGCACCCGCCGCGAGGACAAGCCCCAAGGATCCAGGATGAAAAAGCTGGCTCCTGGTGCCAGCACCTCTGCCTGGGGATGCCAGGAGACAGCCGCAGGAGGAGGCCCTCGATGGATGTTCCTGGGGAGGGCCTGCAGCTCAACAACTGTCACAGGCTCCACAGGTCCCTGGGTCTGAACTGTCTGTCCTTATAGGAAAGGCTTTCTCTGGATCAGGCACTGCCCTTGTTTGGTCACAGACTCTGAGAGATGATAGAGCCCTTGGGAGCCTGGAGCTTCTCTGTTGCAGGCGTGGTGCTGGGGTCCGAGGCAGGAGCCCCACGCTCACTTTCACTATTCCTAGTAACATCAATACCAACGGCCATTTGCACAGCAGCCATAAGGCCACGGGTTATAATGGGCCTTGGCACATTCAGTCCCAGGGCACAGAGAGGCTGCTTATGTTATGAGCATTGTAGAGATAAGAAAGCCGATATTCAAAAGAGGCAGTGTGATTTGTCCAGGTAAGCCCGGATTGGTCCCTGCCTGACTGTCTGGAGTCAGCACTTTCTCTGGGCTGCGGACACAGTGACCACTGTCTCCCGGCCAGCTCCCCTGGCTGCCGTCTGACTTCTCTTACAGGCTGAGTTCAGTTCCTGTGTCAGACTTTTTGTGGAGCCCTTGATTACAAAGCCAGCAAGTGAGATGTTAGAAGTGTGACCCATCTGGGGTTGGAGTCACACCATCACTGCCTGGAGGGCAGGGCCTGGGGGACTCAGGCTCCCCTGAGACCAGGAGAGAAGGGGGTGGGTGGTCTCCTTGCTGTAACCTCACTGTGCTGCAGCTCAGGGCTGGTGCAAGCTGCTTCTGGAAACATCCACGGTTCAGAGGGGCAGGGCAGGCAGCCCTTATACTGTGCCCTGACCAGAGCTCCCTGGGGTGGCATAATGTCCACGACACTGACCAGCCTGTGCCCAAGAGAGAAGCTAGAGGAGGCTTCATGGGGAAGGGTGTCCTGAGGCTGCCGCACTCCTAGAGAGGGGTGCAGGAGCTTGAAGTGAGCCTGCAGGAATGACCCAGCCCATGTCACTTCTAAAGGTGAATAAACAGGGGGGAGAGGAGACTGTAGGAAGCCTGAGGCTCCAGAGAACTTGGTCAGTCAGACCAGACAGCCCTTTGGCAGGACCGCAGGCCAACTCTCCTCCACAGCTGCTTTTTTTTTTTAAAGTCCCTCCCCCTGCTGAAGTCTTTTTAAACTGACACCCACCCACTCCCCATATCACTTCACTGTCACACTCTGTGTGATGCCATGGTGGCTTTTGCGGACCCAGGTGCTAGGGTGCTTCTTTGGCAACTGATGCGAGCTGACTTCAGGCTGGGTTCTGTCACCAGGAGCGCTGCAGGTGGGGGGATTTGCAGCCTTCCTTTAAGCATTCACTCAATAAATGCTGCCTAGAGGGTGGTTCCAAAGCCAGAGGCCCAGCCAAGCCCTCTCAGACAGCTGCTTAGGAGGTCCTTCCCCCAACGCAGGGTGCCAGCAGGCTCAACCTGCTGCTGTTAGGTGGCAGGCAGCTGAGCGCCTGCTGTGAGAATCCCGTTGGTGACACCTGCCAGCGGCCCTCTTACCTTGAGGAGGTGTTTCTCGATGGGTAAGGATCCCTGTGAGAGACAGATACACACAGCTTCTAGCTGGCCGGGAGGGGAAGTTTACACAGCCTAGAGGAGCAGAAGGAGGACCCCCACCAGAGCTAACGGGGCTGAGTGGCCAGCTCATTCCCAGGGAGGGCAGGAAGGACGATGGCCAGTGTGTCCTGGCTGATACCCACCAGCTCGGCAGTGAGCCCGGGCTGTCCTGGCAAACCATTGTGTCCAGGCACTCCCTGAAGCAGAAAAGAAACAAGAGCTCAGAGACTCTTAGTGATCTCCTTGCTAGGGCTCACAGCCCTGCCACCTGTCAGCCGCTCTTGCATGGGTGGTAGCTCTGACTACTCTAGGCCTCAAGGTCTCCCACGGCTGGGGGCTGCGGGAGCCAAGGAGGCACAGAAGTGGATGGTCCTTAAAAGTAGTTCCACTGGGAGCATTTCCTTGTGCAGCAGGTCAGAAGCTAGACAGGGGGTCTTCAATAGGGTGACTGCTGAGGGCTATTCTAAGCTGCTTTCCCGTACTTTCTCATTAATCACCATTGTAGTCTCCTGGAGGCTACAAGCGATTTGTTGCAGTCCTGGAAACAAAGGGACTCAGAGAAGGTCATAGGCTGAGTGATACAGATGTGTCACTGGGACTACTGGAGAGGACCACTGGCTCCCCAACCTTTCTTCATCCCCTACTTGTGCCCCATCCCTTGAAAGATGTCCCTGCAGTATTGGATGCTTGCCAATCGGAGCATCTAGGTGCAAGTCCTCACCACCCAAGTAACTTTTGGAAGAGTATGAGCCCAGCGCTGTGCCTCGGTTTCCTTCTCTGTAAGACGGTCATCATGCAGAGATGGCTTCGAGGAAGTCATGCTGCTGTGAGGGACACAGCACAGAGCCCCGATGTAGGATGTGCGGGGACACTCCTGTTAAGAGTTTGCCACCCAGCCTCTAGCTTCCTTGCATGTTCACATTGCACATTTGCATATTAAATACTCTGCTGAAGAAGGGAGGGTGTTCGGATTTAAATCCCCAGCACCTAACGAGGAGGCGGCGGCGCACGTTAAATATGTGTTGAATGAACGCATTGCTGCACAGCCTGCTCTTCCTGGTACAGGATTTCCTTGGCCTGCTCTGAGATCTGACCTCCCTTCAAGACCCAACTTCTGGCACTGGAACGGGTCAGCTGCCCCTGAGCAGCCCCTTTCCTATCTACAGTAGATGCTCCCACTGCTGGGTCACCACCCAGCCTCCTCTAGTACCCATTGGGACCCACAAGATCTAGAAGAATCGTACCTGACACATGGGTAATGCTTTGAATATTTTTGTTTAGATAATTGGTCTCATGCAGTCCTGAACGGCCTTACACTCACTATGTATCTGAGGATGGTCTTAAACTTCTGACCTCACTGCCTCTACTGCCTGGGGGCTGGGATTACAGGCATGTGCCACCTCGCTCAAGTTTTGTATGCTAGTCAAGCACCCTACCAACTGAGCGACACCCCAGCCGTTACTGCATTGTTCCACTCTCCAGTGCTGCGGTGTTAGCTCAAGCCTGAGAGTGTGATTCTTAGCCTGATTGAATTACATATCTGTGTTCTCCTGTACAAGGAGGGGATGCAGCCAGGTTTGACTACTACCTGCCAGTTGTTAAAAACCTCGGGCACATTTCTTAGCCTCTGTGTCTCAGGCACCTCATCTGGGAAATGGATCAAGACAAATGCCGTGTGAAGGCGTTGGAAGGATGCAGCCTCCAGCAAACAAGTGTCAGCCATCCATCCCTGGCTCCACCCCCCTGCACAGAGAAGCCTGGCACAGGGCAGGTGCCTGTGGCAGCCCCGGGTTGGTTGCGGGCACTGGCGTCAGATCCGATTCTGGGTCCTGGGATTACACTCAGCACTTTTTTTTCCCTGCCCTCGTTCCCCCAGTGTGGCTTGGCACAGTTCACACACTACGCCAGCTCTCCCTGGTTAATGGGTCACTTTGAAATGACTCAGCCTCCCCAAGCAAACTCCGTGCCCCCTGCTGACAGATCACTGGCTGCTGCTGGCACTGCACAGGAAGCTTGGACTCTTTCATCCCGTGCAGGGACTGCCAAGTGTGTGGTGTGGGCTCTGGTTCCTGGGGAGTGACCCCTCCCCTGAGGACTGTCCTGAAATGCAGAGGAAGAAGGAGGAAGGGCTCTGCTAGGGAAAGCCCCGAGGCTTTAATACCTGGCTGGGTGACCTGGGACAAGACACCTCACCTCTCAGAGCTTAAGCTGTCCAAGTTGTGACATAGTTCCCCACATGAAACATTGTGGGGACAGCTAACCCTCCGGGCATTCACGGTGTGCCAGGAAAGATTTCACACGCACTGAACACACAAGCTTATTCAATACTCGCAAGAAGCCACTGAGGCAGGTGCTATAATTATCTGTATTTCATAGATAAAGGTATGCAGACATCGCGAGGTTAAGTGACTTGCCCAGCGTCACAGAGCACATGGCAGAAAGGAGACTCAAACTGAGGCTGGAAGTGTGACACAGATCTCGGCTCCTCCTGATATTCCTTCCTTCCTATCTCTGGCCTCTGTGCTATTTCCTGAGGACACCATGGACATTCTCACTTCTAGGCCTTTGCACCTGCTGCTTTCCCTGCTAGGGGTGCATCTCCCCAGAGGTGCTCCTCCCCAGAGGTGCTCCTCCCCACGTGTGCTCCTCCCCAGACATGTTTTCTCCTCAACAGGTTCACTTGCATTTCCTTTACATCTTGATCCAAATGTCACCTTTGATTTGCATGTGCATATATGTTCAGGTGTACATGCACATGTGTGTGCAAGTCATGCGCATGTATGTGTATGCATTTGCACGTTGAGACCAGATGTTAACACTGGGTGTCTTCCTCAGTTGCTCTCCACCTTATTTTAATTTAATGTGTGTGTGTGCATGTATGTGCTCGTGTGTGTATACGTGTATGAGTGAGTGTGCGCGTGTGTACTGTGTGTATGTGAGTGTATGCCTCTGTGTGTGTCACACAATGACACAGCAAGCGTGGACAGGTCAGAGGACAGCTGAGGGTTTCCTTCTCTCCTTCTACCTTGTGGGATGTGGGGATGGGAGCCAGGTCAGCAGGCCTGCATGTGAGCGAGCGCCTTTATTGCTGGAGCGATCTCATCGGCTTTCCACCTTAACATCTGAGACAGGGTTTCTCGCTGAAGCTGCAGCTTACCTATTCACTTAGACTGGCTGGCCAGGCAGCCCCACGCAGCCATCCACCTGTCTCTGCCTCCCCAGCACTGGAGTTACAGGCGCAGGCCATTGTGCCTGGCTTTTTATGTGGGAGCAAGGGATCTGAATTCAAGGTCTTTAAGCTTGTATGGTGAGCACGTTACTGACGAGGCGTCTTCCCAGCTCTAAATGGCACCCATTATTCTTTAATATTTTTCACAAGTATCTTCCCTATTTTCCCACCATCCATCCCTATACCCAGCCTTATCATCCCCTTAGTCTAGATATTACTTATTGTCTGCCTCTCTTGCAGGGCTACTAATGCTTGATCCACCACTATATCCCAGCATCTAAAACCATACATGGGAAAGATCACATAGGCACAAATGCATGTCACACCAACACATACTGACTGCTGTTCCAACAGTGCACTCTGGACCAGTATAGTGCTTGGCCTCAGAGCCTGGGTTCTTGCCAGGCCTGGTGTGGATTCTATTAGTGGGTCTCCGGGGCTAAAACATGATAGGACGTTCCTCAGAATGAGGCTGGGAGTCCACAAGCCAAAACGAGGGATCTGTGAGCCCAGCACACCATGCGAGGAAGCCATGGCACTAAGAAATCACAGCAGATGTGTGCATAGAGGAACCAGTGCACTTGGGTCCAGCATGGAGGAGCCCCAACAACTGCTTGGTTCCTGTCCCCCCCCCCCAATCTCTAGACTCTCTTCTAGTCTCTAGTCCTTTTACCTGCAATCCAGGCATTCCGGGGGGACCTGGTGGTCCGGGGACACCTGGGGGACCCTGCAGGAGAGAAGACAAAATTAGAGGGGTGGAAGAGAGCTCCCTGCCACCATGGACGGCAGTAGTGTCATGGCGGGAAAAGCCGCGACAGGAGGCAAGACAAAGGACACAAGCCACACACACCTGCGGGCCCGGCTGCGAGGAGCTGCCCATCCATAGTCCCGGAGCACCCTGGGTAGGAGTCGGGGTCGCAAAAGAAGGGGAGAGGTTATAGGCAAACGTCTACACCAAGCACAGAGCTGCATGGGGACAGGGCTGGCTGGGACACAAAACCTGGCAGGGCTCTTGCCCACTGGCACCTGGTGAGGCAAGGAGCCAGGGGGCAAGGCAAGAAAAGAAGGTCAGCCCACTCACCGGCATGCCCGAGAAGATGGGCTCTCCCCGAGAAGGGCAGGAACACTCTCCCGGTTCACCCTGGCAAGACAAGAGCCGTGGTGTGAGGTAGCAGAGACGGAGAGTCTGGAACCTCATCTGGGAGGTGGCATGAGCTTTAGGAACGGAGATGCCATGTCTTCCGGCAACCCACAGGCCCCTCAGCTGCCCAAGGTGGATGATGGTAACTGACTCCATAGAGTGCAGGGGACAGGTCGTGTGTGGCGCGTAGTGGTCATTTAGTTAAGTCACCATCAGCCCAAGTAATCTCCCTGTAGCAATCAAAGCTCCATCCTGAGCAGCCCCACTCTCCAAGGCCCTGGCTGGCACTGTACCCTTCCGTCCTGGTTCCTCGTCCCTCCATCTTCCCTGTGAAAGGATAGCTGTCCACTAAAGGGACCTTGGTGTTCTCTGGTCTCCTGGGATCATGGTTGAATTCTGAGTCACCATTATCTACATGAAGTCAGGGTAGTACCCACAGGACAGCAAGGCGACCCCACCCACCCTCCAGCCTGAACACCTACTATGGGGCGATGGGACTCTAGCCCGTTCCCAAAGAGCAGCAGCCTGGGCCCTAGAGACTTACTTTCTCGCCTCGTGATCCCTTTTGGCCCTGCAGAGGAAAGAAAATACAGAGAGGTTGAATAGGTGGGAGCAGGAAGCCAGGCCAGCCACAGAACCCTGCAGCCTGGGCACGGTGCTCAGTGCTGCTCCTGAAAGCCCAGTCTGTCCTCTCAGCCCCACACCTGGCCCCTGCAGGGCAGTGCTATTCTGTTTTGCAAATGAGGAAACTGAGGCTGGAAGAAATTTCAGATCACATGGTCAGCACACAGACCTAGCCCCATGGATCTGTGGGCCCAGAGTCCCCACTTCCTTCTTTTTCTCTTTGCCCTCATTCTTCCTATTTCTGTGATCAGAGATAGGGAGAATGGAAGTTGTTTTATCCACTCCGAGACGCTGTTACATGCCTAAAGTCATACAGCTGGTGAGTGTGACACACAATTAGTGAGTGTGACACACAGCTGGTGAGTGTGACACACAGCTGCTGAGTGTGGCACACAGCTGCTGAGTGTGACACACAGCTGGTATGACACAATCAGTGAGTGGGACACATAGATAATGAGTGTGACACAATTAGTGAGTGTGACACACAGCTGGTGAGTGTGACAATCAGTGAGTGAGACACATAGATAATGAGTGTGACACAATTAGTGAGTGTGACACACAGCTGCTGAGTGTGGCACACAGCTGCTGAGTGTGACACACAGCTGGTGAGTGTGACAATCAGTGAGTGAGACACATAGATAATGAGTGTGACACAATTAGTGAGTGTGACACACAGCTGCTGAGTGTGGCACACAGCTGCTGAGTGTGCCACACAGCTGGTATGACACAATCAGTGAGTGGGACACATAGATAATGAGTGTGACACAATTAGTGAGTGTGTGGCAGACCAGGAGGCCTCCTGGGTGGGATATAACAGGAGAGATCGGTCAGTGCTTCTGACTAGGATAAAGCTTGAGCAAACACACAGATGTGCTGTGGCCCAGAGAGGTTGCTTTGCTGCAAGACATCCCCATGATTGCCTTCCTGGGGGCAGTCCACCTTCACATCCGGGGCTCAAAGCCACCCTGGGACAAATCTCCAACTCCACCTTTAGCCTAGGGCTCCCTGAGACAGGCAGGGATTCTGATGGTCTAGTTCTGCTGGGCAAAACCGACCAGTCCATACTGGCTTGGGCGAATTCCTGCCCGCCTAACCCCCCCCCCCCGCCCCCATAGGCTTTGGCACCACCAGGCAGATTCTATCAATGTTCTCCAAACTCAAACAACAATTGCTCTAGGGATCTACAAAGGATAGGGAAAGGATAGGCTCACTGGGCTATTTTCAACATTACCAAAAGCTCAAGAAAAATTATACATTTGCCCAGGGCCCAGCATGGCACGGGCTGGCTGAAAGGTGGCATTTCTTTGATTCAGGCTAAAATTATCATTTTGTAAAATTCTAGTGGGTTCACGTGGAGTAGAAGCTGACTATTAGACAGGTCTTTGATGACTAAAATGAGAAAATGCACTTATTATTACCTAATCTATGCAATTTGCTCAATAGACACATCTGTTAAGCATGGAGTCATTGTCTTGGGCAGACTGGAATAAAACGTTTCTATTCCCTCAGACACTCAGTGCATGGTCCCGATGGGCTCCAGGGTTTTACAGTAAGGGATGGGCTTCAAATTCCCAGCTCCACCCTCTACTCTCTGGTCTTTGCTCTCCCTGTGTATGGATATGAAAAACCCCAGCAGCCCCTAGCTCATACCTGCAACCCCAGTACTTAGGAAGCAGAGAGGAGACGGTTGCCAAAAGTTCAGTACGAGCCTGGACTACACAGCTGAGTTCCAGTTAAGTCTGGCTTATAGTGTCAGTCCTTGTCTCTAACATCAATAATAATCATCACAACAGCGTCTTTCTGCATGTTCAGAGCTGACTGAGCACAGGGAGGGCTCAGTGGGCCACTGCTCCAAAAATGGAGATGACCATTGTTCCCTTTATTCAGAAGCTAAAAATGTATATCTCCAAGCCGGGGAAGAGGTGAGGCGGTGATTCCTAGAGGCTGAGAGGGAGAAACGGAGGGAGCTGGATAATGGTGACCACATTTCTACTAGTTTGGGTAAACAATTTCTAGTTTTCTACAGAACAGGAAGGTGACCCCAGTTTACAAACAGCACAGTGGCTGAGGGTTCTGGACACAAAGAAATGATGATCAGAAGATGACATACGGATCACAGAGACTGGCTCAGCTCACCTCGGGTGAATGTGCCCTGGTAATACGGATAATTACTACAGCTGATTTTAAAAGTAAAATGCTGGGCTGGAGCAATGGCTCAGCATTTAAAAGCACTTACTGCTCTTGCAAAGGACCCAGGTCAGAGTCCCAGCATCTACATGGTAGTTCAGG
The DNA here is from genome assembly GCF_000001635.26 of Mus musculus. Classification (NCBI taxonomy): domain Eukaryota; kingdom Metazoa; phylum Chordata; class Mammalia; order Rodentia; family Muridae; genus Mus; species Mus musculus. The sequence goes on along the minus strand of NC_000070.6, from coordinate 130,069,912 downwards.
ACCATCTGCAACTGCAGATCCAGGGGATCGGACACTCTATTCTGACCTCCGCAGGCACCAGGCATGCATAACGCAAGCAAAACATTCATACACATAAAATAAAAGTAAAGGGAAATTGTGTGTGTGTGTGTGTGTGTGTGTGTGTGTGTACATGTATGTGTGTGTGTATGGGTACACATGTATGTGTGCATGCATGTGGAGAGGTCAGAAGTCAACTTTGGCTGTCATTCCACAGGAGGCACCTATCTTGGCTTAAGTTGTTTGATTTGTTTGCTTGTTTATCTCTCTTAGGTACCTGGGACTTTACAGTTAGTCTAGGCTGATTGGCCAGGGAGTCCTAGGGGTTACAGTATTGGGGTTGCAGGTACATGCAGTCACATCTGACCATTATTTGTTGTTGTTACTGGTGATGGTAGTAGAGGTTTTTGAGACAAGATGTCTCTATGCAGCCCTGGCTGTCCTAGAACTTGCTTCTGTAGATCAAGCTAGCCTTGAACTCAAGAGATCTACCTTCCTCTGTCTCCTGAGTTGTTTGTTTTTGAGACAGGATCTCTCTCTATAGTTCTTGGCTGTCCTGAAATAGGCTATGGAGACCAAGCTGGCCTTGAATTTGAAGAGATCCATTGCCTCTACCTCCCAAATGATGGGATGAAAGGCGTTTTCCCATTACCTGGCCACATCTGACTTTTTACATGGATGTGAGGACACAAGGGGCAAACTTGTGGCCTCATGCTTGTGCAGCAAGCACTTTATACACTGAGCCAGCTCCCTAGTCCTTGAACACCCCTCACACACACACACACACACACACACACACACACATACACACACACACACACACATATATATATATATATATATATATATATAATTTTTAAAAAGAGACATACTGAGAGATGACTCAGCAGTTAAGAGCACTTGCTGCTCTTCCAAAGGACTGGAGTTCAGTACATAGCATCCAAAGGTGTATACACACACACACACACACACACACACACACACACACACACACACACACACACACAGAGGGCAGCCCAGGAGGCCTGTCTCCTCCCACCCCAGGCTGCTGAGACAGAAGCATCAGCTCCGTGCCCTCTCCCCAGCAGCAGTGTCATGACCCAACAGCTCCAGCATAGTCGTATGTAGGAAAGGCTCTTACCGGAGGCCCCGAGACACCAGCACCAGGAGGTCCCATGGGTCCTATGGCTCCTTTGGGCCCCGGAGATCCCTGTGGGGGGGAAGAACAGGCTCTTGAGGCATGGTTTGAAGCCAGCACTGAGATGTACTGAATGGATCTCAGGCACCCCTCTGACCAGCATCACTTGGCCTCAGGTCCCCATGCTGCAGCTCCAACAACCGCAGCAGAAGAGGCTCACCTGGGCACCCTTTTCCCCAGCTGAGCCAGGTGGTCCCCGAGGTCCGGGAAGGCCCTGCAGATGGAAACATGTCTGGTAATCTCTTCTGGTAAAATGGCCCCTTGCCCTGTCAGCCACCTCCAGGCCATAGGAGACCTACCTGAGTGCCAGGCAAACCCTGGGTTCCAGGCTCCCCCTGCAAGTCAGAATGGGTAGTCTGTGGCACAGCGGCCAAAGGCACCTGCCCCTTGTACCTGTGTCACTGGCAGATCTGGGAGGGTGTCTGCCAGTCCCAACTCAAGAGAGCTCCCCACGAAGACTCAGGGTTAAAGTAATAAGGGCAAAGCCAAATTCTGGCAAAGCATGTTGCCATAAGCCCTTCTTTAATCCCAGCACTTAGATGACAGAGGCACTGGCAGATCTGTGTGAGTTCAAGGGTAACCTGGTCTACATAGTGAATTCCAGGATAGATAGGTCTATGTAGAGAGACCCTGTCTCAGAAGAAGAAAGAAGAAGAAGAAGAAGAAGAAGAAGAAGAAGAAGAAGAAGAAGAAGAAGAAGAAGAAGAAGAAGAAGAAGAAGAAGAGGAAGAGGAAGAGGAAGAGGAAGAGGAAGAGGAAGAGGAAGAGGAAGAGGAAGAGGAAGAGGAAGAGGAAGAGGAAGAAGGAAGAAGGAAGAAGGAAGAAGGAAGAAGGAAGGAAGGAAGAAGAGGAAGAGGAAGGAAGGAAGGAAGGAAGGAAGGAAGGAAGGAAGGAAGGAAGGAAGGGAGAAGAAGAAGAAGAAGAAGAAGAAGAAGAAGAAGAAGAAGAAGAAGAAGAAGAAGAAGAAGAAGAAGAAGAAGAAGAAGAAGAAGAAGAAGAAGACGATGACCACCACCACTACAGATATCAGGCCAGGCTGCTGTGTGACCCCTGGTCACAGAGCTGTGCCCTTAGCATCTAGTGACAGGAAGAGCTCCTGGATTGGGGAACTGGCAGCTATGGAAGTGTTGGAAGCAATCAGGAAGGCAGAGGTGAGGGGAGATACTCACCTGGGGTCCCTCAGCACCCGTGCCTGGAGGTCCAGGCTCTCCCTGAAGAGGTAAAACAACCCTGGCTGGAAATTCTCAGCCCATCCCCCAGCCTCTTTGTAGCCTCCTCTACTTCCACCTTTCACCAGTCTGGAATCCCTCATTCCAGGCTTTCTGTCTCACAGTTCCCATCCCCCATTCCTCCCCCTCCTCCTCCCCATCTTCCCCCCCCCCCAAAAAAACCCACCAGGGAAGGGCCTTCATTCCCATACAAACCTGAGTGCCCTTCGGTCCTGGGGGCCCTTGAACTCCTGGTAGACCAGGCTGGCCCTAAAAGGAACAGGGGAACCCATGGATAACCTTGGTGTGTTGGCCAGCTAGAGAAGCAACACACCGGCAGGGAAGGGTGAGAGGATGAACCAATGGCACTTACTGGTTTACCGGGATGGCCCACACCTTCTGGACCTGGCTCTCCTTTGGGGCCAGGTTTCCCAGGCAGTCCCGATACATCGGTCAACGCCCCCTGCAGGCTAGGGCAGGCAGTGCATCCATCACCCTGGTCAGAGACAGGGGGAGCCTGTGAGCTAGATCTGAATGCCAGGCCTGGGGGCATTGCAAAGGGTTCCCCTGCATCCTCTGAGAGCCCCACCCCTCTTCTGCTTCTCCTCCGCGGAGAAAACAAAATAGATCCCAGGTACTCCAAGCTGCAGTAAAGCGCCTGTGGAATCTAATGCCCCGGTCTCCCTTGAGGCTCTTTGCAGTACCACTCATTAAAGGCCCCTTGATTTCTGTTTGCCCACACAACAAACTCCTCTCCCACGCCTGGCCCACCGACCTTTTCTCCTTTTGGTCCTGCAGGACCTCGAATCCCAGGCTCTCCAGATATCCCAGGCTGCCCTGTGATGCCTGGTGTTCCAGGGTCTCCTGGATTCCCAGCATCCCCCTGTAAGGAGTCGTGTTTAAGGAGGACAAGTGTCACCCAGCTGGGAACAGAGTGCCCCTTGAGACCTGTGGGCAATCACAGTCCCTTCTGTGGGCTGGGGGCTAAGAAGGGAGTGGAGATTAGGAGGAGCAATCAAGGAAAGGGGGGAGGGAGAAGGGTGGGCGGTCACATGGAGTTGGATGGGTGGGAAGGTAGAGGGGATATGGAAAGAGTTTGGAGGGAAACAGATCAGAATATATTCTGTTAAAATGTATTTTCAATTAAGGAAGGAAGAGGGAGGAGGGAGAGGGGGAAAAGGGAGGAGGGGGAGGGAGGAGTGGGCATAGAGGCCTGTACTGTATGTCGACCAGGGTACCCACCCACCTCTATGCCTATTCACATTCTCTCACCTTCTGCCCCTTGAGTCCACGCTCTCCTGCTTTACCCTGAGGAGAAAACGGTCTCAGCACCGGTTCCCACAGGATGAACACCCCTGGGTACCCAGCACTGTGGGCAACCCAGGGGATGTGGCCGACTGTGAGACACAAGGCTGGGGAACCTGTCTACCGTTGGAGACACTTCTGCCTGTATGACCTAGGCAGATCACCTCACCCATCCCCTTATCTAGCCTCAGTTTCCCCATCTGTCAAACGAGGCTGATAAAGCAGTGTGGGCTTCTGCACCATAGAGTTCTTGTGAGGTTACTCTTCGGCTGGGCCAGTGTTTGCTGTCACAATTCGAGCAGCAGCTATCATACCACAGCCACTCTGCCATTTCTCCAGAGTCTCTTGTGTGCTGCTCAGGGCTTCACCCAAATCATGACTGGGTTCACCTCGAAGGACAGGACCCAGATGGACAGAGAACAAAAGAAACTTGCTCAAGTCAAAGATCTTTTTTTTCTTTTAAATCGGAACCAGCTTGGAACCCAGCTCTGCTAAGGTTTCACCATTCTATGTCCCAGGATGAAGGACAGAAGTGTGTATAAGGGATGCACACAGGCTGCACTAGACACAAAGGTGTTGCTCTCATCCCACTTGGCCCTGCTGCTCAAGAAGTCTAGAGATGCTGCGGGCACCATTGCTCTTTCGTGCATCCTGCCCACAACCATCTCCAGAATTTACCTGCTTCCCAGGCAGCCCGAAGCCCGGGGACCCAGGCTCTCCCTTCTCTCCAGCTGGGCCGGGCAGATGAACCACACGCATGTCCCCATCTTGTAGCTCAGACAAGGCTGTGCAGGGCTCACAGGGCTCCCCCTGCAGAGCAAGGATATTGGGTTAAGGGGTTCCTGCAACCTGAGGCTTGGGATCCAGGGCTGCAGAGCGTAGCTAGTTCCAATGTGGCACATCTACCAAGTGAGGGATGTCTCAGGAGAGATTGGGAGCACGTGACGAAGCAAGACAGAAGCAAGGCCATACCAGTAAGAGCCAGAATTTACCCCCACAGACTGCAGGGGACCCAAGATTTGGAGTGGAACGGGCCAGAAAAGAGACATTTTCTTCAGAGGTGTGCCCTGACAACATGCAAGGGATGCCCCAGACTGACCTTTGCCCCTTTGATGCCAGCTGGTCCCACTGGTCCTGGTGATCCCTGCATGAGAAACCACATAAGCCAATGCCCAGAACCTGCCTAGCCTATGCAGACAAGCCCTAGGCTCTCAGTTCCCCTGTGAAGCGCAGTACCTTCTACCATGCCCTCCCCTGAGCCACTGCCACCTGAAGAATACATACCGGAACTCCAGCCGGTCCTGTATCGCCAAAACTACCCTGAGGGCCAAGCAGAGAGCACAAAGTTAAAGAGGAAACAGGGCAGACCTGCGGGTACACGAGAGGACCTTTGGGATGTCCACTGGCAAGGGAAAGTAAGACTCAGAGATTAGGACTCCTCCCAACCCCCCAGGGACCCCTGACCAGCCACAGTCTTGAAGCTATGTCTCTATAACCAGCTCCTGTCCCAGAAGCCCAGACTTGGCCTCATGCTACCCAGGCTGAGATCGAATAGTCTTTTCTCCAAGAGCTGTTCATCAAATGCCCTTTGGCCCTGAGCACTGGGCTAGGTGCTATGAATGTGAACATCACAGGCAAAAATGCCTCCTGGACCTTGCACACTTAAGAGCTTTCTTACAACAACAACAACAACAACAACAATAATAATAATAATAATAATAATAATAATAATAATAATAAGAAGAAGAAGAAGAAGAAGAAGAAGAAGAAGAAGAAACTCTATGCTATGTAGTCAAGGTTGACCTTGAACTTCTGATCCTCCTGCCTTGGGTGTGCACCACCTTGCCCAGTTTATATAGTACTGGGGATCAAGCTCAGGGATTTGAACATACCAGGCAAGCACTCTACCAGCTGAAGTATATGCTCAGCTGTGTGTGTGTGTGTGTTGTATGTATATATGGGTAGCAGCCAGAGTTGACATCAGGCATCTTCCTCAATCATTCTCCACATTTTAATTTATTTATTTTTATTTTTATGTGCATTAGTGTTTTGCCTGTGTCAGGGTGTCAGATTCCCCTGAAACTGGAGTTACAGAGAGTTGTGAGCTGCCATGTGCATGCTGGGAATGGAACCCGGGTCCTCTGGAAGAACAGCCAGTGCTCTTGCCTGCTGAGCCATCTCTCCAGCCCCTCTCCTCACTGAGCCTGAAGCTCAGCAGTTCAGCTTGGCTGACTGGTCAGTGAGCTCCAGGGTTCCGTGGGTCTCCTCACCCACAGTGCTGTGGCTCCTGGTTTTTTTTCGGTGGATGCTGGAAATTCAGATCCAGGTCCTCATGCTTACAAGGCAAGAGCTTTATGGCTGGAGCTTTTAAAAGAGTAACCTTAAATGGTAACGAGTGTGATGAAGGAAACAAGGTAATGATGTAGACCAGGAAGGAATCCCGTTTATATGGGTCGTCCGGGGTAGGACCGTGATCATCAGACAGATGAGAATGAGGCCAGCCATTGGAAGGAGGTGGGGAGGAGCCTTCTGGGTTTCTACAGGAGTGAAGTCTGGAGGTGGGAACAGTCTCCACATATTCCAGTGTGTGTGTGTGTGTGTGTGTGTGTGTGTGTGTGTGTGTGTGTGTGTGTAAGAAGGCTCTGCTGGCGAAAGCAAAGGAAGGCACAGAGGAGGAGGGGAATCCAGGAGAGAAGATGCTCAGAATGAGGGCCAGCAGGACTGTGGCACGGAGTCAAGTCCCAGAAGGCATGTAAGCAGGAAGTTCTGTCACTGCAGTTCTTTCTACAAAGGCACACTAACTGCTCGGTGATAAATGGGCTGTTGAAGGGCCACAGTAGACACATGCAGGCCAGAGGAGGTCACTACCATTAGGAGTGAGACCATGGGGACCCAGGGGCACACGTGAGAGAAGCAGGGAGAGCCGAGGGAGATGTGGCAGTACCATCGGGACTTGTGTCTGGGGTGGGATGAAGGGGGAAACGATGTGGGGAAAGGAGTGAAGGATGACATTGGCTTTGGGGATTTGGGTTATGCGATTTGCTGGGATGGAAAAGGCCTGGTGGCACAGGCCTCTAAGCCAGCTACTTAAGGAGGGGTAGGTAGGAGGATCACAGGTCGAGGCCCGTCTGAGGTACATTGTGAGTTCAAAGCCAGCCTGGGCAACTTAGTGAGACCCTATCTCAAAATAAAGGGTAAAATAAGGGTTCCTTAAGTCTCTATGGAGCAGGGGACGCAGCTCAGTGTAGAGTGCTTGCAAAGCATGTGCTAGATCCTGGTTCAATCTCAGTAGTGTGCACTCGCATGCATGCATACCCACACATGCACGTGCACATGCACACGCACACACACACCCATGCACACAGGGGCACATCATACACACTAATGGAAGGAGAGCAGGGTTTGGGACGGGTACTAAAACTCCATTTGAGAAATACCATGTGAATCTGAACACCCCCCACCCTGCCCCCAATGTGTCTCCCACTTGGGCACTGGCATCCACAGAGCCCCTCATTTGAGCAACCCTCTACTAGAAATCTAGAACAATCATGAATACAAATGTGAACATGGGCATCCAAGTCCAGCCAACCAGCCGAGGAGTGGAGATCATAGACTCTGGAGCCAGACTTCCCCAGGCTCAAACACCCACAAGGCACAGGGAGATTCCCTGGGCCTTTTTCTGTCTCTTTTTCCTCATCCAGAAGATGGGAATAGTAGAGAACTGTACTCCATTAGAACATGGGAGAATGAAACAAGATTAAAACATGCACAAGGCTTGGAACTGTGCCTGTCACGTAATAAGTAGAAAGGAGAGTTAAATATTATTTTGCTTTAAGGTAGTCTTGGATGTGCTTAATCGTTTTAGATTATCATTAAATTAAAAATACAACACTAAGGAATTCTCTTGGAGAACATGAGGTTCTTAGAACTAAATTCCTTGACTCTGCTCAGGGAAACCCTGATGGATATTTTTGTCTGTGAAGCTGCAGTTTGACCCCTGCCTCCCTAGCCTCCCAGGGCTGTCTCCCCGTGCCTCTCCCCTTGCCTTGCCTGTGCCCCCTGATATCTATCCCAGACCTCACCTTCTCCCCTTTCAGGCCTCTTGGCCCAGGAATTCCAGATGTGCCCTTAAAACAAAACAGAAAACATCAAGATGGAGTTACAGCATCCCTGCCTGACACCCCTCCAAGCTCCCGGTGTCCACCCAGCAAGAGAAAGGAACGAGGGACCGCTAGACAGTTACTACTTTACAAGTAGCAGCCTAGCACAGGGACAAAGGAAAGTACCAGAGTGCAGGCTGCTTTGTGGCGAACTCTTGGTCCCTGCCCCAAAGCATGGGACCCAAAGAGCCAGGACAGTCATTAGTATGCCAAGGGCAGGTCACTCACCGGAAGGCCAGGTAAACCATGGCCAGGAGAGGGCCCAAGATGCTGGGCTCCGACCCCTGAACTACAGGATGAGCAGGGCTCCCCCTAGGGAAGGAAGAGAGCAGTCAGAATCATCTCGGTGGACAGAAGGCGAGGACCAGGGCACGGGGACACCTCACCTTCTCTCCTTTCATTCCTTGGATGCCTGGATCTCCCTGCAAGGAAAAAAAAAATGGTTCGTGGGCTAAGAGTAAGAAAATTGGGACAGCCCAAATTGCTCCAGCTATATTTAAGGACAGAGGGTGACACATCACATATATGCCCTTTAAATTGCCCCATTCCTGACGGATTCATGCCAGAGGCAGTGCCCATCAACCCATAGAACAAAAAGGGAAATAACAGCCTAAATGTCCATGTTAGAAAGTTCTTTACATACCCGGTCACCTTTCAGTCCCACAGTTCCTAGGCCCTCCTGAAAGAGAGGGTATATGAAGGAGTAGGATGAGAAGGCTGGACTAGGACCTTAACCCTTGCCCTCACCACTTCCTTTCATTTCTCTACCCAATATCCAAACCTAGCCAAGCTTCACTTACAGTAAGATGTGGTTTCACCCTACCCTGCCCAAAGGATACCCTAGAGTCTCTTGGGGAAAAGTTCTGGGAGGTTGCCATGGAAACCTGGGATGACACTCTAGCCCACACCAAGCTCTATGGTTCAAATTCCATCTAGGCTACACTCAGTAATCTCAGTGGTACTGAGAAGCAGCCAGTCCCTCTGGCTGTCTTGCATCTGTCTTGTACATATGTTCCTCAGTGGCCACTTGGGCACTCACCCAGGCTGGAGCAGGATCACCTGGTTCCCCTTTAGGCCCTGGTTTTCCAGGGAGCCCCACAAAATTCTGGGACCCTTCAGGCAGCGTTGGGCACACTTCACAGGGGTCACCCTAGCAGAAGAGAAGAACCACAAGAGGTTAGGGTGGGGCCGAGACCTCGGGCAAGACGAAGGCTCCTGTCACACCTGTTTTAGGTGTTTTCCCATCATCCAAGCAGACAACAGGACAACTGCAGGGGCTGCCTGTCCAAGTGACTCATTCACTCAGGGAAGGAGTCCCTGACAGCCTGGAACTATGTCCTCAAAGCAAGCCAGGGGAGATACATGCACCCAATTGACAGACATGAGATTTGGGCTGAGAGAGAAGCTAAATGGCCCTCCATGCTCATAGACCCTGCAGATGCCTGAGACAGAGTCTGGATCTGCCTGACTCCCCCCCCCACACACACACACACCTGTTCCCAACTCAACCCAATCTAGGGCAGCCACACAAGGAGCTTACCTTCTCTCCCTTAGTCCCTGGCACTCCTGGTTTCCCCTATTGGGAAAGTTAAAAGAGAAAGAGAGAGAGAGAGAGAAGCATGGGACATTAAGGCCGGGCACAGGGTTTAGTATTCTGGTATATTGGTATATCAGGGAGGAGCTGAGGACCCAAGCCCTTCCCCCTGGAGACTCTGGAAGAGCAGATCTGGGCCTGGTGGGCTTGTGGTCACTCACCGGCTTCCCTCCTGGGCCTTCCTTTCCTGGTATTCCAGAGCTGCCCTGTAATCGGAAGGGTTAAAGGGGAGGCTCCCACTGATGTGACCTTTGCCTGTTTGCCCCTTCATTCTGACCCTCAGCTGAGCCTCCCATCTCAGTGTGGACCACTGGCTGGATAAACCCTTTTTTCCTATTGCCTGTCTACCTGTGTGCCTAGCTCTGAAAAAAGATAAGAGGTGACAAGGGCTCTGAGTATCCTTCCCTAGTACAAGGAGGAGGTTACAGACAGACAGACAGACAGATAGATAGACAGACTGACCACTCCAGTTCCAGTAACTGGCTGCTCACCATGGCCAAGGCTCCCACCCCAGCTAGTAGTGGAGTAGAGACAACCCCCCACCCACCCCATACAGCCTGGCTGAACTGAGCCGCTCTCAGCCCATCGCCTGGTCACCTCCTGGCACGCGCACTGCATGATCACACCCCACCCCATGTCCATGACACCCCTGTGCCTACCTTTTCTCCCTTAGGGCCTGGTGGGCCACCTGGATCTCCCTGATGGCAGAAACAGGGTGATACAAGTTTCCTCTTTACAGCATGGTGATCAGTTTTGTCTTAAGCCACCCTCCAACCTGCACTCCTGGGACTGGGTCTCATCCCCAACTCAGCCCCACCCTGGTGGCGGGGGGGGGGGCGGGGGAGACAAAGGTCTCCAGAGAGGGCAGCAGGGCAGGTGAGGGGACACTTACAGGAGTCCCAGGCAGTCCTATCCCAGGTGGTCCAGGGAGGCCAGGTGGCCCAGGCTCTCCTGCCAGTCCCTCAGGCCCAACAAAGCCTGGGTCTCCCTGTCACACAGGTAAGTGAGTATGAGAGGGGCACCACCTTACTACCCCTACCGCCTGCCCCTTCCCACACCCAGGCCTGCGACTCACTTTCTGCCCTTTGGGTCCAATGACACAGATCTCTCCTGGCCGACCCTGTGGATAAGAGGGCCAGGTAGGGACAACCAGGATCCTGGCACCTGCCCCACTGAGACAGGAGGGTAATTACCCACCTGTACCCCCCTCACCTTCCCTCCCCCAATGCCAGACCTTAACCTGGTGCCCTGAGACCAACAAATGTCAAAGGGCGGGGTTCAGTATCTGTACCCGCTTTGCTACGCCTCCTGGGACATAGCACCTCACTTCCTTGGCCAGGAGGAGGAGGGTGGATCTCTGAGTTAGATTCTAGCATTCTGAGGCCTAGGGAGGGTTTCCCAGCCACATACATCTCGTCCTGGCTTTCCTGGAAGTCCTTTGAGGCCTCCATCACCCTTCTCCCCTTTCTGGCCCTGGAGAAGGAAGAGACAAGGGAGCAGGACTGAGGAAAAGAAGCAGGATGGTTCCTGTCGGGGGAGGGGCAAGCGCCTTCCAGAGTCCCCCCCTCCCTGACTCTGCCTCTTCTAAAAAAAGAGAGCCTTCCACAGGAGGGCAGACAACAGAAAGAACTTCCAAGCCAGCTGGACCTCTCATTCGACAAGCATGTAGGCATTCCCTTCTAGATGTGATGGGTATTTGGATCAGGCAGGAGACTAGAAGGGATGGGGAAGGGGCAGTGAACCCTGCCAACTCTCATCATCCTCTAGGGGCTTCTCTCCTCTTGAATGGAGGGCCTGGGGTCCATCCACGCACCCACCCCTCCAAACATAAGCCTGTTATTACCTTCTGGCCTGTTGGTCCTGGGAGTCCTGGGGGTCCCTAAGATGAGGAGGGGGCACAAATGAATGATGAGGCTGAACCCAGGATCCGTCCTGCCCTGTGGCGGGTCCCAGGCTTACCAAGTCCCCTGATTCTCCCTTCTCTCCTTTCGGGCCTTCTACACACTGACAAAAGAGACAAGAGGAGTATTAAGTGGCCAGAATGGCCTTGTCTTAGCCCTGAAGCAGGCCTTACCTCCCAGTCAGTCTTACCTGAAGTGGGGCATCAGGGGACACTCGAACACAGTCATTGCCCTGTGAGTAAGGAACAGGGGTCAAGGCTAGGACCTTCTGGGGGAGTCGACAAAAACCTGTTGCTAGGAAAGACCCAGGTACCCCTAGAATAGACACTTCTGCACATTAGCCCCCACTGAACCCTGCCCAAACACCCGTGTGGCCAGCTTTCCTCTGAGAGGAGGGGGTGCTGGTTTACATCCCATGAAGCCTCCCAGCTAGGTGGGAGAGGCCCCGATGTGGACTTGGTTAGGGTACTTACCCGTGCTCCCTTCTCTCCCTTGGGGCCTGATGGTCCAGTCAGGCCTCGTTCGCCTTTCCCTCCCTGTGGGTAAAACCAGAATGATGTCTGTGCCAAAAGAGAGCCTGAAAAAAGGGCTCCCCACCCCTGGTTGCCTCCACCCATCTACTCTGTAAATGCACGCACACACACACACACACACACACACACACACACACACACGCACATGCACACGCACACGAGCACATGCACACACAAACCCTCCTCCTACCCCCCACACCATGCACTCATTACACACAGTGCGTGGACTCCATACACACCAAAAGGCTATTTGGCAAACCTACCGGCTCACGCAGGGAGTATCCCTTCCCCCACACCCATGGGCATGCACATTAGCAAACACAACAGCATATCCTCAGCATGTGAACACGTTGTGTAGACATGCAGGATGACATAAGCCCATGACAGCTAATTGTCAAGTTTCCTGAGCTCGAACCCCGTGCTTGCTAACACAGGACTCAGGGCAGAGGCAGGGTCACCTCCCTGAGACTCAGATTCTTCATCAGTAAAACAGAAACGATGCCACACCTGTCTCCAGGAATGAGCAAAAAAAAGCCTGGGTGCTGTCAGCAGTACGATGGGCAGAGCCCCCACGCTCACAGCCGGCAAAGGAAACACAGCATTCGCCTACATGAGCCATGTTCACCCATCACCCACAAGCTTGAGGCCCATCAGGCCTGCAGGTATACATGGGCTCAATCTTCAGCCTGTGGCCACATGGGTGCAGACCAGCAGACGTGTGTTCCAGAACATTACAGGCACACCCACATACGATCACTGTGACCTATGGCTGACACCGTGAGTCCTCAGATGCCAAAGGGGAGCACTCGCCTTCTAGTATTGCACACACAGGGCACAGGGCCTGGTACCCAGAGGGCTGCAGCAGGTGGTAGTTCTGGACTCTATACACACAGCCCACTGGTTCTAACACAAGCTTACGCACACTGGGGGATAGTTCTGCTATAAATGCAAGACCACAAGAGCCACATGAAGTGGGAAGGACCACAGTCACCAAGGGAAGATAGGAGAATTCTGATAAGGTCTTACCTTGAGGCCAGAGGGACCAAGTGTGACCTAAGGGAACAGAAGAAGGACAAGAATATTAAACTTCAGGGAACAACCCGCGGTCCAGAGAGAGCAAGGAAGTCAGTTGGGTTCACCACAACATGACCAAAGTCCAACGCCAGGTCTGCCTCCTAGGCCAATCAGCATGCTGACACTACTTTTCAAGGCTATAAAGCCAACCTAGGGGTCTACTTTCTCCAACCTGCCTGCTTTTGGCCAGCCCCACCTCAAATTGTTAGGCTAACATGGTCACTCAGTTGCCATGGCAACCCCAGTGCATTTGGGATTTTATGGGAGACTGGGTAGAAAAAGAGACAGGCTGGCTGGAAGAAGTGTGGGTACTTCTAACCCCCCCCCCCCGAGAATTAGGAGATCCATGCCCTTTGTGAATGAATGCTAAAAACACAGTAACTCTCGATGCCTATGGAAGGGGCACAATAGGTACCAGACAGCTCACATGAGCCCCAAACCCTGTCCTTCCAACTCCCAGTGGGAAAGCTGGGCTAGGCTAGCTTTGGAGGAGGAGGAGAGGAGAATGTTCAGGCTCTGAGCTGTGAGACACTGGGCTGTTCCGGCCCTGCTCTACGTCTCCAAGGTGGCATATGGTACCTTGTGATCAAAGTGGGTCTGAGGCCTGGAGGCACAGCTGAAATCAGCAACCAAGGTCTTGAGTCCTGTTCTCCCCCGACCCCATCCCCTACTCAGGCCACCACCCTAGATCACAACACTCCATTGAGACGTCAGGGCCAGTGCTGCCTTCAAGGCAGCCCTGGCTTGGTGGGCTTAGGGGTGGGGACAAGCCTAGCTCTGGGAATCAGGCAGGGGAGTGATGGGAAATTGAACAAAGCCCCCCTTGTCCTCTACCAGGAAGCTCCAGTCCACTCCAGGCAACACCCACTCCCAGACTGGCTCCTTCATTGACTCACATTGCTCTCCCGGGCACTGTGGGCACAGGGTGGGCACTGAAAAGCAAGAACAGGCCTGCAGGTCAATTCTGGGCCTCTGAGATTAGCCCTACCCAGCACAAGTGTGCATCGCGCGTGCGCACACACACACACACACACACACACACACACACACACACACACACACACACCTCTCAAGGTACAAAGAGCACCTCTTTAAAAGGAACAAAAGAAAGCCGAGACAGAAACAGTAAAACAGTAACAAGCTCAAGGCCACACAGTGTGTCAGGGAAGAAGGGTTTCGCAGCTAAGACATATTTTCCCCATGATACCCATGGCCTCCAACTCAGCAGGAGTGACTTCCTGGACTTCCACCCTACAATCCAGGGCAATCAAGGCCTAGAGTTGGGCCCTCTGGAATGTTGGGTGTTTCCGTTATCCATCACCCCCACACCTTAGGCTCCAAGCCTCAAACCTTTCTTTATCCAAGGAGGGAGTACTGATGCCCCCCCCCCACCAGAATCCTAGAGTCCCGTGCAGACAAAAGGCTCACCTCATTAACTCCAGTCCCCTGGTGGACCTGAGAAAAAGGAGGCATGGGAGTGGGAGAGGAACCTGGGACCAAACATTGCTCCAAGCCCCTGTACAAGCGCAGGCAGGAGCCAGCTCTCTAGAGAATGCCCAGTACTGTGTCCCGCCCAGTCTGTCTCCCCTTCTCAGAGCTGGCACTGCGCAGCCAAGCTCTGTCCGGGCAGGAAGAGAGTGGGAGTACAGCATCTCTTCCAAGGGTTTTATAGAGGGAATGCAGGGCAGACAGAGGGCACCGTGGGCTCACCCCCTCAGCCGCCATCTCTACCTTTGTCCCCCTTTCTGCTTTCTGGATGTTTCTTCCCATGAGCTGCGCGTCCACCTGGACAGACAGAGGGATGGTTCTGGGGTCTGTGCTGGAATGGGGCATCCAGGCAGAGCACATGGATGCCAGGCACCCCTTTCAACTTGGCATCTGACACCTCCCAGATCATCAAGGGTTTGCTCAGGCCCCTGAGGCTGCCCCCACGGGCACCCCCCCCCCCATGTGATGTTGTAGAAAACAGACATTGAATGAATGGGATCTTGTGTTTCTGCAGCCAAAGGCTGGGCATGCTGCCTGGGTAGGCAGGGACACTGCCCAGCCTGAGGGTGGGGCTAAGGGAAGGAAGAAGTTCCCCTGCCATCTCCAAAGAACCTGAGAGTGGACAGGGTGGCTGGCCATGGTGCTAGGAAAGTGAGCAAGCCCAGGGCAGCCTGGTCTCTGAGCCCAGATATCCCTGTACAGGAGAAACCGCAAATGGGGTCCCGCCCTCCACAGGATGCATTAGCAAGTCGGAAATAGGGCAGCATAACGGTCAGTGCCAACGAGGAGCAGACAGGGTTGTTCCACGGGTTCTCTCTCTGCCTCCCTGAGTTCCGTAAGGTAAGACCTACATTGAGTCCACATTTGGGGGACTTCCCCAGCCTAGGCACATGGTCAGCTGAACCTGGTGGCAAGCCTCAGCCAAGTGAGGGGTGGGACAGTCTCCCCTGCTCACCCACCTTGCTGTTCTGAGGTTCCTCCAAGCAGAAGCACCGGGTGTAGACCTTGCCCTCTGTCTGAGGATTGATCTCAATGAGCTCATTGCTCTGGGTGTCCCGGCGTGACTTGGAGGTCTCTGGGGGACACTGCAATGTGGGAGAAAGGTAGCCAGGGTCAGCACAGAGGCAGATGCATCCTCAGACCTCTGCCGTCCCTGTGCAGGCTGCCCCCTCTCCAGCGCAGCATGTGCTAGGAGCCAACTACTCACCCCTCCCGGTAAGATCTCACAGCAGCCTTCCTCCAGCACCAGCTCCGGGTCGCAGTAGATGTGCGCCTGCTGAAGGTCAAACTGCAGGGGACACACGAGTTCATCTTATTTCAGATGATCAAAGAACTCTCCCATGGTCCCTAAAGAAGCTCAAAGACGTCTTCGCCCCAGGATTTGACTTTAGGGTCTTTCCAGGCTGGTCGGGGGAGGCCATCAAGAATAGAGCTGTTGCCAAAAGCAGAGAGAGGAGGGAGGGGGGAGGAATAGAGAAAGGAAGGGAGGTAGAGAGAGAGAGAGAGAAAGAGAGAGAGAGAGAGAGAGAGAGAGAGAGAGAGAGAGAGAGAGAGAGAGAGAGAGAATATTCCCAGAGGAAGATGGAGGAGGTGGGCAGGAAGAGGGGGCTCCATTCAAACAGGGCCCGTCCTGTAAATGAATATACAAGGAAAAGCTCTGTAGGTAAAGGAAGAAGCGTGAGCAAAGGTGCAAATATGCAAATTTGGTAGGTGATCCATCAGACTAGGATGGATCAGACTCAATAGAGAGATTCGAGGAACATGCTGGAGACATATAGAACCTGGATGGTAGAGGGCCTGGAAAGTTAAATTAGCTTGGTTAGGCCACATAGCTAAGGCAATGGCTCAGAAACACCCTCAGGAGCTCAAGGCTCCCTGGGAGGTGGGAGCAAAACCCAGGACCCAGTACTCACTGAAACCGGCTTGCCCTGCTCAGCGTCCAAGCCCAGAAATACATGTCCCCCAGGCCGGATGGATTGCCGGGGTCCCAGAGGCTGGGAGGAAGCTGAGACACAGTCCACATGCACAGAGGCCACACGGCCTGCCACGCTCAGCATCAGCTTGTGCCAACGCAGATCGAAGAGCTGGGGCACTGGGAAGATGCAGGACACAAAGTCACCATCTTGGCCCTGTGCCCGGAGCTCTAGACTCCGCTCCTGGCTGTTGACTTCCAAGGAGATCTGTGACAAATTGGGAAAGAGAAAGGACAGAGATTCAGAGCTCTAGAGGCATAGCTTGGCAAAGCTGGGGCCTCAAGCTCATCTCACAGGAGGGGAGAAAGCTGCCTGGGTCACAGAGAAGAGCATCCTGAGAACATGCATTGGGCGCTGGGCGTTGGGCGTTGGGCGTAGTCTCTCGATGGAGCGGAGAAGCCCAGAAGCCACAAGTTTGAATAGAAGCTGAGTTAGACTATTACAACCATCGCCCAAGGACTAGGGGAGGGAAGGGGTGGACTCACCTGTGGGTACCCATTTGCATCAGTCACTTGGAACAAGTACCATGTGTTCCGGAAGGTGTGTTTCTTCAGAAGCACTGTCAGGACCAGGGCAAACTCCTCTGGGAGGCCTCGAGGGAACACTCGTCTGTGGTGGAAAAGAGAGGGCACTCAGAACTGACGAGCCTGCTGGCGACAAGCACAGCTCACACCCCCAAAACATACACACGTTCATCCTAACATAGCATCTTGCGCTCAGGTGCTGAGGGTTGGTTGGC
This sequence comes from Mus musculus, assembly GCF_000001635.26. Lineage (NCBI taxonomy): Eukaryota > Metazoa > Chordata > Mammalia > Rodentia > Muridae > Mus > Mus musculus. The sequence goes on along the minus strand of NC_000070.6, from coordinate 130,052,721 downwards.
TACTGGGATAGCCAGTGGTGACAGATGGAGGAGCTTGTCCCCGCGAAGCCTCATAGGGTCTGATGGGGCAGGGGAGCATTAACAATATCCTTGAATTATCACCTCAGAGGACTGGAGAGATGGTTCAGTGATTAAGAGTACTGGCTGCTCTCCCAGACAACCAGGGTTGGATTCCCAGTGCCCAGAGAGCAACTCAGACCATCTGTAACTGAAGTCTCGGGAGATCTAATGCCCCCTTCTGGCCTCTCTAGGCACTGCATGCATGTGGTGTGCACATACATAACATGCAGGCATAACACACATACACATAATAAATAACTTCAATGTTTTTCTATCTCAGCATTACATTCCAACTTTGGCAAGGGGGCTCCCAAGGAAGCCAGCATGGTGTACAAGCCTGGGGTGGAAGGAGAGATGCTGAGAAAGAGACCAAGGGTTCTGTATGAACACAGCTACAAAGAGACATCGGCCAGCAAGATTCAGACTGCCTAGCGGCTGCTGCAAATTAGACTTCATGCAAGATAACACTCACACAGACATAGGCTCTTGACATCACCCTGGGATTCTCAGGGTGACTGTGGGATTTAAACATGGTTCTGCCATTGCCTGTGAGATCCAGGCTGGGTTTCCAGGCAGCACGCACACACAAAACCCACCCTGCAAGCCCAGTGGTGGACAATAGGTAGAGTTTTGGCAGGAGGGTACCCAAAATAGCCTCTAGGGTCAGAGTTCCTGGGGTGTGGCTGAGGTCACTATGAACTCTGGGAGGCTTCCCAGAGTCCTTTACCGAGTTGGTTGGGTCACTGGGGCAGCCCCCAGCCTCAAGATGAGTGGCCCCTTGGGGTTGCGGATCTTCTTGATGGCAGATGTCTTCATGAGGTTCAGTCGGCGGATTAGGTTGAAGCCTTTGGGACACCAGAGGAGAAGCACAGCTGAGGAGAAGCACAGGCTACTCCAGGAAGTGGGTAAGGGCTGGCGGAGGCTGCACTCACCAGTCACGTTGGTTGATGGGTCACTACTGTGTTCTAGCTTGAGTCCTTCTTGCTGTGAAGTTGGGCACCGCTCACCTGGGACAGAGTTGGCCCGGAGCATTAGGAACTCAGGAGGGCGACTGCCCAGCAGAGCTCCGGGAATTCTCAGGAGGGGACATGTCCATAGTCTTTCTTCGGGACCTTTAACCTAGTCTGCCTTAATGCTGTGCTCAAGCTTGGCCTCTGACCTGGCTGCGCAGGGAGAACCCAGCACATAGCAGGGAGGGCTGAGATCTGGGATCTGTCCCAAAGCTGCTGAGTGAATCAACAGCAGAACAGGACCAGAGTCCGGAGACCCCAGTCTCCCAACAACCCCAGCTGGGGCTGGGACTATGACAGGGAGTGAAAGAAACAAGAAATGCTAGGTGGGTCAGAGCCCAGGCAGTGAGGAGCGTGCTCATGTTCTTTCTAGTGTTATTCCTAAGGAACAGAAGAAATGAGCTTTGTGCACCCTTGGTGTTACATGCAGCGGTGTATACATGACTATACACGCATGAGCTATGCATCCCATGCCCACAGGGCTGCCACGTGCAATGTCACATGTGTCCTGGGCAATGGGTGGTGTTCTACGCCCCATATTCAAAGTAGAAAATCCAATGGCTTTTCCCCTGCATACCCAGCCAGTGACACAACAAAAAGAAAGAGGCTGAGAGGACCACAAGCTCACGGGCATCATCACGCCTTAGGCTCCAGACAAGACTTATTAAAGCACTATCAGCTTTTAGACAAGGGCACAAGTCTAAAGTCCCAAAGGGAGAGGTTAGTGGCTATGAGCCTCCTTTTCCCTGAGGCTGTGTCCCTCTTCCTGGGACCAGAAACGTTGATGGGAGGTGCTACATCAAACAGATAGGGGCTAAGATCAAACGGCCCTCCCAGAAAAGCTGATGGGAAAGCCAGGCCAAGCCAGTCAGATCACCTTCCTTCCAGTAGATAGCCAACCCTCTGCCCAGCCTAGCTGAAAGATAGAGCTCTGTGTCCCTGGGCACAGTGACCCACTGGAATCTCCACCCCCAAGTCTGGCCGGAAAGACCATCACTGTCTTCAGCATCTCCCAGGCAATGGGTGACTCACCCTTGGCAATGGGCCCAGATTCCTTACAGATGTTGAAATCCTCTGCCCCAGGCCCTCTAAGGGACCCAGTGAGGGAAAGGAGGGAAAAACTCTCAATACACACACAGAAACACATGTGCATGTGTGCGCATGCGTGCGCACGCACACACACACACACACACACACACGCACATGTACACATATACATGGTGTGCACACATACATGTGCATACAATAGCAGTCTCACACACCCCAGATGCCTGGACTTGGGCCCTAGGAGTATGGCTCCTTCCTGGATAGGTGATGCAGCTACCAAGCCCAGAGGGCACCCAGCAAGGCCAGGCAGACTGCCTGGTCAATTTCCCTTGGCTTTGAGCCCTGGAAAGCTGCACCCTCTCCCTGTCCAGAGGCTGAGCCATGGGGTGGGCAGTCATCAGAGATCCAGGCTGGTGCAAAGGAGGAGCCTATGCCTGGAGGATGGAGTCCTGACCATGAGAGGGAACAGAGGGGCTGGGCAGCTTTCCGGAAGTGTTGCCTTTTGGAGGGAGAGTGTGGTTCTCTGCTCTTTCCCCTCTCGCTAGACAGCAAGAAATGTAAAGATGCGCCTCAGAGGGAGCCTGTTTCCTCCCCACTGCCCAGAGATCCAGGAATACATACAGATGCATGTACTGAGCTTCTCAAGTTGCAAAACCAGAGACACACAGAGACAAGACACACACACACACACACACACACACACACACCAGCTCACTCACACAGGCTCATGTACGTAAACACCGCCTGAGCTAACCTGAGCTCTGCCTCTACACTTGCCCATAAATGCCAAATGGCTGAGATATACATGGTCACGTATGTGCAAAGACCATCTCAGGGAGTCAGATGTAGGCCTGTGTCAGCTCACCTATATTTGTCCCATGGCTGAAGGTGGCCCAGAGCCCGAGCACCCACAGGCCGGGAGCCCAGGATGTCAACATGCTGGTCCAGAGAGATCAGCTGCAGCCTCGGCACCTGACAACCAGAGACATGGGGGGTGGGCTTCAGAGTGCCCAAAAGTGTGGGTAAGTGACAGCCTTCTTGGGACCCATGTACCAGGGACTGCAGGGATAAGGGCTTGGTGTCAGTTCCTCTTAGAGGCCCCACACAAGCCTGGGGTGAGAATCTGGGCAGTAGTAATAAAGAAAATATTTAACCACCGGTATGCCCTAGACACTCACCAGCCCGAGCACAAGCCTAGCTGAAGCACAGAAGCAAGGCCCAGACAGCTTCTGCTATGTCATGAGCTTGCCGCTGGGTTGAGGAGAGGTCTAGAGGGTTCTAAAAGATCACAGAGGCAGAGAAAGCAAGGGGCCATGAGCAGAGGCAATTTATCAAAAATGTTTCACGAATCCCAGGGCTGTGTTCTGCACTGGTGCATAGTGGCCCAGTACCTGGAGAGCTGTGCTCAGCTGAGCCCAGGTTAGCCCTGCCAGGCACCTACAAGGTCAGGGGCTGAAGACTGGACTGAGTCTCTTGGCAGAGATCACAGGGCTGTGTATGAGCCAAGAAAGCTTCCCCTTGTGTGTACAGGGGCAGGAGAGCAGGTCACCAGGGCTCAGGACCCCGTTGCCAACCTCTCCCGCTGATGGATGCTCGTCTTTTTGTTTTATTAAACCCTGATGGATGGGCCCAGATAAATCAATGCAGGCTCAGCAAGTGGCCAGCAGAGTCATATATCATCTGGCCCCTTCTAGGACAGGCAGATCATGAGCACACAAAGCCATGTGTATCAATACAATACACATAGGCTTATAGGCACATAGGTGCCGGGACTGTGCAATCAAACCTAGCTGCAGGCAAGCGAGCTAAGAGACATGAGAACTGATAAGCCCAGTTTACATACATGCTCCTGTCCAGAGCCAGACTATGAGCACCCTCCAGGAGGCTCTTCTGTTGGTACTTTCTTAGGCAAGTCAGATTTTGTACGGTGCCATGCTTACTTATCTCCCTTATTGCTGGATACAGAATAAAGGATGCCTTCACGCATGCGTGTGTGTGTGTGTGTGTGTGTGTGTGTGTGTGTGTGTGTGTGTATATATATATATATATATGAGGCTGGACTCTTGGGATGGATCTGTGCCCCCACCTCAGTCATCTCCCATCCTAGGGGTGTGCATCCCCCCCACTCTCCAACCCCAGCCTGACCTTCCCTTCCTGACAGCCAGTGGAAAGGTAGCCGACTATGAGCAGCATGTGGGTGCATGTGGAGGCGTGAACATAGAGATGGGCTCAACATGTTCACCACTCTGGCTCCTACTCCCAGGCCTCAGATTGAGTGAAGGGCTTGTAGGGATGAGCTAGAGAGATGCTTCCAAGGAGACCCCGCCCCCCTCAACACAGACACAGATGGAGGCAGAGACAGCAGGACCAGCATGGAGTTTCCAGATCACCCCACGGCAGAAAAAGAGCACTGAGGCCCTCAGAGAGGGCTAGCCACTTGCCCCAGGTCACATAGCGAGTCAGTAGCAGAATATGCCCTTTCAGCTCAGAGGGAGAAGCAGCCCAGTGCTGGCCCACTTACCAACGGCCCGCGGAGCCCTTCACTGAGCAATCCTGGCAGCCCTAAGGCTGCCAGCTATGGGAAGCAGGGCCAGGGGTCCACGGCCCACAGGAGGATCCTCGATCTCTCCCTGCCAGTCTGCGCTGACCCCAGCTTTTCCACGTCCTGAGTTCTCTAGACTGAGTGCAGCGCAGCGTGCGCGCACACTCACACGCCTGCTTGCAGGAACTGCCGGCCGCTCCTGGAGAGGGAAGAGGGCGGTTCCAGGGGGCTGGGGGCCTGCCAAGAGGCTAATGGAACACAGCTGGGCCGGCCCGCCAGGCTGGAGGAGGAGGGAGACCGCGAGGGTTCGGCGGCTGCGGAGGCACTGGCCATTGGCCTGCACCGCCGCGCTCCTGGCCTGGCCCTGCGCCCGGGCCCGCCCGTCCCGCTTCCCCAGCCAGGTGAGCCTGCGGGTGAGCGGAGCAAGGCGGGACCCTGCGTGCCCAGAGCTGCCCTGGAAGGGGCGCCTGCGGCTGGCTGGCTGGCGGGAGGGAGGCCAGGCTAGGCGCGCCCGGGACCTCCTTAGTGCCCCCCCTAATTTCCTTGGCTGAGACCCCAGAAAGCTGGAGAAGACTAGAGACCCCTCCTCCATAGTCGTGGAACCCGCGACGTGGCTGCTGACCAAGCCTCGGTGGTCAGCTTTTTCCAGTGCCTGGGCCTAGCATTCCTAGGCTGTAGAACCTCTGCTTGCACTGGGAGGAGGGGATAGAGCACCACTCCCCAACCCTGTGCTAAATTAACTCCTTCTGCTCTGTCCCCATTTCTACAGAAGTAGGGTCAGGGAGTCCTCTTGGACTCCAGAAGGTTGGAAAGACTCAGATCCCTACCCCCTGCCCCCTCCCTGCTCCCTGCTTTAAGAAGACTTTTTTTTAAATTAATTTATTTTGTATGTGTATGTGCGGAACGTGTACACAGGCATAGTTGTAAATGCCATGTTGTATGTGTGGACGCCAGAGAACAATTGATGGAGTTAGCTATCTCCTTTCACAATAGGGGTTCTGGGGGAATCCCGCTAAGGTGGTCAGTCTTGGTGGCCAGCACATTTACCTGCTAAGCCATCTCCATGGCCCTCAAACTTGGTTTTGTTCTCTTTTTAACTGGATATTGAGCCTAGAGTTTGCATATTCTAGGCTAATGCTCCCCCCCCTTGGTGGTATAGTGGTATGTGTGTGTGTGTGTGTGTGTGTGTGTGTGTGTGTGTGTGATGTGTAAATTTGTGCAGGTGTACACACACATGCTTGGTGGTGGCAGCCTGTTGCCTTTAATCTCATCACTCAGGAGGCAGAAGCAGGTGGATCTCTGTGAGTTGAGGACAGCCTACTCTACAAAGTGAGTTCCAGGACAGCCAGGGCTACACAGAGAAACCCTGTCTCAAAAACAAACAAATAAACAAACAAAAAAAACAACCAAACGAAAAACCCAAACCGCTCTGTTGCTCAGGCTGGCCTTGAGCTGGTCTGGGACAGAAGCAAACCTAGAACTTTCTATTTTTAAGATAGGTTCTCACTATGTAGCCCTGGCTGTCTTGGAACTCCCTTTGCAGACCAGGCTGGCCTTGAACTCACAGAGATTCCCCCTTGCTTAGAGAACGCTGGGACTAATGATGCACACCAGCACACCCAGCCAAGCCTAGATCTTTCAACCCTCTAGCCTCAGCCTCCTGGGTAGTCGGTGCCCAGCAGGCCTGGTTCAAATCTACTTTTTATCTCTAATTCCATTTGCACATCTGTGAGATGAGATGCCTGCAGCTGCCCGTGTAGCTTTGTTAAAGGAAACTCATTAACATCTGTGAGAATGCTTAGCCGTGCTCTGGCACGTAAGAGGAGAGATATTTGCTGCGATTTTCATTATTGGGATCCTTAGCAGAGGACAGGGTCTGTAGGGAGTGGGGGTGGGCATTAAGGGACAGGGAGGTTTTCTTTATATACAGGGTCTAAAGAGGCAAAAACAGTTGAGTTTGGATGAACCTCAGAAAAGGAAGCGAAGCGGCTGTAGGGTATATGTTGGGGTTAGAAAGGAAGCGACTTAAGACCCTCCATCCCAAGGATGGCTTCCGGTCGGAGTAGGGTGGTTAAAGCTGTAGACCTGTGGCCCCATCTAACCCAGGCGGAGCCATGACAGGCCCGGGATTTCCCACCTCCATCCCTGAGTCAGCGGAAACCTAACCACGCTGCTACGCCATGGAGGCGCCCCACTGTGGTCCCCTCACGGAGCCTGGGCCCAGATGTGTGGTGGCAGTGGTGCGGCCTGCGAGGCGCTGAGCTCAGCAGGCAGGAAGTGCAGGAGGTGGGGCTTTCAGAAGCTCTGTCAGGAGGGCTGGGCAGGCACAGTCGGGGTTGCGAATGGAGTACTGCCCAGCTTAGAGCAGGAAAAGGAAGGAACATCCACTAGTCAGGTTTACAGGACACAACAGGGGGCAGTGCTCACACTTCACCTCCACCTTTGCTGGAGGAAAATCCAGAGTACAGGAACAAGTTGCCTAGCATCACATAACCCGTTGGTGGTAGAGTGGAGACCATGGCCAGCAAACCTAAGCAGCAGAAATGACCACACCCTGTGCCATCCTGGCCATGCCCAGCCTTCACCCACTCGTGCCCCGCTCTGCAGCTCTCAGAGTCGAAGATGCAGGAACCTGAGAGAGTGATGTCCTGAGACTTTCCTATTAGCATCCCAGAGGTGCTCATAAGAACAACCAAACCACCCAGGCAGTGGTGGTGCACACCTCTAATCCCAACACTCGGAGGCAGAGGCAGGGCATCTCTGTGAGTTCGAGGCCAGCCTGCTCTACAGAGCAAGTTCCAGGACAGCCAAGGCTACACAGAGAAACCCTGTGTCAAAAAGCAAAACAAAACAAAACAACAAGCAACAAACCAAAAACGTAAAAAAACCAAAACAATCACAAAAAGAACAACCAAACCCAGGAAGCACCCCTCTGACTGGGCCCGTCATCACAGTGTAGAGCTATAACACACAGAGCTCTTCACTGTGACACGTGTGCACAGCCCCTGTGTGTGCTCACTTGCACATGCATCTAGACACACTCATGTTCATACAGACCTGAACACACAGACAGATGTGACCCCCCCACACACACACACATACACTCATACACAGAATTAGATTCCTGGATATATCCAAACCCAAAGAGGTATATCTTCTCAGAATATATATGGTGTCAGGCGGAGTAGTATATGCCTGTAATCCCCAGTTACCCAGGAGTGTGATGAAGAAAGGTTTCCAGTTCAAGGCCAGAACTTATCTCAAAGGTTTTTTTTTGTTGTTGTTTTGTTTTTTTTAAAGGGCTTGGAAGGCTAGTCTGGAAGCAGAGTCGTTTCATACACAAGACTAGACTCCCTTCCCAGGACTGAAAAAAAAGTTTTGTAAAGACTTGAGTGTGCACACACAGGCACATGCATGTACATAGACATGTGTGTCCACAGACATACACATAAAAACACAGACATGTCCACTATGCCAGCAGAGATACCTGCAGAATTTCGACACACACAGATATGTGCATACACTCAGATGCATATGCAGCTATGCCAACACATTTATATGCAGTCAGCCCCAGAAAGTCCCACACATGAGCAAGTAGGGTATCCCATGGGACTGGGCTCGGTGCCCTCACCCCAGATGGCATCGCCACGAGGTAATCAACGCTGCTAATCGCCACCAGCTGCCCTGGAGCCTGCTTGCCGCTGCCGGGTGGGGCTACCGCAGCCTCCTGGGCCTAGGGTAATGTGCACAGATGTTGGCAAAGCTCAAGGGCCTTTCCATTACCCCAGCTTGCCACTGGGGCTCCCCACCTGGCAGAGGCTCCCCACCTGGCAGGGGGAACCTCTGGGGCTGGGGGAAGGGTTAAGAGCCAAGATAGAGCTTGGTCCCAGGACAGACCCAGGAGCCCCCAGACATCTAAGCAGAAGTGACCCAGATGTCTTAGGCTTGCTCAGGGATCCTGAGTCACACACATGCACACCCAGACTTCGGCATAGCTGAACACAGATGCATACACACCCTGAGACATATCACACCTGATGGATTGCTCACCAGAGATCTGCTTCTGCTTCTTCCTCCCTGTAAATGCCACCATAATTCATTTTGATGCTCAGGCAGCAGTCTATAGCTGGGCTCCTGCCTTCCATTCCGCCTCCCCCACCCCTGCCTGTCACCTCTATCCCCACAGTACAGGTCACATCCAACACTTCCACTGATACCACCCTTGCCCGAGCCACTAGCACTTTTTACCAGAGTCGATGCATAAGCTTGCGAAGCCTCCAGCCTGATGCTCTCAGCCCACTAACCCCACCCAGGCCCCTAGCCCAGCCAACAGGGAGCTCCTTCCCAGCCTCTATCAGCGGCTGCTCAGCTCTCATGAATAAAACCCCAATCTTGGGGGCCCGGAAAGAGGACGGCTCAGCAGTTAAGTGCACTGGCTGCCCTCCCAGAGGACCTGGGTTTAATTCCTGGCACCCACATGGTGGCTCGCAACCATCAGTAACTATAGCTCCAGGGGATCAAATGTCCTCTTCTGGCCTCCATGGGAACCAGGCAAACAGGCATATATGCAGGGAGAACACTCACACACATAAAATAATAACAAATAGTTTTTAGAAAATTAAAGGCCCAGTTTTCCCCTCTAGCTGTTCCAAGGGCTTCATGATGTAGCCTCTACTTCTGACCCTCCACCTTAACCCACAGGCTGTCTCCCACTTTCTTCTCCAACCATGAACCCCTACATTAGCTTGGCTCAGGGATTTTTATACTGTTCCTCTTTCTTCTTGGAGGGGTCTGCCCTAGTCTTTGCAGACTGGCCCTTTGATACCTAGGTCTCCGCTGAATGCCCTCAGTGTGGAAGAGTCCCAATGGGCCTTTGACACATGGCCCCTGTAGGAAGCTCTCCAAGGCTTCAGTGTATGTCCACATAATATCTTTCTGACTGACCATGTCTGCCATTTCTAGCACACTATGGCTGAACCCAGTGCCTTATAGACACACATGAGTGATTGAATGGGTTATACTTGTACCCTGTCCACCCTGCACTCAGACAGACTGCACTTTCATGAGGCACCACATATACACACAACCACACACCCACATGGTGGGGGGGTGTTGCCATGTGCTGACACATGCATACACACACACACATACACGGAGTGTGCCATGTGCTGACATACGCACACACACATGCACACACACACAGCTTCTGAATCAGGGAGAAGAGATTGTGAACAAGACAGGTCTCTTTTCTTTGTCCTCGCATGTCTCTGGTGTCCCTGTCCTGTCTCACGGTGTCTGTCGTCTCTTTCCTCCTTCACAGTGACTTGGTTCCTGTCTCCCTTCACTGTCACCTCCTCTTCAAACTCTCCCATGTGCCTCTGCCTTGAGATCTGTGTCTCTAAATCTGCACTTCTCTCCTATGTCTCTGTTTTTCTCTCTGTCTTTTTCTCATAATCCTGGAGTTTTTGTCCCCTCCTGTCCCTGTTGCTGACGTTCATGCTAGTGTTTCTCTGCCTCTTTCACTCCGTCTGTCTGTCTGTCTGTCTTTCTCCATCCTGTCTCTCTCACCTTTCATTTCTCTCTAGCACCAATATACCTGCCTGCAGTGTTCTCCCCAACCCCACCTTCACCAGATCTGTAGCCACACCAATCCTTGAACTCACAATCCTCCTGCCTCAGTCTGCCTACTACCGCACTCCCCTGTGTGGCTGTAACTGTTTCTAGGTCTGGCTTTCTATCTTTGACTGTTTTCTGTCTTTCATTCTCCATGCTCCTCCCAGTCCTAAATCAGCAACAGCTCTGCTGTCTCCACAGCTGCCTGCATTCCTGTCTTTCACCGCTGGCTGTGTTATGGTCCTGGTGGGAGGGCCAGTGCTCTGTGCCCTCCAGCCCTACACAACCACACCAAACTAAGGTCACCCACCACCCAGGCCTGGCAACTAAGGACTGGTAAAAGTCACCCACCACCAGGGCCTGGTCAGAGCATTCAGGCCATGACCATCCTTTTGCTCGATATGGCTACCTTGGATCTTCTGGAAAAAGAGAGCCCAAATTCCAGGAGGCTAAGTTGTAGACATTCTAGCTCGAGCAAGACCCTTGTGGTTGCCTGGGCCCCAGCCCTGCTGGCTCTTTGAGCTCTTCCTACTCCATGAATGAACCACGGAGAAATGGCAGGTGCGGAAATCTCACCTCTACCTTTTCTGCAACTCTAGCCCTAGGCTCCCATTGTAACAGAAGGTAAACTGTTGGTCACACCTTGCCTGGTGTGAAAGCAAGCCACGAGAGAACTTTACCTAACTGCTCTAAGCCTGTGGGTCCCAATGGAGGAGGAATTTCACACAGCCCCTCCAGACACACATGGACAATGTATGGAGACATTGCCACAGGAGAAGAAAAAAGCGACACTGGCATCTAGAGTAGAGGCCAGAGCTGTTACTAAACATGCTCCTGGGTCCAGGACATTCTTCCCAATAAAGAAGCGTCTGGCCCCAACGTCAAGAGCGGAAAGCTACGAAATCCTCCCTGCCTCCCAGGGCTAGTGTAGCGCTGCAGAGTCCCATGACCTCCTTTAAACTCTAACCAGGGATGGGAGTCATTAGAAGACCCAAGACTCTAGAAGAGTTTGACCCGACTTCTGCCTTTAATAACCTCCACTAACATTTATTGAGCCCATATCAAGCACTGGCTGGTACTGTCTATGGAAAACTCAATTTAGTCTCACAACACCACGGGAGGCCCCGGTGCTATTACCAGCTCCGTTCTAAAGGTGAGGAAGCAGGCAGAGAGAAAGAGAGTGATCAGCACAAAGTTTCACAAAGGACACAGACGGAACGTCGATTTGCACTGGTCATTGGGGACAAGTCCAAAGGACAGAGTGCTATCCAAGGAAGAGCCCACATGACAGGAGTCCCAGCAAATCCTTTCTTCCTTCCACTCCTTTGTCAAAAGGGATGCGGTACGTCATTGAGCGCTAACTACGGTATTTCTAGGCAGTGTGGTATTACCACCGCTGCTACATCAGGACGGCAGGTTCAGAGATTTAACTCTCAGAGTAAAGAAGGGCTTTGCTCACCTTTGCTCACAACTTCTGTGTATCAGGCCATCACAGCCTCTGTGAAGGAGGTGCTGTTGTCACATGGGAAAGGCTGGGTACACAGAGTGTTGGGCTTCTAAGTTCCCAGGTGACATGACCCAGAGAACCACACTGAGCAGCCTGGGTGGGCAGGCAACATGTCAAGTCTGGGCCTGGGCTTACACTCCGCTCTGTCTCTTCCTGAGTGTAACTTGGGGCTATCGCATGACTCTTTTCAAAGCACAGCCTCATCTGTCACTCATGGTTACTGTTAAAGGAGGGCAAGATGGCAGGGGCCTGAGCTCCCAGACACTTGGGAGATGAAGGGGGGTCATAAGTTCAAGGCTAGCTTGGGCTACACTGTGAGACTCTGGGTGTTTGTTTGTTTGTTTGTTTTTTGTTTCTTTGTTTAAAAAAGTTTACTCACACCGGGCGGTGGTGGCGCACGCCTTTAATCCCAGCACTTGGGAGGCAGAGGCAGGTGGATTTCTGAGTTCGAGGCCAGCTGGTCTACAGAGTGAGTTCCAGGACAGCCAGCGCTACACAGAGAAACCCTGTCCCGAAAAACCAAAAAAATTAAAAATCAAGTAAGACTTGGCCCTGGGATAAATAAGGGTTGGATTCCACCCCTAACATCTATTTAGCAATGAGTTTTGACAACGTATTCCCCCCATCATGGAGTGGGTATCCTCCTTTTGTTGGCAAAATAGAATTGTCGTCCACACTTTACAAGAAGGGTTGCTTAGAGAGTGCCCATAAAAGACTGAGCGTAGTTCCTGGAACCCAATAAACATTAGCCATTCCAGACATACAGTGAGTGTTTGCAAGCTCAGCACCACAGTACACATGTGCTCCCGGCTGCCTCCCTCTCCCTCTTCTGCTTCCCACTCAGCATTAACTTTAGATTTGTTCTTCTTCCTTCTCACTTGTGGATGGGGAAGAAGGCAATTGGGACTAGTCTCCCAGATGGGTATATCTGAGCAGATGCTTGGAGGAGAGAGGACAAAGAAGAGATCCAGGAGAGATGCCTGGTACCCAGGAAGCAACCATCTTGATTGGTTAGAGCATCCAGTGTCCTGCTGGACACCAGGCCTAGAAGGACCTGGCTTGGGTACCATTTCCCCAAAGCCAGTGGCAGAGCCTAAGTGGTTTTTGTTTGTCTTTATGTAAAGGAGGCTCACCTCCTGCTGAGGACCAGAGTAAACCAGCCAGGGTCTTGGTGAGGTGCAAGAGGATGGGAGGAGCCAGAGATTCTTCCCACATTCTTTCTTCCCATGCTATGGCCTCAGACTGTTGAGACATCGAGTCACAAACTCGTAGAATCCTGGAATTTCTGGGTAGAAAGAAGCTCTGACTGACGTTGGCCTTTACCTCCTTCCAACAGTGCCCGCCCATGGCGAGGCTGTGGAGGCTTGACAACTTGGCTAGCAAGGCAAGCTGCAGCAGTGAGGCAGGCAGGCATCCAGCTTTTCCATCAAGAAAGAAAATAAAAGATCAGTAAGTGTCTGCCCCTGGTTCTGCAATCTCCTGGCTTTGTTCTCTAGGCCAGCTGTTCTCACCCTTCCTGATGCTGCAACCCTTTAATACAGGTCCTCTTGTTGTGGGGACCCCAAAACCATAAAGTTAGTTCATTGCTACTTCATAACTGTCATTTCGCTGCTGATATGAATCATAAAGTAAATATCTGACAAACGGGGGGATATCTAAAATGCAACCCCAAAGGGCTCACGAGCCACAAGTTGAGAACTGCAGGTCTAGGCTAAATCTTTCAGTTCTGTGAGCCACAACCTCCAACTCTGTTGAATGGGATGATCTGTTGAGAGGATTAAATGAGGCCGTTTATGAGATTGAGCCAAATCCACAGGAAACACTCAAAGATGCTAATTATCACAATGATTATGGAGGGGGCTGGTTATGTGCTGAGGACTCCAGTCCTGCACCTCACAGCCAGGGTCATCTGACATCTCCTCTGAGCCCCACTTCTGTCTCACTTTATTACTTACCTGGCTGCCTTTATTAAGAAGCCAATGGTATTTCTGACCAGTATGATAGCTTTTTCTGTGGAATGGTCTAAATAACACATAAAGAAATAAAAATTGACTTTGGGATTTGTTGGCCTTGACCTTCAGTTAAGGCCTGACACCAGCATTTGGGGTCAGAGAAGACAGTGGTTGGAGTGGTAGTGTGTGTTTGGGTTCAAGGCTAGGTCTGCTTGGGTTCATTTGGCTTTAGGTGGGTCTGTGTTCTTTGGCCAAAAGGGAAAGCTGAATTTGGGGACGCAGCCTATCCATCTCTGAGTCTGGAATCTTTTTTTTTTATAATTCAATCATGTTTCTGTTCAGATTTACTTATTAGTTTTTAAAAGATTTGTTTATTTTATGTATGTGAGTACACTGTCACTGTCTTCAGACACACCAGAAGAGGGCATAGGATCCCATTGCAGATGGTTGTGAGCCAATATGTGGTTGCTGGAACTTGAACTCAGGACCTCTGGAAGAGCAAGCAGCCAGCATCAGTGCTCTTAACCACTGAGCTATCTCTCCAGTCTCCCCCCACCCCCCACCCCGACTCTCAAGTCTGGAATCTTAAGGTGCCAAATATGTTCACCACTCAGGATGGAGAATGGGCTGAGGACTCAGATCTGTGTAAGTCCCAGCGTTCCTCTGCTGTCATCCATTTCCAGTGGCCTCAGTGTGCCAGCCACTCCATAGCCATCCAAGGTCTCCATGCCACTGTAGCCCCCGCCACACAGAGGAGAAGAGAGACATAAATGACAGACATGGCAGCTAGCTGGCTGTGCTGCGATCACACGGAGCTCTGCTCCCAATCTGTCACAGCTACTTAACAATTTTCATTTATCACTGTGTGTGATGGAAGGGCAGATGCTCATAGTCCAGCACTCATAGGAGGTCACAGGACATCGTTGTGAGACAGTTCTGCCACTTTGACAGGGGCCTGGGGTTCGAACTCAGGTCGTCAGTCCTGCGCAGCAAGTGCTGTCCCAGCTGAGCCATCTCACCAGCCCCTACTACTACTTTTTTTTAAAAAATTATTCTCAGGAGCAGCATATCCTAAGTAAGTAAGTTTTTCCTTGTTCTTCTCTTACAGGTGAACAAGCTGCCAGTCTGTGGTCATCTGCAGAGGGACGCTTTACTGGACAGGTCCTACAAGAAGCCAGGCAAGTCACTAGCTGAGGGCAGAACAAAGATTTGAATATCGGGCTATCACTCACTGGTGCTGGTCCCCTCTTACCCTTGTAACTCAGTTTTCTCATCTGTAGAATGGGCAGAACCTCTAAGATCTCAAGTAGGCCATTTGTCTAGACCAGGTCCACACCCAGAATACCAGAACAGCCTAATGAACTTGGGTGGTGAGGGGCAGGTGCAGACGTGACTGTCCAGCCAGGGATGGGCGCATCAGCCAGATGCACAAAAACAACCAAATAAATCAGGCCAAGGAACTCCTAATCCTTCCCGGCTGTGGCTGCTACTGCTCACAGGGCCTGGAAGCAGGGCACTGCTTGGCCAAAAGCAGAGTCTGGCCAAGAGACTCCGAGTGATGCCTGGCCATCAAGACTGACTCTGCTCCCGCGGGGGATGTGAGAAGAGGCCCTCCGGACTGGTGACTCAGACCTCCCTGACCCCCTCCTGGGTGGGCACTTTCCAGCGCCTACGTCTATTTTTAGACCTGGCTCCAGGTCTGAGTACAGAATAGCAGGAAGGAGGGTGAAGGAAGCTTGAGACGCCCGCGCCTGAGTAGCTCCTCCTCTAGGGCTCAAGCCTTGAGGCCCTCCAGCTGTCCACCTAGAAATGAATAGAAGCACGAGGGTGCGAGCGTCATCTCCTACGTAGTGGGTGCATCGCAGGCACAGACAGGGATGAGTGAGTTCCCTCTCCCCCTCCCACCAGGCCTGGCAGTTCTAGAGAGCTGGGTGTGGCCTCTGTTAAGTGAAGCCAGGAGCCTCCTGTTGCTGAAGTGTTTGTCTATTGGACTGAAGGCCAGGGCTGGAGGGGCCCTGGCTACTGAGCGGGCGAGATTGAGAGCGGAGAGAGCTGCCAGATTCAGGAACCCAGATCCCTCCTAGCTGTCTGTCACGCCCCCAGGACTCCCTATAGCCACGCCCTCACCGACCACGCCCTGAACTACTGTTGCTCTCCTTTATGGAAAGCGAGCCCTCCTCCCCACCCCACCCTACCCCTGTTTCCAACTTTGCCCTGCCCACCCATGATCAACTATCCACACTGTCCCAAGGTTTAGAGGGCCTGGGTGCTGGGGCATGGGGCAGATGTGAGAGAACTGAGCACCCACCTTTAACCCCCGCCCCAACCCCTCCTCTCTGGCATTAGATCAGAGAGGAAAGGCGTCGGGGCTGGGGGATAGGAAGTCAGCAATGGTGAGGCCTTTGGATACCTAAGGTATAGGAAGCATCTGCTTGAGACAGAGAAGCTAGAAGGGCTGAGACAGCTCTGAGCACCAGAACAAGCTTGTAGAGACAGACCTCACGATGGCTCTTAGGTAGAGAGAGGTCCTTAGGCCAAAACCCACCACTAGGCCCCCAGAGAGTGAGGTCACATTTCTGAGGGATGAAGGGAGCGGAACACATGTGGGACCTGGCTTTTGGGAGGTCCAAGTCGAGGACCATCCTTCTGTGGTGAGGGGCGGATGATGGGAGGTGGAGCCCGTTCTCCCGGCACCCTCTAGTGGGAAGCTGAGGAATTGCGGAGAACAGATGGAGGGGGGGGGGAGCGCTAAGCCTCCTCCCTCTCTCTGTTCCTCCAGGACCTGCACACCACCCTTCTGGGGAATATCCACAGGGTTTCCCCTCACTGGAAACAGGAGCCATTCTAGTGGCTATATTCCAGCCCCAAGCCCTGTCTGTCTCTTGTTGCTTAGGATCACTTCCAAGCTGCGTTCTGTCTGTCCCAGCCACTGGTCCCTGAAGCACCTGCCAGCTGCTGCCTCCTGTCTGTCTCTTGCCCCATCTATTCCTGATGGACAGGCAGTGTTTCTACAACAGATATCTAGCAGTATAACTCTCATGATTAAAATATCCCCGTAGCTTCTCAGGGTCCAGAGAAACTTCACACTTGGGACTTGAAATGGTCTCTTCATCATTAGCCTCACCTTCTGTGGACTTCATCCCACTGGAGGCTCCTTCTGTCTTTCCATCCCATCTGAGCCCTCCCTGACATTGACCTAATCCTTACCATTGGGGGGTGGGTAGCTTCCATGGCCCCCAGAACACCTCTACTGTGTACAGATCAGTCTCTGCCTAGGACTCTAGCTGCCGGTTGTTCTGCAGGACAGCATATCGAGTTATTAATTGCTTTCCTCTTCCTCTCTCTCCTCCCATTTCCAAGCCAAGGCCTTTGATTTTCCTAGCCTGGGGGAACTGTGCTGGGTAGCACACAGGAGCTGCTTGAAGTCTGATGGCTCTTGCCTACTTTTGTAAAAGGAACCTTCTGGAAGCAACTGTGCCAGGTGTTCTCAAGGGAGGAGCTGAATAGGACAAAGGGGGAAGAGGTTGGTGACTGGTTGCTGGGGAGCGGCAGTGGGGGCTACTGAAGGTGGAGACTGTCCTTAATAGATGACAGGTGTGGGTGAGGGTAACACAGCTGGGGAAAACGGAACCTAGGTATTGAGATACTGGCACTGTCCCCAAGCAACAGAGGAAGAGCTGGCTCGGTGGATCTCAAGACTCCCATGGGGTCTGCAACCCTATAGATGGAACAACAATATGAACTAACCAGTACCCCCAGAGCTCGTGTCTCTAGCTGCATATGTAGCAGAAGATGGCATAGTCGGCCATCATTGGGAAGAGAGGCCCCTTGGTCTTGCAAACGTTATATGCCCCAGTACAGGGGAATGCCAGGGCCAAGAAGTGAGAGTGGGTGGGTAGGGGAGCAGGGTGATAGGAGGGTATAGGGGACTTTCTGGATAGCATTTGAAATGTAAATGAAGAAAATATCTAATAAAAGAAAAAAGACTCCCACGGGGCCCAGCACAGCAGGCCTCTCTCCGGGGGTAAGGTGGACCAGGACGGGAGGCAGCTCTTCTATGGTGTAGGAAGGAGCACTGGATCTTTGCATAGAGGAAGAAAGAGTGAGTCCAGGAATGGGTGAGATGGAATTTTCTGCAAATTTTCTCACAGCAAAGAGCGTAGAGTGGATCAGATTGGAGGAGGTCTTCAGGCAATACAGACACAGGGTCTTTCTTGGGCCAAGATCCCTACCTGCTGCACCTGCCTGTGTGCGTCTCGGATACAGAGCTGAGAGCGTGGGTTTCCTCCAGAATCACTGCCTCGGGGTCCAGCGTGGGGTCTGGCTCATAATAAGCGTTCGAAAAATGTTTGTGGGTTTTATTTTTGTTGTTGTTGTTGAATTCACTTTTCCTCAATGGAGTCAAAAAGTCAAGTCTGTTTCAGCGCTATACACAAGGGCGTCCCTATAGCCTTGCAAATAAACTAACACTTAATCCCCTCTCCTAGCTCACAAAGTCCCCTCACCCTCACAGCCTTGTCTCTGCAACCCACCCTCCGTGTGGGCTCCTCTCCAGCAAACAGCGTTATTTGTAATTCTCCCAAGCTGCCAGGTTGCTTCATGCCTCCATGCCTTTGCTCATGCCGCACCTCCGCCTCTGGTGCCCTTTCCCCTCTCTCTGCCTGCTGAGCTTTCAATTAGTGTAAGTTCAGCGCAAGTCTTCCCTTCCTGGTCTTGTCTGACACTCTCCCCTTCCCTGCGAGGCAGAACAGACCCCTCCTGCTCTGGAACCGATTGCTCCTAGCTACGTTTGTCTTCTCCCGAGGCTGTATCCCAGACTCCTCTGGTGTAGCAAGACACCTGTGCCCAGCATCGTAAAAAAATGGCTTTCTGACCCCCCCCCTCCACACACACACACACACACACACACACCTTGGGTTAGTGGGTGTGACCTCAGCATCCCTTCCAGCCTCCGTTTCCCTCTCTCTCACAAAGGAGAAATGGAACTCAATGGTCCCCGGGTTCCCTCCTTCTGTCATTGAGTTTGTCAGTGATGGCACATAAAACACAATTCGCCTGTATCCCCGCACACCAACTGAAAACAGTGCATGTTCAGACATGTAGATGCTCATGGCAAAGCACACAGCCACCAGGAGCAAGCCCCGGCTAAGCAGTTGCATGTGACCCACACGTAAAAGTGTGTAGCCTTCTGGATGCAGATGCTTGGCCCTCCCAACCCCCCATCCCCAGTCAGCCCCTGGCCTTGACAGTGAAAAATTCAGAAGCAGTCAGGGCTGCCGGTCCAGCATCGAGTTAATATTCAAGGAACGAACCTTCTGCAATATGCATGCCCTGAGGCTGGTGTCCTGTGGGGCTCCCCCTTTCTCAGGCCTGCACAGGCTCAGCCTCCTATCCCAGCCACCCCAGCTGTAGGCACAGACACAGCCTGCCTCCAGCAGACCGGCCACCAAGACCCAGACCCTCCGTTCTGTTTGTTTTCTGGGCATTTCCCTCTCAGTGTCTCTTCATCCCTTCATTCGGGATTATCTCTGAAGTCCCTATGGTGTGACAGGCAACCAACATGCATGGCAGTAACGATGACCCTTTTCTGCACTCAGAAGCTCACAAGCCAGTGGGGGAGACATACTAGATATATAATTTCACATAAAAATAAATAGCACTATGGAAAGATTAATATGATGTGATTTGGGGGAAAAAATGATTCGGGACCAGTGAAATGGCTCGGTGGGTAAAGCATCCATTACGAAACCTGAATACCTGGTTCAATCCTGGTAACCATATGGGGAAAGAGAGAAATGGCTACCACAAGTTGTTCTCTGACCTCCACATACACATACATGATATGTGCATGTCCATACATGTGTGTGCATGCTCTCACACACATAACATGTTCTATATTTGCACATATGTATATATATATTGTTGTTGTTGTTTAATGATTCAAAGATGGCAAGATATAACCATGGCCCTTCTGGAGTTCACTGTAACAGTCATTAAGAGTAAGTTAGGGAACTGAGGAAATGGCACAGTAGTTAAGAAAAACATTTTTTTTTTGAGGCAGGGTTTCTCTATGCAGTCCTGGCCTTCCTGGAACTCACTCTGCAGACCAAGGTAGCCTCAATTTCAGAGATCAACTTGCCTCTGCCTCTGCCTCTGCCTCTGCCTCTGCCTCTGCCTCTGCCTCTGCCTCTGCCTCTGCCTCTGCCTCTGCCTCTGCCTCTGCCTCTGCCTCTGCCTCTGCCTCTGCCTCTGCCTCTGCCTCTGCCTCTGCCTCTGCCTCTGCCTCTGCCTCTGCCTCTGCCTCTGCCTCTGCCTCTTGATTAAAGGCATTTGCCACTACACCTGGCAACTTATTCTTACAGAGGATCCTGGTTTGGTTGCCAGTACCTCATGGTGGTTCATAACTATCTTTAACTCTAGTTCCAGGGTATCCAGTGCCCTCTTCTGACCTCCGTGTGTACCAGGCATGCATATAATACACACACACACACACACACACACACACACACACACACACACACACACACACATAAGCAAAAAAAATGATCACGTTTCCCTTCTCCCAGGTCCCCCAACTTCCCTATCCACCTGACTTATGTTCTTTGTCCTTTAAAAACAAACAAAAGCAAAACAACAGCAAAATAAAAACAAGAAGCACCAAAAAAATCTACAAAAAATGAAAATAAAGACAAATAAGCAAGAGACCAATGAGACAATAATAATGATGATGATGATGTCTGTAAAAAATACCACAGAGTTTGTTTTGTGTTTTCCAACTACTCTGGGCATGAGGACTGACCTGGAGTGTGGTTGATATACCCAGTGAACCTCCACAGGGTATACCCATCAGTGGAAGATACTGTTTCCCTGGAGTCAACTATAACATCACCTCTGGCTTCTGCAAGCTTTTCACCTCTTCTTCCACACAGATCCCAGAGTCTTGAGGGAAGGACTTTAATGACGACATCCCATTTAGGACCGAGTGCTTCAGAGTCTCTCAGTCTCTGTACATTGTCCAATGACAGGCCTCCATGTTAATCCCCATCCACTGCAGAGGCCGCTTCCCCAATGAGAGCTCAATGAGGCACTGATTGGTGGGTGTAGCAAAATGTCATCTGGAATAATTTAATTGTTCCATTCCTTTAGCAGAATAACAGTCTTCAGTTTTACCCTGGGCCTATGACATACCTAGTCTCAGATTCTCAGCCACTTTAGCAGTGTCAGGCATGGGGTCAATCTCACGGAACAGCCTTAACGCCAACCAAAAAGTGGTTGGTTACTCCACCATGTGTGTGCCACTACAGCGCCAGTGTGCCCGGTAGGCAGGTCAGTTATAGACGGAAGGAACTGTGTATACAAGAGTATAATGATTACATTTCTCCTCTGAGAGTACGATGAACGCTGGTCAATCAGGGTGCTGCTTCTGGTCAGATACCAGCTTGACTTCTCCATGTTCAATGGCGTGTGTATGTGTGTGTGTGTATGTGTGTGTGTGTGTGTGTGTGTGTGTGTGTTCTCTTCAGTAACAGGGCTTTATCATCAGGTTATAGAGAGTAACCTATAGTCTTGGCTGTCATCTGTGATGCTTGGAGTTTTCATGGAGTCCTTTGACCAATGACTCACCAAGAAAGAATTCATTCCTGGCATTGGAAGTTTTACTTGGTGGCAAACAATGTCAGGGGGGACATTTTTTGCTCTGTTATTTGATGAGTTCATTTAGATTCCTTTCATAGACGCATGTATTTTAGGAACCTGCTACAGCAGTAGAAGTGCATTGTTTCTCAGATGCCCTTCACTGTTAGTTGTCCCTCCCCATCCCCTCTCACTTACCCTCCTCAGCCTCCCCCTCCCCTACGTAATCCTCCTACTCCATTTTCCCCTTTGCCTGTCCATGACAACGTAATCTAGCTCCCCTTACTTGGGAGATCTTCTTCTGTAGTCCCTTACCAGGTAACGAACCTCTGTGCTTACTCAAATTATAGGACACAGATGGAAATGCCTGAAAGTTAGCATCCACATATAAGAGAAAACACTTAAGATTCCTTTTTCAGGGTCTTGGTTACCTCACTCAGGACTTTTTTCCTAGTTCTATCCACATACCTGAGAGTTTCATGATTTCATTTTTCTTCACAGTTGGATAATATTCCATTGTGCGAGTGTGTCACATTTTCATTACCATTCATCAGTTGATGAACTCCTAGGCTGTTTCCAGTTTCTGGTTTTTATGAATACAGCAGCAGTGAACGTGATTGGGCAAGTGTCTCTGTGGTAGAACGGAGAACCCTTTGGGTTTATGCCCAAGAGTGGTGGTATGTTGCAGTAATTTCTTACCCCAATAAGCCCATATAAAAAACATACAACCCAGTTACATTTATAAGCTCTATGCCTAGATTGGGCAGATCTTATCATTATTCCCCAGATATGAGACCCCTTGCTACTTGCAGCATCTCTAGGCCATGTGGTTCTCCTCCATATTGACTTCCACCTCATCTTCCTCCATCCTCTCTCTCCTTCCTCTCCCCTCTGACACCTCCAGTCCCACCTTTCCCTTCCACTGCCCAGTCATAGACTCTAGCCTATTTGACGAGTTAGAATGGGGAGACAACCCCTCTTGAGAAGACAGAATAAACATCAAAATACAAACAGCACCAAGGCAACCCACAACAGTGGTATAGCTGGATCTTGAGCTACATCAATTCCCAGCTCCCAAAAAAACTGGCACACTGATTCCCGTCATGGCTGTACCAGACTACACTCCCACCAGCAATAAGCGCTCCCCTTTCCCTTCATCCTTGCCAGCATGAACTGTAATATATTATAGATGTTTTCAAAAGTGACTTGAGCATGGTAATACACACCTGTAATTACAGAATTTGGAGGGGAGGGCTGAGGCAGGAGGATCACGATGGAATTCAAGTCCAGCCAGGGCTATATAGTAGGACCTGTCTCTAAAACAACAACAAACTAGCAGGTACCGGGGAAAAGGAGGACTGGGGAGTCTTTAGAGGAGAGCATAGAACAAGTTCAAAGGCCCTCGCAGGAGACAAACCATAGAGCCAGTTTCAGAAGCAGTCGAGGTAGCCTCAGCTGAGTCTGAGAACTATAGCAATGGTGGCAACAAAGTGGACAAAGTGGCAACCAACTTGTGCTGTGTCTCTTGAACCGTGAGAGAAGATTTACATTCATTCAAAGAGCCACCAGAGGCCCCCGGACAAAATATCTATGGCTCTCACCAGCTTCCCCACCTTGGTAACCTTAGAGACTATATCTTCCTCGTTTTCTAGGTATCACTGCCCCACTTGCAGCCCAGCATAATGTTTCACAAATGGCCAAATCATGCTCTCCTAGCCCCAGGCTTGACTCAGAGGCCCAGAGTAGATCATCTGGGTTATCGAGGACCCCTTGGATAGCTCAGGACGGGGGTCATCTGGGCCAGGTGAGTGCATGTAAATGTCCTTTAGAAGAGTCTGGCCTTTCCATTCATATCCATAATGAAAGCCACACTAGTCCATGACATGTCGCAATTTGCCCATCTAAAATAAAAATAACCTCATTTTTGGAGTTTCAGTATCAACATTCTGGATATGTTGTTCATCAGAGCAGAATTTTATGTACATTGTGGCTGCTTGCATAACAGATATATTTCAAGTTGGACATAGACTGCCCACCAAGTCACTCAGAGCTAGGTGTCAGGGCTTGCCCAACAATGCCATCCGTGATACAGCATTGGTCTGAGAGACATAGCACGCTGTCTGATCCACAGAATGGACAACAACAAACTGGGGGGGGGGCTGGTAATGCAGCTCAGGTGGCAGACGGGTCTAGCATGCAAGAAGCCCTGGGTTCGAACCCCCAGCACCACATGGCAGCACATGCCTATAATCTTACTGTTCCAGAGGCAAAGGCAGGAAGATCAGAAGTTCAAGGTCATCTTTTGCTGCTAGGGAAGAGACAGGCATGGGCATGAGCAATTAGTTCCAAGGCAGGAGGGGTCTGTGTAGTAAGATCAAAGCCTGTCTGGGCTACATAAAAGCCTGTGTTGGTTAGGAGGTGGGGGGAGACCAGCCTAGCCTCAAAGGGAGCCCTGCCCTTGCTCCAGCCTCCTCCTCCTTCTTCCCCTTTTCCTCCTCCCCCTCCTCCTTCTTTCCTTTTTTCCTCCCCCCCCCCCTTTTTTTGCTGCTGGGCTGGGTTCTGAGCCTCTACACTCAATACTTCGCCCAGTCTCCCCTCTAGGATCTAGAAAGAGCTTCACTGCAGGATCCTCAACTGGGTTCCACAGCATCTTGTACTCTATACATAGACTCTAAGAGAATTAGACCCAGTCCTCAGCCAGGAGAAGAGTTGACCTACCCACAATCTTCACCCCCCAAACTCATTGTCCTCTTGGGGAAACTCAGAGCAGAGCTGATTCTCGGTGGGGATAAGAAGCAGGGTGTCTCAGAACAGCACTCCTATACAGGCCAGCCTCTCAGAGCAACTCCAAGCTAAACTGTGCCTCCATTGGGTTCGAGCATCCCACCCCAGAGCATACTGTGAGTAGGAAGAGGCAAACAAGCCCGAGGAAGTGGGGGTAGAAGGGGGCTGCCGATCGATGGCATTAACATGGTGCCCAAATTAAATATTGACTTTTTTGGTTGACTCTAGGGACTCCTGGATTGATGTCTGGAGCTGTGCAGTGCCACCGTAGCAGAAGGGGACATACCAGCCTGGATTAGGCACTAAGGGACACTGAGAGCTGGGGGCGGGGTGAAGGATTCCCCCTGCTCTTGCCTGCTCAGGGGCAGCAGGAGCTGGGGCCGCAGGATGTTGGACTTCCTTTTTCTCCTCATGCCTAGGAGCTTCCTTGTGGAGCCCAGCATCCTCCTCCCAGAGACCTTGGACTCAGATGTTATCAGATGTCCACCCCCAGAACTCCCTTCCTCTCATCTCCAGGGACTGTCGCTGGCCTACAGCCCAACCAATGAGCTTAAATCGATCTCTGTGATGAGCCCCAATTACTGGTCTCAGGACCCTGCCTCAGCATGGTAAGGCTGCTTATTTCTCATTATATAGGAACTTGGCAGGGAGGAGGTGGGGGTAACCCTCTCCAGAGAATTCACCTTCAGCGTCTACAGCAGGCCCTGAGTTTTCTTTTCAAAGCTTTGTGTCAGAACCTGTCTCCACTGCTTTCATTTCTTCCCCTCCCACTTGCTCAACAGCCCCACTCCGACCCAGCTCCCTGCTGCCATGTCGCTGACTAGCCAGTTCCCTCCTGAGTTCCAGCCCTGTGTCCAACCGCCTACCTTCTCCCAATGTCTTCCCCTTAAGTATCTGAAAGTTAACATGCCCAAGGCCAAATGCTAAGCCAGCGGCATGGTCATCTCTCCGGGGGGCCAAGAGAGATGCTCAGGGACCAGGCTCTTTTCCTCACGCCAGCCACAGGAAGGGGCAGAGTTCTGCCTGTGCATGCACACAGACCACATTTCTCCTCAGTGGAGGTCCCCACAAAGACTCCTTCCTGTGGATGGCTTCTTTGTTAGTCTCTCCGCAGCTACCCCCACTCTTTAGTGTCCCCCAACTTATTTCTCAGTCATGCAGAGAAACCCTGTGAATACCAAAATGCCTTCATGCTGAGCCTCTGCTGGCATAAAACCCCCCCGCCCCCCCCCCGGCTTCCCACTAACAACCCAAACCCTCAGCTGGGTTGCTCTTGCCCTACACATTTTGTGTGTATCTTTGGGGACTAAGGGGTTAATAGTCTTACTGAAGCAGGTGGCCTTAAGTGAGTAAAATGAGGAATATGGAGGCACTGGAGAGTGGCTTCAGCACACCCTAACATGGCCCCCATGAAGTGGAGAGTATAGGCATGAGGAAGCCCAGAACAAAGTGAGTCCTGAGGCAGAAGTCAGCAGTGACTGCCACAGGTCTTCCCTCAGGCCACCTAATTCCTTCTTAATTGATACCTAATGAAAGAAAATTAAACCCAATTGAGTTTTAATGTTTTGCATTCACACACCAGCCCCAACTTGATTTCTTTCTTTCAGGGTCTGGGGTTCCAGGAGAAAGAAGATAGGACAGTCATACACCAGCCTTTTCCCTCAGGTATCCTTGGGACTTTTTCCTACTTTCCCACACCGCCGCTGTCCCTACCAGGGTCCCCAAGACAACAGATGCCATGAGAAACTTGGGACCGCCTCTATACTGGCACTGTGTTAGGAACTTACCCTCCCTGGTCCCAGTGGGACATGTCACAGTGAGGTTTCTCCTTCTCAAAGGACACTGTGTGACCAGGAGATGCTGCTGCTGCTCTACTTAAGTTAGGCTGTGCCATGGGAGCTCCAGCCACGGACACACTGGGCTGTGCAATGCGGCCCTGAGCTGTGTGACACATACACATGAAAATTTAGATAGGAAAAATAATAACTGAGGCAGAGGATCATGAATTCAAGGTCAGTCTGAGTTACTTGCAAGACCCTGCTGTTATAGATAGATAGATAAATAGATAGATAGATAGATAGATGGATGGATGGATGGATGGATGGATGGATGGATGGATGGATGGATAGATAGATAGATAGATAGATAGATAGATAGATAGATAGATAGATAGATAGATAGATAGATAGATAGATAGATAGATAGATAGATGGATAGATGGATAAAAAGCTTTCTTGGCAATTTTTATATTGATCATACATTTAAAAAAATAACCATGTTTATGCAAGTTATAGAGGCATGTACCTGTAGTTCTAGCACTTGGAAGATGAAGACAGAAGGATTAGGAGTTCAAAGCCAGTCTCAGCCTGGCTAAAATTTTAGAAAATTTAAGACCAGCCTAGCTAGCTACCTGAGATCATGTTTCAAAAAAATTATAATTTAAATATATTGTGTTACATATATAGTTACAGTTAATCTCAACTTCTTAAATGTTGTCTTTTTAGATAGAGTCTCCCTTTTTAGTCCAGGCTGGCCTGGAACTATGTAGCCTAGGTTGGCCTCAAACTCATAGCAATCTTGTCTCAGCCTCCTCTGTGACCCACCATGCCTGGTTTAACTTTATAAATCATTTGAAAAAAAAAAAGCTATCTGAAAATTGTCAACAGGATGTATCATTTCCAGGCGCTTCCCTCAGTGGAGGAAAGCCTGGTGTGCCCATCCAAGGAGCACCACACCTGCAAGGCCAGGGGAGTGGCAGGTGAGCTCAATGGTCATGGAGTCGTGTTTGTTGTGTCCTGGCATAGGGAATTCTTTCAGCACCACGGGCAGCACCCGACTTGGGTAGATCCTACAGAGGTCCCTGGACAGCTACAGAAGCACCTATTGCCTACAAGCCCTTCCTTACCGCCACCTCCCACCACTCACCACTGAGCTACAGCCCCAGCTGGTTAGAATGTCTGCCTAGTATACACGGGCTTTGGGTTTAATCCCGTTCAAAAACTGTAGGAATTATTATTACCTACCCCGCAGTGCAAAGGAGGAAACCAAGGCTCGCCAAACTATAAATTTTCTTTGTTTGGTTGGTTTTGATTTTTTTTTTGTTTGTTTTGAAGACAGGGTTTCTCTGCATAGCTCTGCATGTCTTAGACCTTACTCTGTAGACCAGGCTGGCCTCTTAGAAGTCTGCTGAGGTCTGCTTTCTGCTCCCTGATTGAGCGCACATGCCTGGACCAGGTGGATGTACATGGCAGCCATTCTGTACGATCATGCAACCGTTGACGATGCACCCAGGCTGGAGAGACCCAGTGAGTGCTACCTGCTGAGCCAGAGGCTCAGGAACAGCATCACAAACACGGCTTCCTAAGCTGCAAGAACGTAATTCTCCAATTCAACGGGCAAGAATATAGATGGAAGGAAAGGCACGGAGGTGAGAGAAAGGTCAGGAGAGGCAGGCAGCCATGTCCCTGAAGGTCTTGCCTTCTAGACTGATCCTCAACCACCATGGCATGTGCTCTGGGCAATGGGCTAACAGATCGGTGGTTTAGAAAGATCATATGTGGGCCATGTATGTGAAGAGCTGGGGACCAGAGACAAAGAACATGAAGCTAATGAAGGGACATTCAAGCCTAGGAAAGAAATGCAGGGTGTTTGAAATCAATGCACATAGAATGGCTAACAGGCCAACGATGGCCTGAGCAATTGGTTGAGTGGCAGCCTGCTTAAAAGCTCTGGGTTCAGTCTCCAAGCTGTCCCTTCAAAACAAATGAAATTAAGGTCAGACAATGTCCAGCGACCTGCTCAAGAGCATGAGGCAGGTGAGTGAGTGCCTATGGAAGTAGGAACTGTGGGTCAGGCGGGGGCATAAACCTGCCCTAGCAAAGCTCAGCCCCTCACCATGGACCTGATAGGTCTCAAAGCTGTCAGGAGGAGCCTCTGCTGAGAGCAGCAGCTGCCAAGAGAGCAGAGTCAGCAAGGTGGACCCAATTTCCATGAGAAGAAAGTGGGGGCAGGGTAGGGAGGATTCTACCTCATAGCTCAGCCCCAGAGAGCCCACAACAGGGCTGGGAAGGAACGGGAGTAGGGGAAAAGGCAGTAAGAAGTCCATTAAAGATTCAGGGGCAGCTCTGAGGGAGACCTGGCAAGGATGGGCAGTGGGGTCTGCTGGCACCCAAGCGGGGATTTGTTTGTGCAACCCCATCACCCCCTCCTAGGAATAAGCACCCCCTCCCTGTGACTTTGAGACTGGTTTCCCTCACCAGGACTCCTAAAGAGGCTGCCAATCACAGAGCTGGGGACCAATCAGGATTTTCCCTTCCTTGGACATTTTCTAATTGGAATTCAAGAGAAAAAATGTCTTCCCCTTTGGGGCCAAGGCAGAGTGATGGCAGGGGAGCCTTGTTTGGCCCAGGAGGTAAGGAAGGCTGCCTAGCAGAATGGAGCAAGCAGGGAGGGAATGAGACACTTTGAGACTCAGCCCATCACCCACGGCCAGCCGCATACACCCACGTCTGTCATTGCCCTGGGTGTGCATTCCTGAGTGAGCGAAGTTCCCCTGTGCTCGCCGGCTGGTACCAGGTTCTGCCTCCTCTCCAAACACGGCCCAATTAGTCACTCACAAGCTATGAGAGATTGGTTCCTTCTTCCTCCTCCTCCTCCTCCTCTTCCTCCTCCCACCTCCCATGGTGGCCAGGGGCCAGACCCTGTGCCCCTCATACACTGGGGGAGTTGGGGAAAGTCACATTTCTCCCCTGGGTCTCAATTTCTTCATCTGTAAAACAAGGGACTTAAATACACGTCTGGAACTTGATGAATCAGTGTCCCAGTAAACACTGTATAACTAAACACTAGGGAGTGGGCGGAGTGCATAGGCTGGGAGCACAGTCCTGGGAGGACTGTGATCTACTTTAACCAGGACCCACCTCAGGCAGGATTGCAATGGGACTGAGAAGCCTGTGCCAAAGCCTGCAGAATGAATAAATTAAAAACAAAAAACAAAAAAAAAAACACCCGACCCATGCCCTTCTTCCAGCCAGCCTGAGCCTGTCATCAGCTGTGACAGCCCACCCTAGTGGCCTGTCCCTTCTTATATTCCCATTCCTCAGCAGCTCCCTCAAGGGCCTAGATTTGTGTCTCCAGAGTCCCTGCAGGTCCAGAGATGGTCATGTTACTAAATGACCAGGCTTGCAAGCGATGCCTGTGGCGGCTGCTGCATCTCCAGCTCCTGCCTGCTTGGAAGAACTACAGCACGCACCACGAGACCTTCCACAGGCCGCTCCCATGCCCCCTTGTACTGGTGCCCAGGAACTCATACGTGTGAAGAATACAAGCCAGCAAAGAGCCCCACCCTCCAAGCTTTGCTTCTCCACCCTCAGCCCCATACTACACCAGAGGCTCCACCACAATCCAGAAGCTCCTCACAGCTCCACTGCAGCAATGAAGGTCAAGGTCCAGAAGGCTGAGCTGAAATGCTAGCTACCTCCACCGAGCCTGGCTGTGTGAACCCAGGCCCTGCCTTTGACCATGGCCCTGAGCGCCTCACTTTCAATCTCTGTAACCACAAAATGCGTAATTTCCCAGCACCGATGCTGTGAGGAATTGGAGTGATGTGTAGTGCTCCTAACACTCACCTGAGATCCTGTCCCCTGACAGCAACTCAGTGTAAGCGGCCCGGGCCCATGCCCTGGTGAAGGGTAGCCATGACCAGGATAGTCACCCCGTTACAGGACGTCCTACCTCACATTTCCAGCTTCTTATCCCAGCCCAGATCATGTCAGGGGTATATACTAAGGGGGTCAGGACCAAAGACAGGGTCAGCATGCAGCTAGGCCCTTTTGGTCAGGCTTGGCCTGACCCCATTATACCACTAAGGAGCTAGAGGAACAGAATTGGGGTCCCAGGGCTGGGCTCTGCCTAGGGGCAGCAAACAATCCGGGCAGCCAAATCCACAGAGTGAAGTTTATTCCCAACAAAGTTTCCCTCCCCCCTCCCCAGCCCAGGACAGGGACAGACAGGCCGGGGCAAAGATGAGGCTCCAGTGGGTGGCTAAGGGACCTCTGAGAACAAGGAGGGGCCCTGGCCCCCCAGGCCCTGCCAGTCTGGCTGCCCCCAGCCAGGCTGAGTCCTCTGCGCCTCCTGCCCAGCCTCGGGAGGGGGAGGGGCGCTGGCTCCTGGTAGTTCCAAAGTGGAGTGTGAAAATAGATATATATTTCTGTGCAGTGGGCAGTCCGGCGTGGCACTCACACCTCTGTCTGGAAGTCGCCGTCTGGCGGTTCTGTGGGCTCCCAGGCTGCTGTCCGGTGCAGGGCCAGCCGTTCTCGGGGCTTGGGGGGCAGTGAGCCCAGTGTCATAGATTTGAAGGTGCTCCAGCTTTGATGCCTCCTGTGCTGGGACAAGCCAGGGCGTCCCCCGGGGGGGCTGGGTTTCTCCTGTGAAAGGAGCAGGGCGAGCCTGTTGCACCCTCTCATCCACTGTACAGAGCAAACCACGGATGTCCCAGGAGGGTCAAGACTGCCCAGTGTCAGTGAATGATCAGGCGTGAGGCACAGTCGAATACAGTTAATTGCCAGACCCTTATTGACAGCTACTGCAGTGGTGACCCCTGAGGTCGTGTCTCCTGTCTGCCCACCCTTCTTTCTAATAGTGGGAGAGCCTGTTAGTGTCTGTGCTCTGAGGCACCTTCCCACCCCCCATGCAACCCTGAAACTGCTGTTCATGCAGGCAGGCCCTTGGTGAAGCTGAAGTTATCCAGGCAAGTGAACTGAGCAGGAGGAAGACAGCAGGTCCTCAGAGCCTCATCCAGGAGGACCTCAGGAATATATGTACCACTCCCCCCACATCTCCAAGTGAGAAGGACACCCCTCAGGTACCATGAATATGGTGGGGTGGTCAGGGGCAGCAACAGAAGAACCCTCACCTTGGCTGAGGACTGGCTACGGTAGCGGTCGAAAGTGTGGAACTTCTGGTTGAGTTCGTGGTAGAGTTCCGAGTGCCGTTTCCGAGTGTGCATCACCTTCTAGGGGCCACTTGGGTGTCAGAGGAGTGCTCCCTGCCCTCTGCCCTGCACCTGTTGATCCCTCTGGGGCAAGGCTAGGGCTTCTCTTGCTCTCCTCTGCTAGCCTCCCCCTCCACCCTCTCTCTGTCTCTGTCTCTCTCATTCCCTGCCTCTATCTCTGCCTCACAGTAATGGGTGTGAGCCAGACAGTGGGGTAGATCCCAGGGAATCCGGAGGCTTGGTGGCCCAGGACTGGGCTCTGCAATGGGGCTTGGGATAATTTTAGGAATTGACCTTGTAGAACATACCCTCCCAGTACCGGCACTCACCTCAAAGTCCAAGTCCGAATACCGAAGCTTCTTTCGCTATAGAGCAACAAGCAGGCCATGAGAGAGGAACTTGTCACAGGCAACCTTGGCCTCAGGACTCTATGGCACCTGCCCCCACCCAGACCCTGGAGTTGAGAATCCTTATCTTATGGGCTAGCCCTTGGGGTCACAGCACAGTAGCTGAGGTTTGTCATGCACATATGTGGACACAGACACGGCTCAGCTGTGAAGAGGCAGGGTTCCCACCATGTCGGATCATACAACCCGTGCTTATTCACTGTGCCCTGGATTCTAGCATCCTCCCTGCTCCATGCTCCTCCCCAACCCCCCACCCACCATCTCCCTGGAATCCTGCACTTGCCCTGAAAAACAAATTGGGGCTTTTCACACCTAGCCTATGTGTCCCCCACCTTGCCTCTTTTGACTGCCTGCTTCTTTGTGCTCTTCTGACCCTCGCCTGGCCAAGGTCACCTTCAAGGCCCCAACAAGCTCGGTGACATCCAATGCCACTCAAGGAGGCTTCAGTCTTAGAACGCTGGCATGGAGAAAACTCACAAGACCAAGGCCACCTGTTCCAGCTAGGTGGGGAAACTGAGACCCAGGGAGGGAAGGAGAAGGGACTTGCTACTTGGCCCCAGGCCCGCAGAGGTGATGTTAAGAGCATGTGCGTGGATTTTGTTAAGACCCAACCTGACTCCACTCTCTCGGTTCTCCTCCTGCCTTCTAGCCTGCTCTGCCTCCAGTCTTCTTTCCCATCACCATGCTTTGCCTATCCCTAGCTTCGTCTCTATTTCTACAGGCATTCTTACCCATTAGTGCTCAGGGGCTCAGCAGACCCACACCTATGCCTCCACTGGGTCTGTCCTATTCTAGACACTATCCTTGACCCCTCAGGCTTCTGCCATTGATGACTACTTCCCACACAAGAAGCCAAGCACTGGCCCCTCCCATGTGGTCTGGCCACGGGCAGGTGCCACAGAACCAAACCTACCCCGACACTAATCACACTGCCTCCCGTCACTGATGCCATCTCTGTTTCTGTCGTCTTTTCTGTCTTTGGGGACGCCTCTCTGTTTTATTGCCATCTGTGTGGCAGGAGCAGGCACCAAATGTTCGAGGAACATTTTAGGCACAAAGCTAAACTGTGTGACCTCTCTAGCTGCTAACTTAATTGTCTTTGTGCAGAGAACAGGGGGCAACTTTTCCAGGCTAGACACAAGCAGCTAATTGTGTAGAAGCTGGGACTTCCAACCTCTTTCCTTAGCCACATCCCCCTCATCCCTTCAATTAGATTTCTAGAATACCCTGGAGTTCTACTTTGGGCTTCTACTAATCTATGTGTCCCCAGCGATGATCTGTAAGGGACAGGGCAGAGGAGACAGAGGGGCTTCTATTTTCCCACCGGAGGCCAAGGACAGCACCCTGAGTCAATTTCTGTGATAACAGCATCTTCCAATTTTCTGGCACTGTCTACTTATTCCACACAGGAATCAAAGACCTATATCACCCCATTCTGCAGGCTATCCCCACTTACACACAGGAAGCCGAGGCTCAGAGAGACGGTGCAGTGTGGTCAACAGCTCATTGCTGGTCAGCAACTCCAGACCTGACTCAGAGCCACAGGCTGCAGAGGCTGAAGAGGCTCCGCCTCTTCCTTACCAATTGGGCACCTGAGCCATGGTTGCAGTAATGGAGGACTCACCCTGACCAGTCACCCCAGAGTGGGTACCAGAACTCTAAGTGAATGGACTCATGAGGCTTCACCCATTTGAAACATTCAGACAATCCAGACTTTCCTGGGAGCTGAGCTCTGTGAGCCCCGGCAGAAGGAAGGATACACACTGGTATGAGAGCCCCCAGCACTGCTCTGGGGGAGACTGATAGCTGTCCCTTCCTGACTGCAGCCCATGACTTAGACATGATGTCAGGTACACAGTAGGTAGATTCCCCTCCCTATTTTCCATAGCCCCTCACCTCAAGGGAGCCCAGCTTCATGGTGGAACCAGGCACTGTACGGGGCATGGTCCGGCTACGTTCTCCTGGCTCTGGTACTTGGCGGGCGCTGGGTGTTGGTGGTGGTGGTTGGAAGGTCATTCCATACGGGTTCTGGAGAGACCCATAGGCAGGGCCCAGCCCTAGACCCGAGTGCTCCACAGACAGGAAGCTGGGGTAGCCTTCAGTGTGGGCTACCGTTTTGGCAGCCCGCCGGGGGGTCCCCTCAGGCCGGGCCCTTGGGGCCTCCTCACCCGCTGTACCCCCACCACCAGGCTGCAGGCTCAAAGTCCGCCGGGGCAGAACCATGTAGTCCCCCTCAGAGCCTGGTTCACTCTGCCGTATCCATGTAAGGTCCAACTGCCGCAGGCCACCCTCCCCACACATGTACACAGGGTTGGTCTCCTGGGGTGGTGGTGGCTCCCCTAGACCTGGTGAGGCTGCCATGGGTACCAGGATGTTCCCAGGCAGTGGTGAGAAGCTGAGGCCACCCTCAGGACCCACGAGACAGGACTTGGGCTCCTCATCCTCATCCAGAGACAGGCGGGACAGAGTGCCGGTAATGGTGGACGGGTTGCAGGTGTTGACCTCCTTGAACAGAACTGGGGACAGAAGTGGGAGGAAAGGGTAAGCCCTAAGGAAGGGAGACCCCGTGGTGAGACCCTCTTGTCCAGGTTTGGCTGGGGCCTTAGCTTCTGAGCTTGGGCAGTGAGGGAAACTGAGTTCTGAGGAGGCGGTTGGTACTCGCCCATATACCAAAGGGACCAGAAAGACAACTGGCTCATGGCTCCAAAAGATGCAGAGGTAGGAAAACCAAAGCTCAGCTTCCATGAGTGCCCTGGTACACGTCCTAACTTCTTCCCCACAGTCCTGAGACTGTGGAAGGAAGCATTGCTCCTCTCTGTTCCCTAGGGAAGGATATACCTTAGAGAAAAAATGGCAGGCAACACCAGTGAAAGCCTCTGGACTGATGGAAGAATGCAGCAGCCAACATACACCGAGGCCCCTGCTGTAAACTCGATGTCCACTAACTCATGTTAGCCCTGGGCCTCCCTCCTGACCCGAGACGATGCTATTTTTCTC
This sequence comes from Mus musculus, assembly GCF_000001635.26. Classification (NCBI taxonomy): domain Eukaryota; kingdom Metazoa; phylum Chordata; class Mammalia; order Rodentia; family Muridae; genus Mus; species Mus musculus. The sequence continues at coordinate 130,018,179 of NC_000070.6, read as the reverse complement.
CCTTACAGGTGGATAGCTGAGGCTTAGAGAGGGATTTTTTTTTTTTTTTTTTTTGCCCAGAGGCAAGTGATAATTGGCCTTCCCAGATGTAAATATAACCTGTTCCTGTCTAATGTCAAAACAGGACACTAGCAGTCTGGTCCCCATCAGGGCTACTATGACAGCGTACGGGGCGTCTTGTCTTGCCCACGCCTACAGCTTCTTAAATCAGTCCAACAGACTCACCTGTCTGACAAGCCAGATCCACGTCCTTTTCAAAGTCTGACTATAGGTGGAGAGGGAGAGAGCAGGTTGGCAGAGGGAGGAGAGATGTGTCAGGGTGGGAAAGGCTTAAGTTCTTCCTCCCCAGCTCCTCTGTCCTCCCACCTGAGAGGTACCACCCAACATGGCCTCACACTGTAGGGAGCAAACTGAACGGGGGTGGGGGGAGCCTTTGCCCAGAGCCTCCTCGCAGTCAGAAGCTGAGCGTAACTTGAACCCAGTCTCTGTCTCAGATGGGATGGGGAAGGTAAGGAACTTATGGCGGAAGGGATCTGCTTGGGCCTCCTCGCTCACCAGGATCTGCAGCTGCCCGTTCTTGCACGAGTCTGGGGAGTCTTCACTCTCATCAGCCCGACACACACCCATCTGACACTTTACCACATCCTGGACCTAGGGGCAGGAAATGCCAGCTGAGCCTGAAGCCCCCATAGTACCCCCACAATAGTGGGCAGGGTTTCCCACCCCAGGTGTCCAGACTAGAGGTAGAAGGAGAGACAGGGATAGGCTGAGATGTCAGGGAGGAGAAACTGAAGGAGACCCAGGCCTTGAGGGCTATCTGAGCTATAAGCGCCCTCACCAAGGGCCTGAAGCACCCTGGTCACCCTGTACCACACAGTGGAGGAGAAGCCAGAGCCCAGCATGGCGGGTGGGGGGAGGGTGTGGCAAACAAGAAGAGCCTAGCCACCTCTCGGCGCAGGAAGCAGTGCACAGCGGTGATGACAAAGCCTTGTGCAGAGTTGAAAACGGCAAAGAGTGCCTGGAAGAGGACGGAGCGGCGATCTGTCATGGCCAGGACGGCAGACATCCAGGTAAGCGCCAGGAGAGGCAGTACCACGCAGGAACTCCAGAGTGAAGCCCTGAGAGGGACAGCAGCGGAAGGTCTGTCAGCGGGACACTCTGCAGGACAGGATGGTGGGAGCCTGGGTCTCCACTCAGCTTGGGGACTGGCAGGGCCCCAGACTCGAGGACCTCAGGAGTGTTTCCAAGCAGAGAGGGGCCAAGGAACTTGGGGGGTGGGAGGAAACAGAGGACAAAGATGGAACTACAGGGCCAGAGCAGGGGCCATGAGAGGTAGGAGGGGTGGACACACAGACACAGTGGGACTCAGCAGGCACAGATGTGACACTGGGACGCAGAGGTGAGGAAGGCGGAAACAGGAGGGAACCAAGGGCAGACAGTAGCAAATGGGGGTGGGGGGGGGGACGTCAGGCCCAACATGCACCTTGGAAGCTTTGGAAAAAGACACAGTTGAGAGCCATATCCCCAGAGATTCCAAGACAGTCGGCTGGGGAGAGAAGGAGCAAAAGACCAAAGAAAGGTGACCACCACGGTAAGAGGAGTATGAGACAGACAGACGCCCAGACAGCAAGACTGAACAGGCAGAGCATGTGGAACACCACAGCACAAATCCTTGTAGAGAAGATGGGGCCAAGCCCAGCCAGGTGGAGGCGTGGAGGAGCCGCTGGCTCCTGATGGTTGCTCAGAACCCAGGGCAAAAGGGTCGTAGCCGGGGTCAGAACCACGCCCACGAATCCCTGGCCTCCTTACAGAGAAAAAAAGGCAGGCAGGCAGTGGCCAACAGACTGGTCTCCATCCCCAGCAACTACTATAGCCCATGAGGAACAGGAGATAGAAGGAGCCACACCCAGCCCACTCTACCACACCCGCAGCACCCCCTGTGGAGAGTCAGGCACAGCTCCAGACAGGGCAGGGTGGCACCATTCTGCAGAGACAGCCAGAGGCTGAGGCAGAAAGATGGGTGGGCAGGGGCCCAAGGCCTGTCCTGTGAAGAGAGGTTCAGGGCTGTTGAGCCAGGCAAGGTTGGGGTGGAGGAGGCACAGTGTCTGTCAAGCCCTGGAGGCGGAGCCAAGAACCAGAGATGCTCTAATCACAGTAATAAGAGCTGCCATTGATTAACCAGCAATTTTCTGCCAGGCCCTCCACTGAACACTTTACATAGATTATTTCAAATTGTGATCAAAACAACTCCAACAAACAGGCCGGGGGACCAGTATCCCAATTGACAGATGAGGAGACTGGAGTGTGCCCAGCTGGACCGGGAGAGGAGAGCTGGGACAAAAATCCAGCTTGGCGGCAGACTCTGAGGCCCACTCTTTGATCTGCTAGTTCAGCAGACTGGGCATAGGGATGTGGTAGCCCAAAGCAGAGGGATGTCACGCTCTGTGAGCATCACGGAGCTCCATAGCACTAGACGCCTCCACAGGACCCCTGGGGAGTGTGACAAAGGTGTGCCCCCACTGGTTGGGGTGACTCAGGTGGACTTCCAGCCCTGGTAGGAGGATTGAACCTTTGTAATCATCTTGAATAGCTGAGGTTTTAAGATTCCTAGCTGCTAGGTTGGGGTGTCTCAGTGAAGTGATTGTCTCCCTGTATGATTCTGCCTGTGATTGTGAGGTCCAAGGCCTCTGAAATTCAAGTCAGATTCTATGACAGATAAGTGTGTTTCAGTCATTCGAACACTCTGAAGTGTCTGATTGTCTTAGTCGAAGATTCTCCCATTCTAAATTGAAAGTTTTAATAGCTCAAAAATTCTAAAGGACTACGATTCTCAGGGCCTTGAGGTTGGTGGGGGGGGGGGTCTGCAGCTGTGCCTGTGTAGTAAGTAAATTAAGCCAGAGCCGGGGCAGGGACCAGAGGGCAGGGTGAGCAGGGCACCACAGTGCCCTATGGAGGGGGGGGTGTCCCATTGTCCTCAGCCACTTCATCCCTGAGCTCCAGGGAGCGTACAGCAGTTCGGGGGGCAGGGGCAGGGCAAGCTCTCCAAGGCACTGGGCTGATATCCCTCCCAATCCCCACCGTGGGCACTGCCCTCCCATTCCTTAGCCCCTGCCCGCCCCCACCGCCCCCCAGGGGGCACAACTAACATGGCATTCCTGGCCGAGGCTGAGCTGAGCAGGGGGCTGGGGACCGCTCCACACGCTGAGCAGGGAAGGAGCAGGCTGGCCCAGGGGCACCGCTCCGACCTCGGGGGGGCGGCACAGACACGGGAGAAGGGGGAAACACATGGGAAACCGGGAGATGGGGCAGAATGAGCCCCGAGAAGGGTGGGAGGGGAGGGCAGATGAGAGAGAGAGAGCTGGGTTAGGGTGGGCGAGGGTCTGCCGCCGAGCACTCCGGGTGCCCACCTTGCCTGCACCCTTGATGTCCCAAGGTTGGGGAGCCTGGGTTGGCATCAGCAAGCCCTGAGTCTCCGAGGTGTCCTCGGCTCCCCCTCCCCACATGCCGCCCAGGAAGGCTGAGTGACTGAGACCCTCCCCTTACCCAGCCCTCTGCTTCTTAGATTTGTCTGAGACGCCATCGCGAGCCATGAGCTTGTTGAAGACGATAATCCCGATGAGCATGTTCACCTGGGGGCCCGGGGGAGGCGAAAGGGAAAGACAGGGTCACCAGGTGCCCTCAGGGCAAGCACACCCACGCGGAGAGCTGGAAGTCGGGGAGAAGGCAAAAGGAGACGATGACCTTCTGGGGCCACATCCCTCCCTGGATGCTGAAAGGAGCATGCACATACCAGGACAATGACTGCTGCTGGACCCACGAAGGCATAGAGCAGGCCGCCCTCTAGGGACAGCCAGCAGCTGGGGTAGGGGAGAAAAGAAGAAATCAGACTCCCAGCAAGCCCTTCCTCCCTGCATCCTCACTCCCTGGACAGCCACGCCCACATCACCAGTAGACACTAAGCCTCCGGGCGTGGAGAGACACAGCCATGTCTTGATAAGTCTGTTTCCTCTCCCACAGAGACTCACATCGGGCCCCCCCCCCCCCAGAAATACAAGTGGGCTGACCCCTAAGTGCAGTGATGCTTAGAAATGACCAAATCCCAACATGTCCTTTGTCCTTTTACAGCCAGGGAAACTGAGGCTCAGTGTGAAGGGAGTTTACCCAAAGATCTGCCACAATAAGTATAGGTGAAGACCTCAGCCTGAGAAGACCTAAAGCCCAGTTCAATTCCCTCCAACAGACCCACAAACCTCTCCACCCCCACCCTCACCAATGGAGGCGCACGTACTAGCTGGATGTACCATATCCTTTGGTGCGAGTAAAGCCAACAGACACAGCCACCACCAGGGCAGGTAGACCTGGGGACAGAGTTACAGGTGAGAAGGCTGCAGGTGCTCAGGCGACACCTCCGTATCATTCTCCAACCCAACTGACCCCCATCCCCAGAGAGCTGGGCCGGAGTCCAGGCAGCAGCACATCCTGGCTTTCCCTGCCACTCCAGGCCCAACAGCAGAGTTCAGCACCGGCCTTGCTCACCCCAGCCCAGGCAGAGGAAGCGCTTGCGAACCAGGCGGGTGCGCATCCGCCCGATGACAGCCAGATAGGATTGCCAGGCCTCTGTAAGCACCCAGCAAAAGGAGGACAGAAAGAAGAAGTGTAGGAAGGCAGCCGTCATGGTGCATACGCCCTGCAGGGAGAGGTAATAGGAGGGAGTGGCCCTGAGCAGTGGCCAGGGTGGGAGCTGTCAGCTTCCCACAATGACTGCTAGGCCTAGGCACTGCATGGCCAGCCGCCTACCTGAGTCCCCCTCCCCCACCAGAGCCCTGCCAGGCACCCCCGCCTTCCTGCACCCACACACAGCACGACACAGGCCTGGTGACATGCACACAGCACTAGGCATCCGGGGAGGCGGGCAGGCAGGCCACCCACGCACAGACATGAGCACTTGCTACGTCATGGCCGAGCAGAACCCCACACCTGGCTCTCACAGTGCTCAAACTGTGCAGGGAAGGCCAAGTCAGGTAGGAGGGACAGTCAGCATGGAGCATCCACAGGCAGATGGAGAACTCACAGACAAGAGGTGGCATCCGATGCCTCCCGCCAAACACACATGCACCTAGGCACTCATGCACACACTAACTGATGTATACAAACACTCATTACTCAGCGCACACACACACACACACACACACACAGAGCAACACCTTCAAGTACGCCTGCACCTGACTTCACACACGCCTTCTCCACCATAGGGTCTGAATGAATGCCTGCAAACATCTACTCGCAGGATAGCTCAGTGGTTAAGAGAGAGCACTAGCTGCTCTTCTAGAGGACTCAGGTTCAATTCCCAGCACCCATGGCAGCTCACAACTGTCTGCAACTCCAGTTGCAGGGGAACTGATTCCCTCATTCAGACATGCATGCAGGCAAGACACCAATGCACATAAAATGAAAAGAAAAATAATTAAAAAATAATAACCACCTCCCCTCACTTGCAGGCACCCTCCTCCTCCTCCCCTTCCTCTTCCTCCTCTTCCTCCTCCTCTTCCTCCCCCTCCTCCCTTTAGGCCCCTTCCCACACACCCCCAGGAGCCTGCACCTGCCTTGCTCAGCACCCGGGACTGGCCCACCAGGATCAGAATGTTGGAAGCCAGGATGGACAGGCAGAAGTTCAGCAAGATGATGGAGCGTTCTGATTTTATAAACCTGACAGGGCACAGTGGGCAGAGGCAGAGGCATTGGCTGCCTGCCTAACCCTGGAGAGCCAGCCACCTCCCATCCTGCTCAGCTTCCGACTTACCTCCAGAAGGCTGCATAGATGGCCAGCAGGGTGAGCAGAGCCATGCAGGACACTGCACAGCCGATCACCAGGGGGACAGAGGGAGCACCTGCCAGCTCCAGGGTCTGTGGGAGACGGGTTGCTGGGAGAGGGTAAAGGTCGGGCACCCAGTCTCCCTGTCGGACGCAAGCAGGCATGCTCCTCACGTGCAGGAGGGCACACATGCACAGATGTATTTACACCCATTCATCCACATGCTTCCAGACACAACCAGCTGCACACATGTGCACACGAGCTCACACTCACCTACTGCCACATGCTCTGGAGCAAGTGTCATGACTGCGAGCAACTGCCCCCCCTTCCCATGTGCAGGCCCAGGTACATCTGTCCAGGGCTGCATTTGGGGTCACCCGGATGCCTCCAGCAGCCCAGGCCTCTCTCCCACTCACCAGGTCCTTGGGTGGCTGGGCCAGGACGGCAAAGGTGGACAGGTGCTGGCACTGGCAGCGGGTGTGAGCCGCCTGGGTCTCCAAGGTCTGGCAGCTCTCAGTGTTCCAGTCCCCCGAGTTGGTATCTCTTGGAGGAGGGAGAGGTGGCATGAACCCAGAGCCCAGCTCTGTAATCCCAAAGCTACAGCAAGGAGCCCCAAGATGTGCTCTTGACCCCCTCAGACCTAGGATGGCACCAAGGAACCCTTTGACCTTCTAGATGGGAGACCATTTCTGATGAGAGGGTCTAGGGTTGCCCCAACTCACGCTCTGGAGTAGTCCCAGCTGGCACAGTGGGGATCGGTGGTGCCCTGGAGAACAAAGAGATGCGTGCAGTCTCGGGTGAGCAGCATACCATGCCCGGCCATCATCAGGCCCGCCACAGCAGCTCTCACACAAGCCACACCCACCGTCCAACACAGACCACCTCCCTGAGATAGGCCTCACGCCTGTGTGGGCAGATAGCTCGGGTCCCCATCCGGGCCCTCACTCACATTGATGATGTACGAGAGTTCCACTGTAATGAGGGGCTCAGCTGGAGGCTGGGTGGGGGGACGCACAGTCACTGTCATCACCCGGGAGGTGACAGCAAGTGGAGGCCTGGGGAGACAGATACTGAGGTCAGCTCCTGCCAGCAGGTGCCCAGACTTAGAAACTTTAACTGTCATAGTTGGGGACTGCCAAGGTCTGAGGATGGGCACAGCCTCTGGGAACTACCTAGGTGTTTTGGCTTTGTGGATCTGTGTCTGCACACACATGTGCATATATGCAAGTGTGTGTACATGTGTGTTCATGAAGACTACCTTAGCTGTCCTTCCTCAGGCACTGTCCAGCTTTTTAAGACAGCCTCTCTTATTGGCCTATAACTTTCAAAGCTGGCTAGGCTGACTAGCCTGTAAGCCCCAGGGAGCTACCTCAGTCTCCTTCCTAGCAGCAAAAATGCAAATACATTGCAAGCAAGCCAGGCTGGTGTGTATGGGTTCATGGTTCTCAACCTGTGGGTCCCGACCCCCAAGCCCATTGGAAAACATAGATGTTTATATTACGATTCATAGCCACAGCAGGATTACAGTTCTGAAGTAGCAACATAAAAAGATTTTATGGGCTGGTGAGATGGCTCAGTGGGTAAGAGCACCCGACTGCTCTTCCGAAGGTCTGGAGTTCAAATCCCAGCAACCATATGGTGGCTCACAACCATCTGTAACAAGATCTGACTCCCTCTTCTGGAGTGTCTGAAGACAGCTACAGTATACTTACATATAATAAATAAATAAATCTTAAAAAAAAAAAAGATTTTATGGCTGGGGCGTGGGGTGGTCACTGCAACGTAAGAAGCTGTATTAAAAGGTCGCACACAGCATTAGGAAGGTTGAGAACCTCTGACATTGGTCCTGGGGTCCTCATGCTTGTCTCTCATGATTCTGAGAAGTGACTATGTCCACAGCCAGACAAGGGGCCTCCAGGTATGCGGCTGCAGGAGGAGAGGCTGCAGGAGGAGACGCTCTTTGGTGGACTCACCTGGGGGGCGGCAGGATGAGGCCAAGGGTGCGGTAGAGCACAGCACCGATCACAAAGTAGGAGGAGGACTCTTCGGGGTCAGCTGGGAGAAGGCGCTGGTGGGCGTGGCCTGGGCCAGGGGGCACCGTTCCTGGGCCCCTCCCCCTGCCCGGGCTGCCTGCTGTGGCTGCCCCAGGTGTGGCTGGCTTTCCTGGGGAGGACAGGCTGAGCACCTCCTTGGGTAGAAAGAGACGATCCTCTGAGTGTCGCACCCAGTCCTTCATGCCCCTGCGGCCCCGCATGGGAAACGTGATGTCACTGGACACGGCGGAGATAGGCTCTCTCTGAATGCTGATCACTGCAGCAGAGGGAGGGCGGGCAGGGAGTGCCAAAGACAGATGCAGGGAGATGCATACCAGGGAAGACACATGGGACGTTGGAAGCAACACAGAAGGCAAGGTGCATGAACACAGAGCCGGTGGAGGGAGACACACAGACAGACAGAAGCATGGGGTTAAGCGGAGGGGGGGACAAAACTTGTAAATGAAAGAGCAAACCCAAAGTGTCCCTCAGGACTATCCCTCACCCAGGGAAGTGGGGTGCTAATGTTCTAGTCGGATCCAGCACCCACTCCCCCGCCTGCATCCTTTTACCCAGATTGTCCGTGACAATGAGAGAGCTCTGGAAGGCCTTGAGAGCGTCGCCCACGAGGTGAATGAAATCTTCCACAACACGCAGCAGGTGCACAGAGCCCGGTGACACCTAGGAGCAGAGAGGGTGTGAGGGAGGGTCTGAGGCAGAGTCTGAGGTGGGTCCTGAGAGGAGATGGCTGGAGGCTGAGCCCTCACCCCGGGTGACCCCTCACCTGCTGAGCATCATCCCATTTGTCCTTGTTTTCTGAATCCACCATGAAGCTCACCACCTGGAAGAAACGCTGGGAAAAGAGGGATGGGTGAGGAGGTGTGAACCTCCATGCTGCCCCAGCAGACCCCACCGCTGTGGAGCAGTACCTGCACGTCATCGGCGGAAGGGACATAGGTGGCCCTCTTGAAGGTGTCAGTGACGTTCCTTAGGATGTCCACAGAGAAGAGCAGGTCCCCGCTGTAGTAAGTGCGCCGTGCCAGTAGCTCCTGCAGGCTCCGCACCACCTGTGACATGCCCTCACCTGCCAGCATGCGCTGGCCCTTAGCCAGGTGTTCCCGAAGCTGTGGATGACAGGTGTGGCCCTGTCATTGTAGCATCAGAAACTGGGAGCAGCCCTTGGCCTGGCCTCCCCTCTACCCGCTACGTGCATCCAGGAAGAGAGAAGGCATACAAGATCAAAGAGAGGCTCCCCGGAGACACAGTCTGAGAAGGAGGCAGAGGTGATTTTGGAGACAGAAGGACTCAGAGGTCCAAATGCAGAATAATATGCTGATTTGGGGACTGTGCACTTCCCTGTCCCTAGTTGGCCTTGAACATTCTGAAGCAACACACACACAGGGTCTCTCAAATGCAAGCTTTTAGTGCAAGCAAGCCCTGGGCTGGGAACTAGGGACTCGAAGATAACTTCAACGTTTTCCCTGCCTTCAAAGAGCTCCCAGTGTTGCAGAGAACACTTAAATGCATTCTTTGTTTGTGTTTTGGTTTCCTGAGACAGGGTCTCTCTATGTAGCCGATAGTCCTAAAGCTTGCTATGGAGACCAGGCTGGTCTCGAACTCAAGAGGCTGACTCTGCCCCTCCCAAGTATGCCCATGTCTAGCTTTAAGCCATCCATAACTCTCCATGTCTAAGAAGTTCAGGATGGGGCACTGTGGGTAGGAACACAGAGGTATGTACCAGACATAGAGGAAGATACCTAAGAGGCCCTGACACAGGAGTAGGAGTTTGCCAGACAAAGATACACAGTTTATACCAAGGCATGAGGGAATGAATGAGCCTTAAGCTCCTGCCAGGGCTTGAGACACACCGTATGCCCCGCCCCACACCCAACCATGCACACTCACTGACAGGTACAGGTAGCGGTATTCATGGGATATGCAACGAGCAAAGCTGGGCAGTCCCCAGTATGCTACGCCCTGGGCACTGAGGAGACAGCGGCGGCTAGCAGAACCTGCAGAGATAAAACAGTGACAGGCATTAGGGCTGAGATCTAGCCTACTCCCCCTCCACATCTTGGGATGCAGACCCAGGGCTTGGGCCCAGAGGCGGGCAGCAGGGATGGTGGGGGAAGAGTCTGTGGGCACAGCCACCTGCCCTTACCCGAGGCATTAGGGGGACACTTGTTGTAAATGATCTCGCCAGCTGCCGCCCTCTTCCATGTCATCAACATCACGTACTCATCCCTGCACATCTCATGGAAGGCTGTGGGGATACGGCGGGGGCGGGTGGGGGCGGGGTTTAGCTGGGCTCATATCTGTCCCCCCAGCCCCCAGCCCCAGGGTTGTATAAGCAATACCTGGACACCTCTTCTCACTGCAGGGTTTCACCTCCTCTCCTGTGCCCTCGCAAGGGTAGCCCTGTGTGCCAGAAGCCTGGCACATGCGGAAGCGGCGTTGCCAGCCCGTGTCACACGTCTTGGAGCACAGGCTCCACGCGTTCCACGGCCCCCACTTGCCGTCAGTGGCTATGAGAGAAGGGAAGTGTGAGAGGCCATGCAAGTCTCCAAGGCCAGGGCTACCCCCTGCTACCCTCACACCAAGCACTCACCCGGGCAATCGAGATTGCTGCACTCACGGGTATCCGTGAGGGCACCTGCGCACGTGGCCCAGGCTGGACCCGCCACACTGCATTTCCGGCTGCGCTGCTGGGTCCCATTGGCACAAGATGATGAGCATGGGCCCCAGGGACCCCATTCTAGCCACTGGCCTTCCACTGCATGGGGAGACACAAGCGGGGGTGGCCATTGAGCAGAACGTGGGTGGGCTAGTGTGTGTGCGGGCGGGAGGGGGGAGTTCCACAGGGAGATGGCAGAGCCTGTTGGTCACTTAGACCTGCGCCAGGCCAGACCATCTGAGCTGAGCATATGAAAGGGTCTGAAGAGAGTGGGTGGTGGCTGGGCCGCTTTCTGCCTGCCCCTCAGCAGCTCCATGATACCTCTCCACGCGGCACCAAGGGCAAACCCCAGCGGTGAGAGGTTTTTTTTGTGTGTGTGAGGATGTAGGTTGTAATGGCACCTTCTGATCTTTGCCTACACGTAAGCCCAGCTTTGTGTCCGTGGTGCCATGGACACCAAAGTGCTATTTACAGCAAGGGCAGCTGAGGGCATCGAGGAATGGGCACCGGAAAGCAGGTCCCTTCTGATGGGGTCACAGTATACCAACTCCAAGTCAGGGCTGGGTTTCACCTCCCATTGACTGCTGGCAGCTATACTTCTCCAGTCTCCCCATGCGTGGTCAAAGCTATAGGAACCCACCCCTCCAAGGACAGGGCACGGAACCTGACTGCCTCCCCTAGGTCTTCCGATTCCCCCCACCCGGCTGGGCAGCGCCTGCCTAGAAGCCCCTTGGCGCTACTGACCCGGGCAGGCGGCCATACTGCAGAGTTTAGTCTGCAGCTCGGGACCCTCGCAGGCCTTGCCGCCGTGCTGGGGGGGCACGCAGGTCCGCATCCGGCTCCGAGACCCCCGCCCGCAGCTGCGGGAGCACAGGCTCCAGGACCCCCACTCCTCCCACACGCCGTGCACTGCAAGGAAGCACGTGGCCGGTGGCTGGGCGGCACCTTGGCTCCGCCCACAGCCAGCGCCTACCCATCCGCCCACCAATCAGGAGTTCCGCAATTTTACGACCACTCCTTATTGGCTCCGCCCTGGATTCTGTTGCCAGGGCAAGAAGGTTTAGGGTCCCAGGATAGCCACCCTTTGTGGGGATGTGGTCCCAAATCATACAGGACAGGTTTTGTGGACACCCAGATAAGGTGACCAGGACCAGCCTGAGGAGCCATGGTCTTCTTTTCCTGAGGGGCACAGGAAAACCCAGGAAAGGATCCAAGATCCATCCTTCTCACCCCTTCCCACCCCCAGGCCCAGGGCCTGAATTCAACAGGGCAAGCCTGGGGCAACAGAAGTGCCCCCTCCCAGCCCCAGTCGCAGAGACACACAGACAGACATGAACCTCTACATAGACGCTGACAGACACAATGAACTCACAAGAGAGAACAAAGCTTTGTCCACAATCTCCTGCTACACCCCCAAGCTCAGAGAGCCTCCCCCAGTAGGCCCTAATCTAAATCTGCTGCCAGCACTTCACCCCAGGGGAAGCAAAGAACAGAACTGGTTGACACTGGCCTTTCTATCAGTCACCAACTGACCCAAGCAGACACATGCATTTCCTCAGTACCTGCGTGCAGTTCCTGCCTGCTCAACTGCTTTAAGCATAATGGTCTCTCAAGGGAGGCAATCAAGGGAGTGGAAGGGAAGCCCAGAGCCAAGTGGGGACCCTAAGGGAGGGTATCATTTTAAAATAGAGTGGTCTACATCTTAGATCTAAGGGCAGGCTGAGTATTTTAGCCAGTGTGGGGGAGGGGAGGGGCAAGAATAAGCAAATGCAGAGAGCTGAGATGCCGCAAGGGGTGCTGGTGAGGTCAGGAGTATGGGGGGAAAGGGGCGGGGCGATGTGCAGAGAACAGCCTTGACTACCAAGATGGAGGCACCCGGGGTGTGACGTGCCCAAAGTGGGCCCCAGATGTATGTTCGGATTCTATCGTAACCGGAGTGATTCATGCCAGGCTGGCGTAGTGCCTGGGTAAGGTATATGGAGGACAGGCAAATTTGCAGAGGGATGAGGTAACCAATCATTGGGGGTTGTGGGGGAGCTGTGTTATGTCCTGTCACAAACAGGACCTGACTCTGCTGGCAGATAGGGCAGGAAGGAGGACGCCTACCTGGGCAGGTGGCTGAATTGTTGCAAGGCCGGGTCTCCCGAAGGGGCCCGCTGCACAGGGTCCCATAGGGGGAGGACACGCAGGAGCGGGTCCGCACCTGCAGACCCTGCCCACACGTCAGGGAACACACGCTCCACGGGGACCACTCCTCAGCTGCTGGGTCGCCTACGAGAGAGGGACAGCGTCGCGGCAAGGGACACCTCCCAGAGAGTTGCATGGGAGCATGGAAGGACCAGAAAGATGGGGGCGTAGGCATCAAAGGGACCCTCCTACCCTGACCCCAAGTGGCAGGCTCTTTAAAAGGCAACCCATCCCTGCCCACAGTCCTCACGTGGCAACATAACTGAGCTCCAGGACATAGACACAGACAGGCACACGCCAGCACACATGCCATCAGACGCCACAGTCGGGCCCCCGCCACGGGAAGAGAGGCGGGCCCGAGTTACCTGTCTGCGCCATGTATAGCCCAGGCTCATCTGCAGACCTTGGCCACTGGGTTTTCACCTTCGGTTCCTCTTCCGGCTCCTCACCTGGAACACGGAGGTGGTGGCAAGGGGCTTAGCAAAAGCCAGCTGAGCGCTGCCACAGTGATACAGAGGGCAGCCTCTGGTCCTCGGCCCAAGGGCCTGGAACCAACTGTGGGGTGATGCAGAGAGAGCATCACATTCTGCCCCCTACCCCACCACCACCATTTTACAGATAAGGAAACTGAGGCTCAGAAGGCCATCTGGGACTCATAGCCACCTTGTCCACCTTTTGCCTCAACCGGGTGGGACTGGAGGGCAATGGTCAACATGTTGAGCTCTGAGGAGGTGTCTGTACTATCCCAAGCCATGCCTAACACCTATCACCTTTAACCCGCTCACTGGTTGTCATCTCTGTTGAGGTGGAAGCTAAGGACTAGAGAAATGACTTATCCAGAAGCGCACAACCCATCGAGCCTGCAGCTTGGCTCTTTCTCCTCCTAAATGATACACAAAGGAGCCTGACAACCCCAGACCGGCTCCTGGGTCATGATTTGCATGGGGTGAACCACAGTGGTCTTGAGGTTCAACGTAAAACAGTAACAGACCATGTTGGTCTGAGCCCCAGGGGAAGGGAGCCCAGACCCCTATACCCAGCCAACCCTCCCCACACTGAGTCTGGAAGCTTGAGCCCACCCTGCTGCAGACAGCACTTCCTACAGCTGCAGAGTCCTCCAAAGGCCCGTGTGTTTAAGGTTTTGTCCTCAGTTCGGCCCTACTGGGAGGTGGCACTATTGGGCAGAGCTTAGTAGGTCTTGTGGTTACTGAAGACAGGCAGGGGATAGGCAGACCTTGTCCCTTCTTTGTCTCCTTTACATTCCTAGATGAGATGGCTTCCTGATATATATTTCACACTGCTGTGTTCTCTCACAGGAGCAACCTCCAAGCTGTGAACCGAAATAACCTTTCCCACATAGTAAGCACATAACCTTTCTGCTTTATAAGCTGACCGCTCAGGCCTTTGTTACAGTAAAGGCAAAGCTAACAGCCTCAAACTGGGTGATCGGGTGAGGACAAGCAAGATTGCACACGGGAAGGAGGCCACACCCATAGTGGGGCCACGGGGCAGATGAATGGAAGAGCATTTAGGGGCAGGGCTCCTTCTCCCCTAGACCTCTCTCCTCTGGTCAGCTGGGTCAGCACCAAGCTGGGACCACCAAGGGCTGTGTTCCTCTCCCCCCCCCCCCACTACTCAGTCAAGCCTCTGCACCTGAGGAAAGCTGCCAACCAAGCCAGTAGCCAAGTCCAGAGAACCTACTGCTCAGGTCTGAACTGCCCCCTGCACAGTCTCCAGGGCTTGCCATCTCCATCAGCCTCAAGGCCTGCACCACTTCCTGTAATTTCCACTCGACATTAGAAGCCTGGACACCACCCGGCATCACTGGGCCTCCCCTGGAACACGGGCCCTGGGGGCCAACACTAGCCAGCTATGTAGCTCTGGGCAGCCCCTTCCTATCTCCGATCCCGGCTTCTCTGGAGAAGAGCGCTCATAACATCCCATCCTCAGGACTATTAACCTTAAGATCCCCGAGGGAAGACAACAGGAGTTATGTGAAACGTCTTCTCTCCTGCCACCCTTCAGCCTCTGTGCTTCCTTGAGCCCACATACAGTCTCGGCCGATGCTGGTTGGTTTTGGTCACCTCAACATAAACCTCCCAGATACAGAGGAGGAAACCTTAACTGAGAAAACGCCTTCATCAGATGGGCCCGTAGGCAAGTCTACAGTGCATTTTTTTTTATTAGTAATTGATATGGGAGGGCCCTGCCCATCGTGGGTGGACCTGGTTGTATAAGAAAGCAGGCTGAAGGCGGATTTCTGAGTTCGAGGCCAGCCTGGTCTACAAAGTAAGTTCCAGGACAGCCAGGGCAGTACAGAAAAACCCTGTCTCGAAAAACCAAAAGAAAGAAAGAAAGAAAGAAAGAAAGAAAGAAAGAAAGAAAGAAAGAAAGAAAGAAAGAAAGAAAGAAAGAAAGAAAGAAAGAAAGAAAGAAAGCAGGCTGAGCTGGGCGAGGCCATGCATGCCTTTAATCCCAGCACTTGGGAGACAGAGGCAGGAGGATCTCTATGAGTTCTAAGAGAGTCTGGTCTACATAATGAGTTCCAGAACAGCCAGGGAGATGCAGAGAGATCCTGTCTCAAAAAGAAAAAGGGGGTGGGGAGAGGATGGGGAGAGAGAGAGAGAGAGAGAGAGAGAGAGAGAGAGAGAGAGAGAGAGAGAGGGGGGAGGGGAGGGGAGGGGAGGGGGAAGGGAAGGGAAGGGAAGGGAAGGGAAGGGAAGGGAAGGGAGAGGATGGAGGGGGAGGGGGAGGGGGAAGGGAGGAGGGGAGGGGAGGAGATTGGAGGGGAGGAGAGGGGAGGGGAGGGGAGAGAAGGGGAGAGGAGGGGAGCAGGATGAGTAAGGCATGAGTAGGCGCACACCAGTACAGTAAGCAATGCTTCTCCACGGCCTGTGCCTGAGTTCCTGCCTTCAGTTCCTGGCTTCCTTGGTTGATGGACAAACTGTAAGATGAAATAACCCCTTTACTCCTTGAGTTGATTTCGGCCATGAGGTTTTACCACAGCGACAGAAACACTAACTAAGACACGGTCCCTAGCAGACCTCAGATGTTGGAGCCGGGCCAGCAGCTCTCCTCAGTCCCCTTCACCCAGCTCTTCTGTCACGCCTGCTCAGCCATCCCAGCCTAGAGCCGTGTGACAGCCACTTTCTCCACACCCACTCCCAGGCTGCTGAAGGCCCTAGAGCGAAGCCAGCTGGCCCTGTGACAGGCTGGGGGCTCTGTGTCTGCTAGGCACCCATGTTTCTCAGAGGCCTTTATGGGTTTCATTCCCCCTCGAGACCCCCTCCGTGGACCCACCGGCCCTTACCTGCTCCTCAAGCCTACCTCACCCACTCCTGTAGCTGAAACCTCCTTTCCAGCAAAGGGCGTAGCTAGGGTCTCCTTCTCTCAAGCCCTGACTTGTGGCCACCCCTTGTCCATTTTCCCAGAAGGCCCCATCCATCCTGTTGTCTTTCTGAGAGCATTCCCTCAGCAGCCCCTCCTGTAGCCAGTGGCTGACCTAGGCTTCCTCTGTTCTGGGGTGCTCTCCCTGCCCCCCCCACATACTTCCTCCTGGCGCTGTTGCCCTTGGCTTCCATCCAATACCACTGAATGGTCCCCAGCTGACACTCCACTTTCTAACCTGCCACTCACTTCCTGGCTGGAATGTCACCTCCCCCGTTGATCCACTGCAGTCTCGCGGCTGCCCCCATCTTTCTCCTGAAACTGGTCCTGACAAAGCCATCAGCTCTCTCTCTCTTTCTCTCTTCTTCTGCTGCTGCTGCTAAAACCTGGGGACACTTTGCAGGTCTCGTCTCGCTTGACCGTCAACATCGTTGGTCCTGTGAATCTTTCCTGACTGCTGCCTCCTTCCTGCCTTTCTAAAGGGGTTCCTCGGGTGCCTCCCTTGACAGTCTACCTACCTGTCCCTTCTACAGCTTAATAAATCCCTTGAGCCAACTCTCCAATTATCCTGCCCAGACCCTGCCTGTCCCATGTGCCACAGCTAGGTGACCTCCTGAACAGCTGCCCATCAGACCCTATTCAACACATCACCTCAAACCTCTCCTCTTGGGTCCTCACCTCCTTTACCTAGAAAACTCATACTCAACCTTAAACGCCCATCTCCAATACCCTCTCATCTCATTGGCCATTCGCAGGCCAGAGCTGCTCCTTTTCCTGTGTCCCTTTCATTATAGATGGATCCATTTCCTTCTTTTTAATTATTTATTTTTATGTATATGGGTATTTTGCCTGTATATATGTCTGAACACTATGTGCATGCAGTGCCTCTGGAGGCCAGACAAGGTTGTCAGGTCCCCTGATACTGGAGTTTAAGACAACTGAGAGTGGCCACGTGGGTGCTAGGAAGCAAACCCAGGTCTTCTGGAAGAGCAGCCAGTGCTCTTAGACACTGATATGTCTCAAGCCCCTGGTTCTACCTTCTGGCTGCAGTGCTGGCCTCTCCCACTGAGTGCTTTGAAGTTGTTTGTAATACACACACACACACACACACACACACTGAGCCTCCAGAACACCAGCCCCACCCTTAAGCCCAGCATCAATCACAGTTCACATTCTGGAGACAGTGAGCAATGGTTCCTAAGTGCAGTAGATGCTCTGGGTGCTGCTCTGATTAGACCGTGTGCACATTCCTCGGTCTAGAGGGCATCCTCCTCCCAGCCCGGCATGCAGTAAACCACAACTCAGGACAAGTCAGAGACCATCTGACCTGTGTGCATATTGTGGGCTTGCCTTGCTCCCTGTAGACCTCACATCCTCTAACCAAGCCCTGTACAGGCTAGTCTCATAGTATAATCAGAAGACTTCCCAAGCCTGGCTTTGGGGGTCCCCCCTCAGTCTCCTGAGCTGGACCAGGTGGAGGAACAAGCCTGAAGCTGCACAGCTGGGACCCACTCCCGCAGCCTCCCTCATCTCTGCACCACCCCACCCCCCTCAGGAGTAAGCAGCAATTCACATCCTCACTTGGGAAAGCCAGTTGTCCCTGAAGGGGACAAGACAGATAAGGCCACCTGGCATTCACTACCAGGAACATGTATTCAGTATGCATGCACTGCCCTGAATAAGGCACGCCTATGGTGAGGCTAAGGCAGATGGCTTCTTAGAGGACAAAGAGGACCCAGGAAAGGAGTGAGTGTCCCTTATAATTCCCAAGTGCCCTACCTATGTAAGTGTGCGTGATTGTGTGTGTGTGTGTGTGCGTGCGCGGATGTTGGCATGTGTGAGTGTGGGTCTCTGCATGCCACAGCACACATGTGGAGGTCAGAAGACAACCACAAGTGTAAGCCCTCACCTCCCACCTTGCTTGAGACAGGATCTTTTTCCAGTGTTCACCACTGGAAAGGCCAGGCTAGCTGACCAGCAAGCTTCTGGAATCTTCTAGACCACAGGGATCACAGACATGTACTACCATGTCTGGCCTTTACACAGATTCTCGGGAGCTGGACACCAATGGCAAACACTCTCCCCACTGGGCCATCTCCCCAGCCCTAAGATGTCATCTATTAAACAGCTCTGGGTGCTCAGTTTCATGGACTCTCCAGTACCTCAGTCCCCTTGGGTCAGTTCGCCCTGCCTGACTCGGATTTCCTCTACAGAACTGCACTGCTCTGACAGGATGGAGCTTAGCCAGAGCCTTCTCGGATGTCTCTTACTGACACCCATGGGGGCCTCCCACAAACACTGGTCCTTACCTGTTACTCGGATCATGCTGCCTAATTGTCCACACCCCACCCCTGTACCTCTGCTTCCCCTCCCAACACTGCCCCCTGCCACCATACAGGCCTAGTTCTCCTCTGTGGCCTCCAGTGACCCTTTGGGAGCCCAGCTCTGGCCATGCGACTCCCCTCCTAAGAGGGCCACACACACACTATTATAACTTAACTGCTCTGTCCTGCTCTGCTCTCCCCTTCCCATCAGAAAGTTAAATATACAGCAAGATTGCCATGGTTCCAGAGCTGAACCAGTAATTGGGTGACTTCCAGCTCTGCCACCATCTTGCTGTATGCTCTCAGCCAAGGAACCTGAACTGCTCTGAGCTTCATAGTCTTTAACTGGAAGTTAAGGGTAATGCCTGCCATGTGTCTCCATAGCAGGAACAGGGCTATGGACTATCTGGAGCATGATAAAAGGGGGAGGGGCTGTACCCCTCCTCATCACTCAATCA
Organism: Mus musculus; assembly: GCF_000001635.26. Lineage (NCBI taxonomy): Eukaryota > Metazoa > Chordata > Mammalia > Rodentia > Muridae > Mus > Mus musculus. The sequence continues at coordinate 129,999,304 of NC_000070.6, read as the reverse complement.
GACAGACATTTTATTCTCTCGATGTTTTCTGTTCCCCTCTTGCAGAACGCCCTTCCCTCTGCCAAGTACACGGTAAATGTGGCTTCTTCCAAGAAGCCCTCCTAGACTGGCTACACAAGAATTTGAGAGTGATGACCCCACCCCCTCTCTCTGTGGCCTCATTCTTAGATCAAATCTTACACTAGCTGTCAGTCTCCTGTTCCCACAGCTCCCATGACACCATCAGTCCTCCGTGTCCTGTGGCACACAGAAAGCCAGGTTCAAGAAGATCATCCAGTAACAGAGAAATAAGGAAATAGGCCAGATCATCCTAGGGTCCCTCCACCCCAGTCACCAGGGACTGCCCTCTGCCTCTAGTCCATAACTGCAGATACCTGCCATACTTGCTCCCTAAATCCTGGATGGTTCAGCACCCAAGACCTCTATGTCATGAATGTGCTAAGGACAGGCACAACAATCACCCCTTCCTGTGACTTCCAAAGCAACCGTCCTCCCCAGCGGTCTCTGTGCCCTTCCTCACACTGGCCCTAGAGCCGGCCACTGTGCTCTTCCATGCCTTCCTGGCTCCAGCAGTGCATGCAAATCTCAGGGGTGCAGAGAGAGAAGCAGCTCTTTGTAAACTTCAGGCTCTCCTCTGCAGTCCGGTGTATCTAGCCCCTAAAAAAGCAAGTAAGAGCCAGGATGCCAGATTGCCTAGGAATCCCCTTCCTATCAGCCTACCAACCTGCCCTTCCGCCTGAGTTTGATCCCTGTTGCTTCCCCATGTGGCCATATCCTCCAAGAAAGCCAGGACCACAGCTGACTCTGCCCACCTCCTCCACAATGTCCCACTTCTTGCTCCCACCAAGCCACCGGCTAACAGGATGAAGTTCCCAAGCAAGGCGTGCATCTTGTTGGGACAGCAGTCAGAGCCCTGGCCCGGTCTCCCTTCACAGCCAGCAGCTCTCCTCCTTTTAGCTCCTTCCTCCACGTGATATTTCACACTTGCCGCCCTTGCGCAGGCTGTTCCCTAGGCTAACAAGGCCCTTCCTCAGGCTTCCACCGAGTGCCAACGGATGACTGTGATGGCTGGCTCTGAAAGAGCGAAGACGGGAAGTCGCCCTTTTACAGGTCTCTTCTTGTTGGGAGCAATCCTGTTGGTGCCTGTTGTCCTGCTGAAACAGGGCACAACTTCTCCCCAGTACCGTCAAATGCCCTGAGAAAGCAAACGTCACATGAGCCCCAGACTTTCACACAAACCCACCCGGTGCTAATTTCTCTTTCTGACAAATGGCGAAGCCGGAGAGCAGCAGGCTGAAGTGTAATGCCGCCGCTTTGTTTTCTCGGCGCTTGTTGCCTTTGTTATCGTCTATTTCAGATAAGTGATAACTCTTTCCATTTATGATATGAAGTCTCCTTTTAATATATTAAATTTAAAAGGCAATTCAACTTAAGGAGAAATTTCACAGGCTAGTGAATTCCTATTCGTTCCTCAAAAGCCACCTCAGTCACCTCCTTCCCGCTCCTTCACAGTTCAACCCCCCACTCTCCCTCCTCGCCCCCTGTGACACGCAGAACACCACACTATGATAACACACCAAGTGTTTATTGTCCAGCACTGCGGTTTAGACATGGCTTCAGTGTGGGTGCCAAGGATTCCTATATAGGAATTTAATCCCCATGGTGAGATATGAAGAGAGTAGAAATTTGGGGTCAGGTATGTTGACCTAATCCTGTAATCCTGGGGAGATGAAAGTAGGAGGCTCAGAAGTTCAAAGTCAGCCCCAGCTACATTGAGAGTCTGAGGCCAGCCTGGGCTACATGAGACCCTGATTAAAATAAAAAAAACAGACAAACAAACAAACAAACAAACAAACAAATGGTGCTTAGGAATGTAACTAAGTTGGTAGAGTACTTTCCAGAGTACTTTCCCAGCATGCACGAAGCCCTGACTTCAATCTTCAGCAGTGCATAAAACTGGACATAGTAAGCCCAAAGCTCAGGCAACAGAAGCAGGAAGACTGGAAGTTCAAGGTCTTGATCAGCTACTCAGCAAGTTTGAAGCCAGTCTGATATATTAGAAAGAGGGGGGAGGAGAGAAGAAGGAGAAGGAGGAGGGGGAGGGGGAGGAGGAGGAAGAGGAGGAGGAAGAAGAAGAAGGAAGAAGGAAGAAGGAAGAAGGAAGAAGGAAGAAGAAGAAGAAGAAGAAGAAGAAGAAGAAGAAGAAGAAGAAGAAGAAGAAGAAGAAGAAGAAGAAGAAGAAGAAGAATAGGAAGAAGCTGGATGGGGGTGGGGGCATGGTGACATGACTTTAATCCCAGCAGACAGATGAATCTCTGAGTTCAAGGACAGCCTGGTCTACAGAGCAAGTTCCAGGACAGCCAGGGCTATATACTGAGAAGGAAAGGAAAGGAAAGGAAAGGAAAGGAAAGGAAAGACGCATGTACACATGGTCTCTCTTGCTGTGTGATAGATACTATACACCACCTAGGAACATTGCCAGCAAGGAGGTCATCACCAGACACAGGCCCTTGACTTTGGAGCAGAATCATGAGGCAAAGTCAGCCTCTTTTCTTGAGAACATACTCAGGCTGTGGTACTGTGACGTTGCTAACAGGAAAGCGGCTTAACGTGGCCCTCAGAGTACTGCAGGACCCAGCTCTCCTGGCCTCTCTTCAGGGATGACAAGATAGCTGTGAAGTCGCTTGTCCTCGGTCACATGGCTCAGGGCTGAGTGACTTCAGCCTATGGCCCTGACTATCACTGTATACCAGCGGTCACTCTGAGATTCAAGAGTACTCAAAGTGTCCCTCATTCTCCCCTGGTCTCACTCAGAGCTGGACCAAGGTTTGGGAAGAACTCCGAAGATAAAGACACAGTAATGTGTCTGAGGGGGACTGGCAGGCCATGCTGAGAGGCCTGAAAATTCTATACCGACAGGACCCCAGGGAACACTGAGGCTAATTCTCTCCCACTTTGCAGAGAGAGAGGAACTGCCTCCTTACCATGCGGGCCTCAGGGAAGCAGATGAGGCACCATTTCCTGCCATCAGAAGGTTGACCAACACAGTAGACCTGGGCTTGAGCCAGAGGAAGAAAACTTACTCTCAGGCCCAGGTGGCGCTGTTCTTCCTAGCAGCTACAGGGGTAGCATACATGTCTATAAGGCTTAGAAGGATGGGAAGGTTCTGGTCACCCAGGGTGAAAGGCATCCCTAGCAAGAAAAAAGCCCTAGCAGAGGCAGAAAGCAGGGGCTCTAAGGTCAACGAGGGGCATCAGTGGGCAGGCAGGAGGGAGATGGAGTGGAGGTGGTAGAGTAGACAGCTGTGCCCAGGAGAGGGTCCCAGGCACACCAGGATAGCATGCTCTGGTAGAGCTATGGGCTCATGCACTGAGTTGGGAGTGTGACACACAGAGATCTTGGGTCCCTGAGGCATTCCAGGAGAGACTGGCAACTTATCCAAGTGACACGGTTGCAGTCAGGATAGGGATCTGAAGCCATTCTTGCCTCCCGAGAGTCCGAAGCCTCCCCCAATGGCTATGCCTCAGACATGGAGGGCAGATGAAGGGTAGAGGAGGTTGAGAACATCTGGCCCTTGAGAGAAAGGGCCCTGAGGGAAAGAGAGTCGGGAAGCAAAGAGAGGAAGTCGGACTGGAAAGAGCTCTCCAGGTATCATGAGACACAGCCATTTCTGTGCACAGTGCCCCCTAGCCCAGGGGGATTAGTGGGCAGGGGCCGGACCCATCCTCAGCGCTGCAGTGGGCACCACTTCTGTGACTCACCTCCCAGCTCTGGCCTCAGCCAGCCTCTGTGCCAGTCTTCTGAGAGCTCCTTCCTGCCTGCCTTCTCTTTCTTCCTCTCCCCACACTTAACAGATTGCGGCAGCAAGATGGCACAAATTTATGGCTCAACTCACCAAAAATAACAAGAGATCTATCAAAGGCAGTTTGCGTGAAATTAACAGGCGCCTGTACCCTCTTGTCAAACGCACTCAGCTCTGAGGCGGGCCAAGGCACCCCACTGCCCCTGGCCTCTTTATCGTCTGGTATCATCCTGGGTCCATCCTGCTTTGTCTTCTGCTGACTTCTCTCAAGGATGCCCCAAAGAGGGTGAACCTAACTCCCTGTCCTGCCCCAGTTCCTGGCAGAGGATCCCTTTCTGCTTGTCCCCACCCCCCACAAACCTTGCCCTCTGTCTGGTAGCTCGGTGCCAGCCTATTCTTTATTCTAGGGTGTGGCACGGAGAGTGGTGTGGAGGAAGCCCAAGCAGTGTGTTCTGGGCCCTGACAATGCCTCTGGCCAACAGATACACCCTACCCTGATACATGAAATGAACTGAGTCAGGTACCCGCCGTCTCTCACATCAGAAAGGCTGGGCAGGAGGGAGGAGGTGGCAGAGCCTCCTGCCTGCTTGGGGAAGAAGAAGGGGTTGTGCCAGCCAGTTCTGGGTGCCAGTGTGCTGGGTAGGTTCAGCTTGCTTATGTCAGCTGATACCACATCCCTCATACCAGCTCCCAACGGGAGTCCTCCCTACAGAGCATCCACAAGAAGGGGTGCCAGACTGAAAGGGGGCAGCATAAAGGTCATGCCTGAAGATGGCCAGGCCCTCTAGTTCAGTGATCTCTGCTCCAAGAACCACAAGAACAACCAGCCACCCAACCACCATCTGTCTCACACTCAAGGGTCCTCCCCGCAGGCTCTGACAATAGTACTCTTCCGGTCACCGGCCCTCTCTGACTCCTGAAGATGCCCTAGCTACCAACCAGATCCCGCTTCCGGCTTCAACCAACCCCAGCTGGCTGCTTCTGGCTCTGCTCTCCACATGGCAGCCTGCCCAGCCAGTGCCCATCCAGGAGGGCAAAGCTTGCTCCATCCACTCAAAACCACTGGGGCTGGTGGACCTCAGGGAAAACCAAACAAAAGAACTTGCCCTTAGCTGAGCAGAATAGGGGAGGTCCTACAGAGAGACAGTACTGGCGGCCACTGAGGAAGAGCCATAAACCTCCTGATATACGCCTGGCGCTCTCCGCTGATGTTCGACAAAGAAGCAAAATTCAATTTCTTCCTGCAGGCACTAAATCCCAGGCCAGCCTCCAGGGCCCGTAACCTGCCCACGGCCTGGCTGTCATACGGATGGCTTCATCGACCGTGGTTAGAGGCCAAGCTGGCCTGGGAGAGAGGCCACAGCAAGGCCACTGGGTGCTCACTGTGCACACTGTGGGCATGATGCCAGATGTTTCATGGGGGAGGGCAAAAAGTTCCCCCTGCACTGGGAGAAGCCATTTCCATAACTCCCCTTCTGACTAATTCAGGGACACCTCCCAGTTTCAGAGAAACCGTGTCCTTTGTTAATGATACAAATCCTCAAAGATAGCACCCAGCTCCTGGGCTCTAGTCTCCAAAACAGGAAGAGGGAAAGATTCTGCCCTCTTCTAGTCCCTCCAGTGCCCTCACGTGAGCCTCCTTGACTCTTTGTAAACACGCGACAAGACCTAAATGCATCCCCTCTCCAGGGCAGGCCAGCATTTGGGGAAACTGAGGCCCAGAGACGCAAAGGGCCTCCCAATCCATGGACCAGCTCCCAGAACCTGCTCTCTCTCCCATCTATCTCTGGTGTCTCTCCCGCTGGCCCCTAAGTCGGTTCTTTGGCTCAGCATGGTCACCAAGCATGGAGGGTCCAGCTGGCGGGTGAGAGCTGGGACTAGAAGCTACAGGAAGCGGGTCAGTGGAAGGTGGCCATGACTGTGAAGCTGGGGTGGGTGTGGGAGCAGGCAGGCGCAAGGACTCGAAGAGCTTTTGCCCAGTCAGCAAGAAGTGCCAGCAGCTGGCAGCCTGGGTCCCAGAAGACATGGGCCCAGTGGGGGAGATGGGACACTGGGAGCTGAGCCAGCCTAGGCCTCAGAGGCATCCTCAGAGCTCAGGCCTCTCCACCCAGGCACACCCTTCCTCACCCCCTTCTGCCCTGACCCTGGGGTACTGCCAAAAGCCATTGACCTGTGTGGGCAGGAATCCATCTCAGCTCCCTGTCTACTGCAGCTTCCAGGCAAATCTGTCAGCTCACAGAGCCAGGGTCTGCCACGGCCACTCGCTCCAGCTTTGGGCTTCAGTGCCCTTTAGCTCCATCTGCCTGAGATGCCCTCCAGGCTCCTGGGCTCTGTCTCCTTCCCACCTGTTCTGCAGGTCTGCCCTCCCACACCCTTCTCTTTAGGAAGCTCCACTGGCCATTGAAAGGTCCCTTGCCCAGGTATCGACCTCACTCTGAACTCCCTCATCTGCATCCCGCTCAAGTGAGATCTGATTTTGATGACCTTTCCATCTGGACAAGGCTGAGCGCAGAGGCGACATCCGTGAATGACTCTGCAAATGGCAGGGACCAGCCAGGATGGACACCAGCACACCGGCAATCCCCTTGATGCCCCGCCCCCATCGGGCCTCGCTCAGACTCACCATATCTCATCTCGGTGGTGAACAGGTCATTGCTGCTCCCCGAGTGCAAGTCGGCCTCAGCAGGAGGGGCTGGGCCCCCGGGCACCAGGGCATTGGACAGGGTGTGGGCAACCGGAGGCCCCGGAGATGTGGTGGTGGCGGGGTTGGCCCCTGCCTCCCCAGGACAACTACACCCTGGCTGTGCAAAGCCACAAGCCCTGCCTGCAGCCCGGCCACACTCCTCACTCCAGCGGCAGAGCACACCACAGGTGAACTGGCTGGAGTTGTTGTTGTTGATCAGCAAGACCTCCACAAAACGGAAGGCCAGGGCAGCAGGCGCTAGCAGACGAGGGGCCTCAGAGGGCTCAGCCGACAGGCACAGCTGCACAAAGTTCTTGTCGAAGTGCAGAAAGGTAAAGGGGCCTGAGCCACCACACAACTCCAACCCTGATGCTGCTGCCGCCGCCTCCTCCTCCTCCTCCTCTGGCCGTCCCACCTCCGACTCAGCCCGGGCTGTGGCTTCCTCTGGACCAGGCCGCAGGCAGGTAAAGTTGACCAGGTAGTGGTCCAGGGGCAGCAGGCGCGGGGCAAAGTGTGTGCAAACCTGCTCCTGCCGGTTGAAGCGCAGGTAGAGGGAGTACTTGGTGGGGTCTGGGTTCTCCAGGGTCCAGGAGCAGCCCGAGGCGATGGTGGGAAAGAGGTCCTGCAGCGAGAAGGCCCCGTAGAGCACGCCCGAGGCCAGGGCAGAGCAGGCACTGGGGGCAGGGTCGAAGGCCGTGGCCAGGCGCAGGGACAGAATCACAGACAGTAAGAGGGGACAGGCTGGGGTCATCCTATGTCCCTTGCCCTGTGGGGGGAAAAAAAAACAGAAGTCAGTGGGACTCTAGGTCAGACAGCAAGTGCTCTGGGGCTCCAGGGACAGTCGCAAGTAGTGGGACCTGTGGTTCTGACCATGCTTTTTAAAGTCACTTGGGCCTGTCTGTGACCTTACACCAGGAAGATGACCTCTCTCTGACTTGGTTTTTCTTTCTGTAAAATAGCTGGAGCTATCTCATGGTATCCTATAAAATGTACCTTTCTCATCTCTCCTACAAGGGCAAAATGAGATAACTTAGGGGAAAGTTTCAGGAGGAGGCTCAGAGGCTGGTTGATATCTGAGAACCTTAGTTATCAATATCATGTACAGCTCCTCCTGCTCAGCATGCCGGCCAGAGGTGTCTGGGCCTGACATACACATCGAGTGCCGTCCCTACACCCCTTGATCCTCCAGAGACACCGCTCTCAGTCACAGCGTGTCGTGATCAGCCACGAGGAGTGCCGTGTGTAATCCAGCAGCCAAAGTGGCGGTGTTTGACAACCATTTGCTTTTTTATAAATCAGCGAGATTCAAGGTTATTCCCGGAACAATGTTCTCACTCTCTCCCTTCACTGAGCAAGAAAGGAAGGGGTGGAGTCACTGCCAGGTGCCAGCAACTGTGCCCAACCCAGCCATTGCCCGTGGAAGACAGGATATTGCCAGTTTGAATGCCATGGGTACCGCTGCTGTGGGAATGAGGAGGGAGGTACCAGGCTTCGGCCCAGCTCAGCTAGCCACTTGCTGGGTGGGTGAGCCTCATGAACCTTGATTTTCTGATCTACAAAATGGGCACAGTTCATTCCCGCCAAAGCCTGTCTTCTCCACAGGATTGGCTTCCAAGGCCGGGGAAAGGGCCTGCCGCTCGCTCTTAATGTGTTCTCTCAAAGTCTGAAGAGTGAAGGCCAGTCTCTTGACTTCCTTCCCTCAAAGTACTATGCTCAGCTGATCAGCCAGCAAGAGCAAACTCACTCCAGGCAGGGCATATAAGACCTAAGACGCACCCTGCAAGGCAAGGCAGAAGGCTGCAGCTACCTTCCCACCCATCAGACCGCCAGGGAAACACTGACCACTCCCACCCAGCCTTTAGCCCACTGCCTCAAAACAGCCTGGTGCAAATCTAGATCTGCCTCACTTCCTTCCAGTCCAGTCCAGTTCTAACATGGCCACCCAGCCTCCGTCCTCTCTGCCACCACATAGCCCACGGGACTGCACGGATCCTCAGGATTCAGCGCTTCCATGAAAGAAAAGAATACAAGGCCACCTGCCCAAGATCACATGAAAGTGAACTAGTTAGAACTGTAATTCAGCACCTCAGGCCAGGCCCACAATCAGCACCCCCATCCCCACCCCCTCCACCCCCATCCCCTCCACTCTAGGACTTCTTGCTTGTGCTCTCCCTTAGCTTGTTGCTTGGGATTTGGGCCAAGTGGACAAGTGACACACTGCAGGACAGCCCACAGGTGTGGCTAGGTTTTCCTAAGATACAGCTGTCCCCTAGGGACAAATTTCCCCAGGACTGTTCTAAATAGTTCCAGGAGCAGGGGACAGAAATTAGAGCCCTAGTAGTCCAAGCCCGCTGCAGCATGCACAGAGTTCTAAATGCTACTTTCTCACATGGGGCACCTCTGAGCCAGGCCTGAGCCCCGTCATAGACATGCACTGTCCTTCCCCAACCATCCCGGAAAGGAAGGAGGCCAGGCAGCACCAGGCTCACTCACTCAAGAGGAGCTGCCCTACCCTCCTCCAAAGACCAACAGAAGCCAGAACAGGCTGTCTCTGCCCTACTCTCCTCAGCAAAGCTGAAAAAGATGCCGGAGGCCTGGCCTTCCCTCCTGCAATCATGCCTGTCCCAAAGTGTTCAGCCCACCCAGGCTGCTGCGCCCAGGCTGCTGCCGCAACCAGCAAAGCTGGCAGAGGGTGATGAGTGACAACCAATCCCCCCTGCTGCCCCCAATTATTTTTAAGCAGGCTGCAAAATTCAGGCCATGGCTGCAGCTCAGCAGAGGGGAGGTGGGGGCTCATTATAACTGGCCTCCCCTCCCCCACCTAGAGCAAGGCAGGGAACCTCTTTCCGTGTACATACACCTCAACAGACCTGGGCTTCAATAGGCTTGGGCCCAGAGACATATACATACGCAAAAGCATGCATGCACAGATAGATAGATAGATAGATAGATAGATAGATAGATAGATAGATAGATAGATAGATAGATAGATAGATAGATAGATAGATAGATATAGCTATAGATATACACACATATATATGCATTTACAGTGTTCTCCATATGAACAGGCACACATGCATACAGATCTGTGACCAGCACAGCATTATGACCTCATATATACATGGGCGTGCACACACCACACTAAACACAATGAAGTCAGACCACCACATACATGCAGAGATGCATCTATTCCCACGTGTAGACACACACATGTGCTTGGCCCTGTGACTCTGTCTATGACAAGCTAACCGGGTTGGACTGTCCTTATGGGAGACTACCCATTGCTCCCTCCCCGTGTCTTTAAAGCTGGGGCATCACAGAGCCCTGGTCCCATCTCCTGGACCTCTGCTGCTCCCAGTCCATCAAGAAACGCTAAATCCAAACTGGTCCTTGCCAAGGTCTGGCTTCTCCAGAAAGGAGCCACCTGCACACACTGGCCCGTTCCCACATCCACTTAGTCTCCTTCAGACACCTCATCCCAGTCCAGGATTTTACCCCGCCCTCAGGGTATAGCCTTCATTGCTTCATAGCTCCTGCTTCAAAGAGAGACTGAGGCTGAGAGAAGGTATTTTACCTTCTTACCCTTCACAGTAAGGTAAAGACTCAACTGGAGCTGGAATCACAGCCATGGCCTTACTCGACATCTTCCTGAAGTGTGCGGTGGTGGCCTGTCCTAGAGACATTGACCCAGAGCCCATATCCAAGAAAAAGACTTGGAGGAACCCAAGCGATTACTACCCATGCATAACTACCTGGACCTCTGTTTCCCTCTCTGGGGAATACAATGTCATCACTACTCTTGGAATGGCACATGCCTTCTCCATCAGCCTCCCTAACACGTAGCCTGACCCACCACAAACCTACGAGCTCTCTGTTCCTGGTCTCTCAGAACTGGGCTGACACTCCCCTCGCCTGAGGTCCGGGTTCCTGCACCAGGGAATGCCATTTGGGTTAATCCAAGAGTAGCTTTGCCACCTCAGAGTCGAGGAAGACCACAGACCCTCCCAAGGTACAAGTTCTAGAAAGTAGAGAGGCCAAAGTCAGCTCTAAGGCAGAACTTTCTGGGTCAAATAAGATTGGTGGAGATGGTCAAAAGGCTTCAGGACTTTTCTTAACTGAGATGGGAGAGGAGCTGCCTAGAGTAACCTTTCTCAGGAGCCCAGACCTCAGCCAAGCACCCCCAGAATTCCTGGGAGTTCCTCTCTGTCTAGGTTCAGAGAGAATGGGGATCCTGGAAGACCCCACAGACCTGCCCAGCCTCAGGCTTCCATTCTGCACCAAAGAAGGATCCTAAGGCAGCTGGAGTGGAAGGTGAAGAGCAGAGGGGGTGGGGCACCTCCGAATCGGCTATCCGGAGTGTCCCCAGGATCAGATCGACTCTTGTCTAGAGGGAGACCAGATGTGAGCTTGGACACTGGGCAGGGAGTGGTAAGCCCTGGCCTTGGGCGGGGGATGGGCGACTAGCGGGGAAGGGGGCGCGGCGACGCGCACATCCGTCGCGTTTATCCACCTGGCAGCTCCAATTCACGCGCCCGTCACTCATCCTCAGCTTCATCGGTGCCTGCCACGGGGCCTCCGGGTCTCCCGCCCGTGCTTCGAGCTGGGGGCAGGGTGCTCGGGGACCCCTCTCCAAGAGCTCTGGCACCCAGGGAGGCGCACACCCTCCATCCAGCCTCTGGAGCTAGGGGGCGGGACCGAAGGAGCGGGCGACCCGGGCGAGGCCTTCCCGGACCGATGACAGAGAGGGTTGCTCCGGAGGCCTGCGGCAGACACCGAGAGAAAGGCTGGCCGAGCCAACTGGGATGAGGGGCGGCCCCCGGGGGCGGGGGCGTGCGGGTGGCAGGGGAGGGGGCGGTGACTCAGCCGCCCTCCGCCCGCCTCCCCGGAACTTTGCAGCAGCTGGAGCGGTTGCTACAGGAACCGAAAGCTTTTGTTCCCCAGTGTCAGGGCTGCCCCGGCGGGAGGATAGCTCAGAGGTTGCCACTCCCCGCTAGAACCCCGGTCTAGCCGCACCGCCAGAAGACGAATAACCGACCAGAGAGCACCACGGGTTCGTGGCTCTTTCCTCCTTCTACCAGCCCTTCACTGAAGCACTCACGTCAATGCTAGGCTCCTCCAAACTCCACAGCCCTCAGACCATGTTGCCCCTAACTCTGACCTGCAGCGCTAAGAAACCTGGAAAGTTCCTGACAATATCTGATCCCCAATGGTTGGGAAGAAAGAAAGGCTCTGTATGTCAGAGTGACTGGTTTTCCATGTGGGCCACCTCTAACGGACTGCCTGCCTTTGGGCACCTTGACTCGAGTCTCTATACTGGTTCCGCTCCCCTGGCCTGTATACTTTAATCTAGACCTCAGAGCCCTTGGCTTGGCCTTCACTGTTGCCCCTGTGGTCAGGGAGGATGTTGCAGAACCAGGGAAGAAGAGTCAAAAACTAACAGTCACAGGCTTCCTGGACCCCTTGGGGGCAAGAGGGGTGAAGGTACTTTCTGTCTTTATTATTCTGAAGGTTAAAGTGAAGAAAATAGAACTCCTTTTATGTTCCTCCTTGGACTCAGCAGTCGGCAGGGACCTGACCTTGGCTTTGATAGGCAACAGCAAAAGGCATCATCATGAGTATTGATGGGTGTCAGACACTTCACAGTGCAATCTGATTCCATTTCCCAACAACTACATGGGGCATTGGCCACTGACCCATTTTATAGAGGGTCAACTGAGGCTCAGGAAGGTTAGTTAGGTAGTGTGGCCAGATCATCCCATCAAAGGCTGAGTCTCAGCTACTTACCTTCAAAAGCTGAGGGTTGGGAGGGAGGGAGAAGAGCTGAGACTAACTAGGACCTCCCTTTGTGTTACAGAAATACCCACCACTGACACACACCCTAAATGAGACCTGCCCCTTTCTGAAGAGAAAGAGGGGAGGAGACAGGACAAGGTAGTGAGGAGGGAGGCAGAAGGGAAACCGAGAGGAAGATCAACCTCTGTCAGTCTTGGTTCCTGCCCTCCCCCAAAACATCACCAAGGTGTCACTGCTGAACCCCACTCTTCAGGTGTCTGCTCTGTCCCTGGGTCAGGTGGATTTGTTCACACCCTTCTCTATGCCCAAACCAGATAGAGTCCCTCTCTTGTAAGGCTGTAATGGGGGGAGGGGGGGCAGGAACTCCCTAGGGATACCTACTCAAGACCAAGAAGCAACCAGACCATTCTAAAAAGCAGGTTCAGTAGAGCTGTGCCTGGTACTCAAAGGGTTCCTGACTTGCTGTTGGGATGAGCCGTCCCTCGTCCCTTGTACACCATCCCTCCCCAAAGCACATAGTCTTACGACCAGGAGTGTTTGGGCACCTGGCCTCGCCCACCAACCTCATCTCCCCAGGGACTTCCCAGCGTCAGTCCCGCAGACACCTAGACACCTAACGAACGCTTGGGTTGCGGAAACCCAGGGTTGTCCGCGCGAGAAGGGGCGGTGGGTCTCGGGCTGCGGGCAGGGGGCGCCAGAGGACGCCCAGGGGCCGGGCAGGCAGCTGGCAAGGCGGGCAGGCGGGCGGCATCTCTCGGTCCGGGCGCCCCTCCCCCCGCGGGCAACAGACTGGTCGCCCGTTCTGCACTAGCCGTGGCGCGGAGGATTTCCCGCTGCTGTGCTCTCGGACCGAGCCGACTGCAGGAGTGGCCGCCAACTTCACAGCCTCCAGTCCCCCAAATCATGCCAGCCCCCGGGGGTGCAGGAGAGTGCGTCTGGTGCCTGGCTCTGAGACCGGTGGTGGGAGGATAAGGATGCGGGGGGAGGGAGGCGGGTGTCCGGCCAAAGACGAACGCGGGAGTCGGATGCGGGTTCGATGGAGATCACGGCCTGGGGAAAGGGGCTTGGAGGAGCAAGGGGGACACGGCCCCAATTCCAGGCTGAGGGGGAGGGGACTTGCATCAGAGATTGGAAAGGGAAGGCGGGACTCTGGGCAGATATGGGGGAAGGGGCACTCGGGGCAGAAATAGAGGGGAAGCATGGTCGCCGTGCAGGCGCGGGGGAGGGCACTAGCAGACACAGTTGGGGACCGAAACGACTCCGGGCAGAGTGGAGGAGAGGTCCAGAGTCCCGCGGCCAGACTAGGAGGGGAGATGGGGGAGGGGGGAGGACAGTCGAGCTGCAGGTTGGAGAGGGGGTTCAAATCAAGACCGGGGGCGCACTGCTGGGATCTTGGCCGAGACAGGGCAAGACTCGCGACAGCGGTGTGGCAGTCTGGGTCAAGATTCTAAAGGTGGGGGACTTTGACACAGACGGCAAGGGGTCGGTCCAGGCTGGGGGAGGGGGTAGCAAAGGGGTTCGCGGGAGACTAAGGGGGCTTCGGCCCGGGCCTCGGGAGTCCCTCTTAAGACGGGGGTTGGGTGAGCGCTGGACAGACTCTGTTCTGGCCGGAGGAGAATTAAGCAAGACCGGCTCACGGAGCACCCTGAGTGCGGGCACTCGGGACTGCGCGCGAGGGTTCAGTGCGGGGCCGGCCGGGGTCTGGGGCCGAGCACTCACCTGGGCGCCGTCAGCAGCAGGAGCGGGGGCCGGCGCTAGTGGAGGCGGCCGCGGGGCGCAAGTTTGCCATCCCTAAGGCGGGGGCCGGGCTGGGCGCAGGGCAGCTCGCCGCAGCCGCGCCGAGGCCCGAGGCTCCCGCTCCGCCGAGCGGCGGGTGCAGAGCAAGCACCGCGGAGCTGCACGGGGCGGGCGGGCGGGCGCCGGGCCGGGCGCGGGCTCCTGCCGCCGCCGCCGCCTCCTCGCCGCGCCGCCCCCCGCTCCCCGCCCCGAGCACCGCCCGCGCCGCGCGCCGCCTCCTATTCGCGGGTGGCGGCCGCAGCCCCAGCCTCTGATCGCCGGTGCCGCATCCTCCTCTCTGCCTCCCAGCGCCGCCGCTGCCACCGAACCGGATTCCTCCGGCCGCTCCGGCCGCTGCCCGCAGCGCGCGCCGGGCCGAGTGACGGCCGAGGCGGGACGCGGCGCCTGCGCGGGCCGGGCCCGGGAGGGGGCGCGCGCCGGGCCGGGCGCGAGGAGCCGCGGGAGAAGGGGCGGGGGGGCGGGGGCGACGCGCGCCGCCTCCTGTTAAAGGGGGAGCAGCGCCAGCCGAGCCAAGCGCGCCCTCCCCCTCCCCACCCTGGGCCCCAGGCGCCGGCGCGGGAGAAGCCCAGGGTAAGCCCCCACCCTGCCTGTGACCGCCTGGACTGCAGAGTGAGCCTCCCGGTGATACCCCTCCAGCGAAACCCCAGACTAGTGGCGTCTAGCGCAGCCAGGGTCTCCCGAGCTGTGGAGGCTAAAGCGTTTTCTCCCCCCTCCCCATTATGCAGTGCATATTGCATTGCGTGTCCCTGTGCATGCAGGTGACACTCGGTGCACTGAACTTTATATATGCATACAGGTGCCCTGCGTGTGCACTGCAATATTGCCTGGCTGGGTGCATGCAAATGCTGCACATATGCATTGACATGCGCTCAGGTCCTGAATGCATGCTGCTTTTTCCATGTGCCTTAAGAATTATATGTAGAAGCTCACAGGTGCCACATGTGTGTAGCATGCTATGGGTATAGAAGCAACACACATACCCCCGCAGCGTGGCATGTTTACTGCATATTCTGGTGTTCATCGCTGTGATATTGTATGTCCCTAGGCACGGGGATGCTACACGTGTGCAGTATGTTACATGTTTTCCCAAGTCTCTTCTCCCACAAGTGCCTTTCTCTGTGCCAGGGGCGCCCCCATGTTGCATCTGTTTGTGTAGAAGCCACAGAGATGCACAGACCCACCCCATCCTGGCACTGTGCCGAGGAACAGTTGGGTGGAGCCTAAGCCCACACGGCTCAGGCGGTACCCGGAGAGATGTCCATGGCTCAGGGCTCTGGTCAGGCTGTTTGTGGCCTGGGCATGTTGCCATCAGGAAGGTGGGCCGACTGGGGACACACCACAGCAGCCAAAACAAGTAGGTTAATCCGATGACTCTGGGCAGAGAAGCCAGCAGGGGGCAGCTTTGCAACGAGGGTGGAATGACTTTGGGACATACTTGGGAAGGTTCACACACGTGGAGGGACCAGTCCTGTAAGGACAAGGTGGTCCACGGCCCATTCATTGCTAACTTCCCCTCCCCCGCCCCCACCATAACTCGACTTTTGTCGCCTACAGGCTGTGGCAAGATGAGAAAAGCCCACCTCTTCCCAGAGGAGTTACCAAAAAGAGGCAGAGAACTTCTCCTGTCTCTTCCCTCTGTCCCTCCCCCCTAAAGCTGTCCTGGTGACATTTGTTGTGAGTGATTGGGAGAGATTATCGACTTTAATGGAAGGAGGTAATAAGGGACGATGAAGGAAGCTCACCTGTCACCTTAAGGGAATTTATGAAGCTGTGTGAAACAGGGAGGCGGTCTGGGCTTACACCTCCCCTTTTCCTGTGGGAGCCCTGAGAAGGCCAATGCCTTGGGCCTCGCACTGGCAGGCAGAGCTCCTGGATTCTTGATAAGCATCTTCAAACATACCCTGGCATAGTTAGAAGGCTCAACTACCAGTGTGAGAGTTGAGCCAGGCAGGCTTTGCCATCTGCAAGGCAATGACAGCCACCAGACGCAGTGGGAAATCCTGGGCTCCTTCTTTTCTTGCCTACTGTGAGAAGCAACAGAGTTGCGGAGTTGGGAGCTTTGAGGAGGTAGACAAAAGTGGGAAACGTGATTAGGACATGGACTGCTCTCACAAGGATGCAAAGACCAATCTCTGGAAGTCCCTGCAACATTTGCTCTCCAGAGCTCTAGCCCCTTCCTCTCCCTATAGGGAGCCTGCCTCCCTCTTTATGAATATTCATGATCATTTGCATGCTAGAGACCTAGCACCAAGAGAAAGGCAGGCAGGTCTCTTACAGATGTGATGCAGCTGGATCTCTAAAGCCACCCTCTTCCTTGGCTCTCAGAGATCCAGCTGGGTAAGGGGTGACGGGAGGGGCCGCCTCCGGGAGACAGGGAAGTTATTTATCTGTTTCTCTTAGTCCTGACTTCTTGACTTCCCGCCCTATGGAAATGGTGGGTGTTGAGGGACTCACCGGGCAGCCTTGGAAGGAGAAGCTAGGTAAACTGGGTAGAGGCAGCAGGAGTTGTCAGGGGTTGTACAGCTGTCTGGACTAGGACAGATGTTGGGAAGCCCCCCCCCATATGAGGGCTTCCCCCACCTGCTTTCCCAGGAGCCCCTGCCCTTCCAGACTCACTCTGGTGATAATGCCACCCGCCTGCCTGCCTGCCTGCTTGCTTGCCCGCCCAGGAGGACTTGGAGTAATTACAAATTGTTTCCATATTCAAATCCAGCTGGTTGAAGAGAAATTACTTCTCTGAACAGCCCAGGCGGGGGTGAGAAAAATGCATCTTAGCCCCAGGAGGGACCCCCACCCCCCTCCAGGGAGCCTGAGGCTGAGATAACCTGGGAAGAGACACCATCCACAGCTCAATCACAGAAGGCTTGAACAGAGTAAAGGGCCAACCCCTGCATCCTTACACTCTGGGCAAAGGACAGTGACCTCAGCTCTGTGTCCCATGAGAGTCTGCTCTGGAACCTCTGAGATGAAGGGGACCCAATGCATACATATAGGCAGTAAGGGGCCACCTACTCTGACCTACTGTTGTGCTGGGTGACCTTGAGAAAATGCCTTCTGTTTCCTGGGCCTCTGCTTCCTCCTGTACGGAATGATACAAAAGCATAAGCAGGCTCAGCCCGGAGTCCGGGAAGGTCCAAGGTATGGATCAGCAAGTGCTAGGCCCTGAGGAGGGGCCTTTTACAATAATGATCTTATTTGCAACTAATTAATATTTTTTGTTAAGAATAACTACCACCAATATCCCAGCTGGGAGGCAGCACACCGTCAAAGACAGGGCCAGCGGGGCAGCTCATGAGAGAATGAGGGTCAAGCAAGGGAGCTTCCTGGCCTCACCCGCCTGGCCCCAGCCTCGCCTCCCGCTGGGCCAGAGCTGCTATGCTTCGTTGCCCTTTAAACAGATGAGAAAATGTTCTTCTTCCCTTCCCAATGATTTATTTGGCCCAGAGCCTAGGCAGGTTTCCTTTCAGCCGATGAGACCCGGCGTGCCCCCTACTCAGCTCCTGCTCGCCTGCCACTGCCAGGCAGCCGGGCATTCCAGGGCACCAAAGTCTTTTCAATCCCACAACCACCTGGGACACCAAAAGGAGCTCACATCATGTTCCCCAAAATACCCAAATCCATTCAATAATCTCCATAGCAAGGTCTTCCTCAGTGCTCCCATGCATGGCACCCTCATGCTGGGGGGAGGGGGTCATAGGTCCGGGAGGGCTCTGCTGTAAAAGGCTCCTGCAGGAAGTCCTGGTGTCTAAACGGGTTGAGAGGCCTTGGGTAATCTGGGTTGGGTGTTTTCCATGTTCTTGGAGTTGGGGAGAAAGGGGGGGATTAGATATCCCCTCACCAAATCCTCCCAGAGGATCGAATCCTGGTTCTGTGCAGTCCGTTTGAGCAGTGTGCGCCTTCTCTGGTCCCAATTGTAGAGAAGTCCGTTAGGGTGCTGGGCAGTCATCATGCTTGCTTCACACTAGACAGTGCACGTGAGTGATTGAGAGCCTGGTACCAAGAAGGCTTCTTTTTAAAGTAGTCATCCAACAGGTATGTTTGGAGTGTCTGCTCTCTTCTAGGCACTGGGACTCAGTCTATCGGCAAGTTCATGGCTTCCTCTACCCACCCCCCAAAAGTATCCCCAGCGCACCTACTCTTCACAGCATCTCTGCCACTAACGAAGTCCAAGTGTGCAGACTCTCGGACCTCACCTCTGCCTTCCCACTCCTACCTCTCTGACGCCAGGACACTCTCCTGAAGCGAACTGAACCGTTTCTTCTATGTAAACACAGTTGCTTCTTCTTATAGTCCCAAACTATGCATGTCCCCTGCCCTGTCAGCTTCTCCACACCTGTCTTGTCCCCTCACCCCACATGCCCTGGGCCTTAACTCATCCCATGATCTCCTCACTGTTCATGAAAACCTCCAGCCTATGTCCTAAAGTTCTCATGGTTCACCGCTTCTAGCCAGCTTCCACATGACCCTCCCCGGCTACACCTCTGAGGTCACCCCTCCCCCACTGCTTCATGCCACTCCTCTTGATCTTCCTTGGTAGCACTCATCACTTTGAAGACATGCTTTCTTTTTCTTATGTACACATATCCCCTGTCTCCCTGCATACCGCCTGGGAGCTGTGAATTCCATGAAGACAGGACCTTGTCTGTCTATTCACAGCTGGTCCCCTGGCACCCGGCACGACAACAGGCACAGGTGGGTCCTCAGTCAGCACTTACTGAGTGGCTGCATGAAAAGAGAGCCAAGACAACTGGCTCCACCAGAGCTTTTGAGCTATGACCCTTGACCCATGCTCACCAGACATACAACATCTCCCTCTCTCATAGGATAAAATGGAAGAGTCTGGGGTCATAAGAAGCCTCCATCCATCATGAACTGTGTGGTTTTTAGACAGAGTTTAGATTTTAGAGCCTCTCTAAGGCTCATTCTTTTCCTTCTGTAAAATAGAAATAATTACTTGGCCTTCCCAGAGCCATAGAGACGACAGCACAAGGTGCCTAGGATGTTGCTGTGCCCAGGTTGGCTCATCTGTGGGACTGAAGGCTCCTTTCAGATTTCCTCAAGACCCAGGGCTTTAGATTCTGGGGACATAGAGATGACTCAGAATTCAGGTCCTGAAATTGACCCCGTCCCAGTGCCCTTCACAATGGAAAGACCTAGTCTTAGAGTGGACCTCTATTGGCTGAGACCATAGAGAGAAGGGCCCAATGAAACCCATGTCATGTGGGAGCTGCCAGTGTGGTTGTATTCTGGACCGTGTGTGTGTGTGTGTGTGTGTGTGTGTGTGTGTTATGGCATCTCAATGTGGATCCTCTTCCCTGCAGAACACCCCTCTCAATCCTTTCCCCACCAGATCTGTGTTAACTTACATGCCTGTGACTACACAGGCAGGTGACCCTCATCTGTGTTAACAGGCATGCCTAGGACTACACAGGCAGGTGGCTCTCTTTCACACACTGCCAAACTCAGGGATTCACAGTTTCATATGCTACTACATATACAACTCAGGATGCAATCCCCCAACCTCATTTTTCTGGTCTAGAGGGCACCCATCTACTTATCTATGCCCTCACCCATAGCTCTAGGCTGGGGTCAGGGATCAGACACAGTTCCTCAAAGGAGACAACCCAAATGTTGCCTCAATGACTTTCCCCCTAGTGTAATCCCACGATTGCTTGCTTCAGGCCTTAGGGATTGATCCTGGCAACTGTTTCAGGCACGTGCCAAATCCAAGGAAATACCTTGTCCTTGTCATCTGCACATAACACCAGTTACACTCGACCCCGCCCTGTCCACATAGATTACATTCACCCAGACACTGGCGTTGTACACATATGCTCTATACCACATATAATCACAAACAGAAGAAGAGTTATGCATGGAAATACTATCCACCGTGCAGAACACACACACACACACACACAGAGAGAGAGAGAGAGAGAGAGAGAGAGAGAGAGAGAGAGAGAGAGAGGGCAGAGATCTCAGAGCAACATCCAAGCTCCTGACGTACAAAGCCTAGGCAGACACACACAAAGACTGCACCCAGGCACACCATACACACACAGACTCTCCCCCCACACACTGACGCACACAACCACCCACTCATGTACCCGAAGCCCCACTCCCACTCTGATATGCAGATTAGCCAGGCACTCTGAGCCCCACCCCCTCGGACCATAACCTCCAGGAACCTCTTTTCCCTGCTGACTTCTTCCAGAGGCCTCACCCCCAGCCTGGAGCAGACTATACCATCCATGGTGGTGAGGTAGAAGGCTCACTCCTTCACCCAGCCATGACAGCTATACTCCAAGGGATGGCTGCACTCCTGGGGTGTGTGGGTGGGGCATGTTCTCTGCAATCCTTACCAGCTCTGGTCAGCTGTCCTAAACTCCAGTGGCCAGCTTCTTCTGGCAGGATCCAGGGCCAGGAGTCAAGCTCTCCAAGTCTGTCACCCTGAGGGAGCAGGCCTTCTTGGGAAGATCAACTCTAATCCCGAAATAAATCGTTTTCCACAGCTGGCGCTTGGTCTGTCCCCTCGGGGAGGTGACAGGGAGGATGAGGACAGGGCAGGGCTGAAGCAAGGTCTTGCAGGAACCCTGGATAAGGCAGAGACATGGGTCTTGTCTGACTCTGTCAGTCGCTCATCTGTGAAATGGGGTGGCCATAGAGATTTTAGGGAAGGCCTGAGGGCTCTTTTTAACAATACATGAAAAGCACCTGCTATAGTGGCTGGCCCCAGAGGGGCTCGGCAGCATAAGCTGGTGCCCTAGGTGTCCCCACACTCCCGCTTCTGCCCATTATGTCCTTCTTGGCACAAGGCCATTTGGCAGGATCCAGGTGGTACAAAGCCCAGAGGGAAAGACCCAGGGCAGCCAAGATGAATAGATGCACCAGCCCTCCAGGCCTGCCTAGAGTCTTTATCCTTCTGGAAGGGGTCTCTGTTCCTTTCTGGACCAGAATCTGCGAGCCCCTTCACAGGCATCATCTCCATCTCCTCTGATGCTCACAGCCTCTTCCTGCCTTCTCTCTCTCTCTCTCTCTCTCTCTCTCTCTCTCTCTCTCTCTCTCTCTCTCTCTCTCTCTCTCTCTCTCTCTCGTGTGTGTGTGTGTGTGGGGTGCACATGCACACATGCTTTCTTGTATGAAAACAGTGTTATCAGGTCTTTGTGTGTTCGGTCTTTGGTGAGCCAGGGTGTGGCCAGGATCTGATGTATACAATGTATTCTCTATATGTCTGTCCCCACCTAGTTGTTTGTGCTTTAAGGTGCCAGCAAGTCTCCAGCTTCCAGTGAGGTCCCTATATGTTGCTATTGGGTATGTGCCTGAAGGTGCCTAGTTTGGGGATGTAAGTGTATGTGTGTCAGTAGATACAAAGGGTAGACCTGTGATTCTCACCTTCAGGGACCTGTGGAACAATTCTCTGGGCAGCACCCTTCCTCCCCCAGGGCTGAAACCACCATGCCTGGCATTACTAGCCTGCATTGCTAGCTCTGAGCCTGCCTCACCCAGAGGTCCCTTGTCTGTGGTAACTCTGAGGCAACTGGCCACCAGATTGGGTCAAGGTCATACCTTGGAGAAGATTGACACCATCACCTCTTCCTGTTTAGAAAGGGACCCACCCCTGAGGCTGACAGCACCCCATGCAGGACTCGATCCACCCTAGAATAAATTTTCATTTCCACACACTCAAGGCCAGCAGACCTAGTGAGCTCTGAGCTGCTGGTTGGGTTGGCAGCAGGATGCTGGGGCTGCCAGCAAGGCCACAGGGTGGAGACTGGGTGTGGGGATTTGACTTTCAAAGGCAGCTTGGGCTTCAAGCACAGCTGGGTGGGCGTGGCTTCTCCACTGGTGTTCTCACAAATGTGTACCTGCAGATGTGTTATGTGTTTGGATGAAACCGTGCTTTGTGGCTGTTCCTCTGTGACCCTATGTCAGTGTTTGCATGGGGCAATGCGTCAATGCAGTAAGATTTAGAGCTCGTGATTGTTGCCAAATTAATGCTCCTGAAAGCTTGTCTGGTGTCACTGGTACTCCTGGGCATCGTCTATATGAGTGTGTCAGTCTTTGGGTGTTTCTATTTCAGGTCCTGAGTTTGTGCTGGTACATATCTGTAGAATGTGTATGAATGTGTCCCTATTCCAGTGTGTTTGGTCTCTGTGTCATGCGATATCTTCAAGTGTTTGTGCCAGTGAGTGTGTGAGTGTGTGCTGGGGTCAAAGGCCGTGGAAGTACAAGAACAAGATAGAGAAGCAGCCAGTGCCACACTCTCCACTGCCCTCTCTAGCTACTGAATGGAAACCAACCCTGGGCCCACCCCTCCTCCAGGGGCTGGGCAACGACCCGTGTGTACTCAATAGGCTTTTGGGAGACAACAGCCTGGAGAGGATGGGCCGTTAGTGGGAGGGGCACCTGAGCTAGTTTCTCCACCTTGCTGGTTGAGGGCATGGGGGCAGCTCATCTGTCTTAGGCAATGGGCCTTCGCTGCTTCGAGATCTTTGCTGACTCTGGCTGTGCTGGAGACTCTGCATAGAGAACGCAGGAAGGGCCACTCGGACCAGAAGCAGCAGTGTCCCTGAACACCTGCATACATGTACCCAGAGTACATAGTCCCCAAGCACCTCTGACAGCTTGGGTATCTTCTCAGACGTCTAAGATACTCAAAAGTGCGCGCGTGTGCGCCCATGTGCACACACACACACACACACACACACACCAGAAGACTCAGGCCAATCTATGTATACACTCCAATCATTTGACCCTCCCCATCCCAAGTCTGAGTCTCTGAGGAAGAAGAGGACCAAGGCTCAAAGTCCCAGGGAATAGGGCAGCCTTGATGGCTCCTCTATTCAATCATGCTCTATGCTGAGCCTTGAGGACCCCAAACAAGAGACAGAAGCAAGGGCAGCCTCCAAATCTAGCCGTTTCTATAGGGTGCGAATCCACAGCTAGTCTCAAGCTAAGGACAGGGGCTGCCTCCTGCTTCTATGTAGGAGCCCCCAAGAGACCTGGATGGACCCAAAGAAGGGACATGAGTAGAATGTGTGTTGTGACTCCTTTGGCAAGCATCTATCTTCAACAAATTATTTACATTATAATTCATAACAGTAGCAAAATTACAGTTACAAAGTAGCAACAAAAATAATTCTATGGTTGGAGGTCACCATAACATGAAGAACTGTACTAAAGGGTTGCAGCGTCAGGAAGGCTGAGAACCAGCTGGCCTAAATGAAGGAAAGACTTGAAAATGCAGGGCCGCAGAAGTGAGAGAGCACTGATCAAAAGGCTCTGTGTGTGTGTGTGTGTGTGTGTGTGTGTGTGTGTGTACATACTCAGAAGAGTCTAGAAATACATCAGGGAGAGCCTTGTGAGCAAAACCCAAGGTCGGTTTTATTCTGAAAGCAAAGGAGAGCTATGAATGGTTTCGTACAGGACAGAATCGCAGTCAAATCTGTTTAAGCGGTGGCTCAATAAGTGAAACACTGGCAAATGTGAGGGCGAGAATTCAGATCTCCATCACTCAGGCAAATGTCCAGTGGGCAAGGGAGCCTGCCTGGGATTATGGCTCAGGGAAAACAGAGACACAAGCTCTCCAGGGGAAGCTAGCTAAGCAGACTAGCCTTCAGTCAGCTTGGGTTTGGGTGAGAAACCTTGCTTCGGTGACTGAGGGCGAGAGTGGTTAAAGAAGACACCCAACATCAGCTCAGGCTTCTCCATGCATACAAATGCACATGTATCCAGGAGCACATGCATGTCTTCCCACACACACATGAACATGCATACACATATGTCACATGCATAGACACATTGAAAAAATGTAAAACAAAAATGTGTTAAGAAACAAGTAGGAGCTGAGTGTGGTGGTACCCGTGTTTAATCCCAGCATTTGGGAGGCAGAGGCAGGCGGAGCTCTTTGAGTTCTGTGCCTGCCTGGTCTACATAGAGTCTAAGCCATATCGAGCAACATAGTGAGGCTGTCTCAAAACAAAACATTGAAGGGGGCTGAAAGTCGGCTCAGGAAAGAGCTGGCTCATGGAGAGAGCATGGGTGACATGGACAAAGACAAAGAATACGGCAGGTTGAGGGGCAGGGGTGATGGAGCACAGGGGGCTGTTGGGAAAGGTTTCTAAGGAAGCTGTCACTGAGAAGGTGACATCTAAGCAGACACCTGAGGGAGGAGAGGGAGGAAGAGCTGTCCAAATAGGGGAGATTGCAGGTGCAAAGGCCCTGGGGAAGAGTGTGCCATTTACTCAAATGGGGAGAGGCTGTGGGAAGTCAATCTTTCTATTTTGGACTTGCTGCATCGAGGTGCCTTCGGGACATGGAAGAGACAGTGACCAGGAAATGGCCGAGATAGGAGAGACAGCAGTTAAAGAGGAAGGACTCCTGGGCACCGATGCAGAGAACTTTGGGCACACGATTGACTGGAAGCAGGAGAGTCAGCTGTGAGGAGACTGGTTGCTTCGGTAGGGACACTGTAACCAAAATGCTAGGACCAGCCCTGCCTCTGTCTGTCAGCTGCCACCAGTGGGGGGTGGGGGTGGGGGGTGGGGAGAGAGAGAGAGAGAGAGAGAGAGAGAGAGAGAGAGAGAGAGAGAGAGAGAGAGAGAATCAGGCCCCTTTCTAGATGGCCTTCTAGGGGCCTGCTGCTCCCACCCTGGCCGTCAGAGCCCATCTGCCCACTGGCTGAAGCCGGATCCTCTCCCCACGGTCTCTGCTCAGCTGTTAGCAAATCTTGGCGTATGGCAGCCCAATTGAGAGCTAAGAGGTCTGACCAGATTTCCCAGGTGACCTCTGAACCTGCTTCCCCTGCTGTTGGGACTTGGGGTGATGCCTAAGTCTGACCTTTCAGCCCAGCCGGCTGTGATCGGGATCTCTGGGAAGAGGTCCTCGTGTTCAGATGGGTCCTGTAGGATGCGGTACCTGTCCAGGGACCGGCACAGACAGAGCTAGGGAGCACTACTCTGTAGCATTTGCCAGTTTTCCTGGCCTCAATGCTCCTGGGATGGACAACTTAAACTACCAATGGGAAGTGAGCTAGCTGCCACATAGTTCCGGAAAAACTGGAAAGCAGCATTGCCAAGCAAAGAGGAGAAAGCTTTAGTACTTTCTCTAAGACCCTTTCCAGAGAGATGGGGAGAGGCAGGGAGTCTAAGGTTTAAGCAGAGAACCCACTGGTTGACAGGGGAGGGAGGAAAGGCAGGCTTCCAGCCCCATCTTCTAAATACCCTTCTCCCCCCAAACACCCCAGTGAGAAACTCTCTGAGCTTCATGGCCCGACTGTTCCTTCAGCTCTAGCTGCTTAACATCTTGCCCGAGCTCTGTATCTGGCACATTAATGTAGGTGGTGTCCCCTCTCCTGGCCCACTTCCTCTGCCTTTAGAAACAGATGCCAGAAATCCATTCTTACCACCCTGACTCCCCCAGCAATGGTTGCTATAGACCAATAAACCAGATGTCACACCGATCTTCCACTAGCTCCCAGGAGGTTCCTTTATCCTCAGTTTCCCCATCTGTGAGATGGGCAGCAAGTGCTAGCCTAGCCAAAGCCCTTTCACTGATAAGACTCTGAGATTTCCGTCACTCTTTGTTCCAGCCTCAATGGTAGCTCCTTTCTCAAACATGTCCCCAGCCTCTCAGACCCTCCATGCTGTAGCGGCCCCCCACTGCCTCTGGCTCCCCAGGCTCCCCGATAAGGGGCCCAACTAATTACATTAGGATTTCATGCCAATTAGCAAACAATTACACGGGCAAATTGGTGCCTAATTTGGAGCAATAACAACAGTTCCATTGGCTGGGGAGAAAGATAGCTGCAGATGAGACTGTTTACCCCACCCTCGCCCTAGAGGACCCCGGGAGGATGGAGCTTCCCACCCTACCCCGGACCAGTGACTCGGCTCTTCCACTGGGATCCTTAAGCAACTGTTCATGGTGGTTACATGGTCCACCCAGGCCTTCACTAAGAAAGAAAAGAACTAAACAGTTATGGCGGGCTTCACGGAGGAGGTGGGGAGGCAGGAGGGAAGACGGCCTCGGCGAGGTGAGGGAGAAGACAATAATTAATATGAGCAAAAGCCTAGGTGTGGAAATGAGCCAACTGCGGAACACTGTTGATCAGAGCACAGGATGGGGTGGGGGCAAGACTTCAGAGGTACAGAGAAACAGATGGGGACCACTGTTGCAGGACATTTTCTTGGAGACCTATGGGAGCCACTGAGGGTTCAAAGAGGGAAGGAAGAGGAGGCTGAGACTCATCTCGGATCACCAGCAATCACGTAGCCCATCGTCAGATTCATGGAGCATGGGCCAGTCTCCCTTCTTCCCATCCCTAAGTTTCTCATTCCTTCAGCCCCCAGACCTAAATGTGCTTCCAACTACACACCTGAGTGAGGCTGAGTGGGTGCGTTGCATGCGCGTGTGTGCATGCATGCATATGCATGTGCACATGTGTGAGTGCATGTGCATGCATGTACATGTGCACCCACACACACATCATGATATGCATGTGGCATGTGGAGGGCAGAGGACAGCTTTCCACCTCATCAAGGTGGGGGTGGGGCGGGGTCTCTCTTGTTCCTGTTGCTGTGCATGTACTCCAGGCTCGCTGACCAGTGAGCTTCCAGAAAATCCCCGTCTCCACCTCTCGTTTACCTATTAGAGAGCTGGGCTCACAAATGTGGACTATGGCATCAGGCTTTTTATTATAGGTTCCGGGAATCCAAACTCAGGTTGTGGCAAGCACTTTTGCTAAGCCATTTCCCTGCCCCTCCCTCCCACGCCAATTCTTACCCATGTCTCTTCTGAGCCATCACTTTGGTCCCAGATCCAACCCTGGTCTTTGGTTTAAAGCCTCCATGACTCCCTCGTGCTGTCAGAACAGGTTCAAGCGTTTGCTCTCTACACGCCTGACCTCCGCCTGGTCCCTGGGGACTTCCAGCATCCTCTTTATCCTTCCTCCCTTGTGCTCCAGGAATGCCTTGTACAAACTGGGCCAGGCTCAAACCCCTCTTTGCGTCCCGACTGCTCCCTGGGCCCAGGCTGCTTGCCAATAGCCCTGGCTTGTCAGCAAGTGCGGCTCCCTGGCCCCTCCTCCAGCTCCTCCACATCCTCCCCAGCTCCATCCTCCTCTCCTCTGGGCTCACTGTAGAAGCCTTCTTCTGCACCCTGGTCACTTGTAGCCAAGCTGTGTGCATTGGGCTCTCCAAGTCCCAGGAGTTGAGCTGTTCAGGGACAAAGTGTGGAGCTGACAGTATCACCCCTGAATGACCCAGCATCGAGGACTGGAGAGGACAATGAGTGGGTCTCAGAGTGTCCCCCGAGGATAATGGGGACACTGAGGCAGAGATCCAGAGAGAATGTCACAAGTCAAGTTTCTCTTAGGAAGCAGAGCCAGGTAAGAGTTCACCCCTGTCCCCACCCCTGTCCCCCAGCCCCTCACAGCTTATTCCCGAACATTCTCACAAAGCCTGCAGGAGCCACTTCCACTCGCTCCCACCCAGGCATTTTCACTTCAGCCTTCAATAAATACAGAAGGGAAAAAAAAATTCCCTACAGGGAGGGCCTGGGGAGATGGCTCAGCAGATAAAGTACTTGCTGTGGCAGAGCAGGGACTGTGAGCACCCAAGTTCAGATCCACAGCACACACATATGAAGATTGGGTGGGTTCGGCACACAGACAGACAGACAGACAGACAGACAGACAGACAGAAACACACACATGATTCCCCCTGAAGGCAATGGCATGGCAGAATGTGGACTGCAGTGTGAAGGACTGTGGGTAGCAGCCTTAAAGAAAAAACTCTTGACTATCTTAGTGCTTAGTGTTTAGTGATTCTTGGAGGAATGACCAATAGCCAAGGAGAATGGGGGATGGGGACCCAGGAAGAGGTCAGGGCTAGAACACAGAACTTCCTTGAGGCAGGGGGATGACCCAGCTGACTTTCCTGAGATCTTTTTTCTCTCACTTGGAGGGGGGGTACTACTGCGCCATCTCAGGGCCCATCACTCACGTTAATTACCGAGAAAAAGCCGATTTCTCCTCATTCCCAGACTCCAAACGACAGTATCATTAGGCTGGTAATGTGCAGAGAAATTGTGCGTGTCTGTCTTGGAACATGTCCTGAACCAGAATGGGTGAGGGCACCCCGGCCGAGGTTTGCCTCCAAGATGTTCCCTGTGGCAGAGGGCCAACTCCCGAAGAGACGCTGTGCCACCCTGGGAGAGGTGTGCTCCTTCTCTGTTCCACTGTCACCGAAGAGAGTAATTAAATCCTTCCAGCCAAAGGCATAAACCAAAAAAAAAAAAAAAAAAAAAAAAAAACATAACCCACAAAGCTTGCTGATTCTAACAGAGCTGTGCCTGCATTTACAAAAAGACGAAGACCTCCCCGTCTCAGCAGAACTTGAACCCAGGCCTGTCTGCTGCCACAGCCGTCCCAAGTCTTGTTCGAACCCTTCCCCTAAGCTCCTGCCCATCTCTGAACTAAAAGGCATCAGAGAACCTTCCGGCCTCTGGAAGAGAGGAGCTAGCTATTCTTACACCTTGGTTCTTCACTGGGGTAGCCTTGTGTCTATGAATACTAGCACAAGTGGTCTCCTCACCCTGGAACATGAGCGGCTGTTCACACACCTATTCCCACACTACACTGGGCCACATTCGAGCCCACTCAACACGAGGCCCCAAGTATAAGTTCTGTCCAAATCTCAGAGCTGAGCTAAGCCGGAAGCCCAGGCTGACTGCAGTCTCAATCAGGTAATCCAGGAACACGGTCCCCCTCCTGCTCCAGACCTTGGGTTGAGGAGGGTGTGGCAGAGTCCGGGAGTACAGATATAATTACAGTTCTTGTGGTGCTTGCCTGCTAGGGTGGTGTACAAAGGCTCATCTCACTGGGAGCCAAAGAAATGCAAATTAGAACTACCACACAATACCTGTTTCCGCCCGCCTGAAATTAATCCAGGTTTTTGTTTTGCTTTGTTTTGTTGTTTAAAGACAGCTGCAGAGTGGATGACAGCTCAAGTCCCCGGAAGCTAGGCTCCACCGATGAAGGGAGTTAAAAACACTTTCCTGGAAGGCCACTGGGCAGCTGGTGTGGAGAATTTTTCACCTTATTGGTCTACTTTTAGGGGCTTAATCTAAGAAGTAACCAGAGGTGTTTAAAATAAATAAATAAAAGAGAACCACGTACGATGATATTCAGTGCTATTATTTATAACTGTGAAAAATTATAGCTGACAAAACCGTCTAGAGGTGGAGGGTTGGTTAAATAAATTATGATCCATCCATATAGAAGAATATTGTGCAAACATTAAAAGTCATGTTCTTGAGGAATTTTTAATCACCTGAGGCGGGGACTGGTCACTGTATCAGAGAAATGAAGCAAGAAAAAAAAAACTTTAGGAAGGAGAGGGTACTGGATGCACAGAGGAAATAGGTAATCAATGTGTAGAGCGTCTGCGAGAAATAAACACCGTTGATCTGAGAGGATTACTGGTGATTTCTTTGTTCCAACTTACACTTTTATCTTTCCTTCAAATCTACAGATGTTCCGGGGAAACGTTGCTAGAAATACATACAGGCTGGGGAGATGGCGATCAGTAAAGTGCTTGGTGCGCAAGCACAAAGATCTGAGTTCGATACCCAAGCATGCACTGTGAGAAGCTTGATGCAGCAGTATATGCCTGTATTCTCAAAAGAAAGGAAGCAAGCCAGCAAGCCAGCAAGCCGAGCGTGGTGGCACATGCCACCCAGCACCCGGGAGGCAGAGGCAGGCAGATTTCTGAGTTCAAGGCCAGCCTGGTCTACAAAGTAAGTTCCAGGACAGCCAGGGCTACACAGAGAAACCCTGTCTCGAAGAAAAAAAAAAAAGTAGAAAAATAAAATTAGAAGAAAAAAATAAGATAAAGGGCTGAGCTGGAGAGACGACACAACAGTTAAAAAAGCACCGACTGCTCTTCCAGAGGACCCAGGTTCAAATCCCAGCACCCATGGTAGCTCACAATTGTCTGTTTCTCCAAGATCTGATACAGATCCCTCACTCAGACATGCAGGCAAAACACCAGTGCACATGAAAAATAAATAAATTTGAAAATATATACCTGATGTCACCTGATGTCACCTCTGGCCTACACACACACACACACACACACACACACACCTGCAAAGTGCCACCAGGCCTGGAATCTCAGCTACTCAGGAGGCTGAAGTAGGAGGATTCAAAGTGCAGGTCAGAGTGATTTCAAGACAAGGTTGGGCAATTCAGTAAAACCATGTCTCAAAATAAAAGTAAGAAAAGGCTCAGCAGTAGCCTGTGCAAGGCCCCAGGTTCAATCCCATAAAGAGAGACAGAGACATTGTGTATGGAGAAAGGGCTGCCAGGGTGTCAGAAAATCATGAGCCCACCTTGGGAACAAAAGTAATGTCTACCCCGAGTGCCAAAGTGAGACTAGCACAGGAAGATTCCTTGCTCTAGGCAAGAAAGTCATGTGCACAGGCACAGACCAGACACATCCTGACCACTCCTGGAAGCTCTCAGTAGCAGCTCAAGCTGCAAGGACTTGGGAGACGAATCTAGAGTGGAGAAGTCCAAAGACCAGGCTGAAGAGTTGCATTTGGCTTTGAAGATAAAGTCAAATGTGGATGCAGAAAGGACAGGGAATGTATGGGCGTGGCAACACAAGAAGCCGCTAAAGCAGCAGGCTATCCCGAAGTGCTGTCACGGAGCCTGAGGAAGAGCAGAGCGGGTAAGAAAGAACGGGTGGGCTTGGTCTGGCCATGGCGACTGAGAGGAAAATGAGAAGGGACTGCTGGAAGGGTGATTGCCGCAGATTTGACAAGACTTGATGATTGATTGAGAAAGAGAGGTGGGTTGGGGGAGGGGAGACTTGTTGATTGATTGGAGAGGAGAGGTGGGCTGGGGGAGAGGAGCTATACCACTGGCAGCGACGGTAGCACACATTTCGCAGACAGACAGACAGACACACACACACACACACACACAAATGCACATGTGCATTCGTGAACTCCTGGGCTTAGTTTTTACCCTTGGATATTCCCCCTCCAGTGCTCCTGCTCCCACGTGGAGAAGACTTGGAGTTTAGGTACTATTTGATAGCAGGTCCTAGGAGACATTAACCCTGCCATGCCCTGCTGACCCCTGGCCTAATCCTGGCTCCTCTGAGCTACCTTCTCCTCTATACTGCCCGCCTATAAGTCCAGGGACTGGGTAGGGACATTCCCAGGAAGCCATAGCCACCTTTTTCCCTCAACACACAGACACATCCAGTCACACATGGGTGCAGATTCAGAGACAAAGCACAGTCATCCACGGGGACTCTGACAGTCGAGTCACAGGCTTTGATGCACACCCGGGGAACAGCTCAAACAGAGGCCACACACAGTCACACACCCCACTGTCACACAGACTCCACACAAGCAGATCCAGCCTGGGCCTCACACACAGGCCATTGTGCTCTGTCGGGGTTCCCAAGGTCCTCCCGCTTGCGCCACCCCCACGCCCCCCACCCCACACCTGCTCCCCCCACCAAGGAAGACAGGACAGAGAGTTGGTTGGCAGAGGGGCCAGCACAGGGGGACTGGCACGGAGACCTGAAGCCAAACGGGGCAGCCCAGCCAGGAGGGAGGCCTCTGAGAAGGGTTGCCACGGCAACAGGCTCCCACAGAACCAACCAGAGGCTTTGCTCCTCGGCTCTTATTTTTAGAAGTTGGGCCTGGACTGGTTGGGCCTGCCAGGGGCCAGGTTCCCACAGGCACAGACACTAGCCAGAACCTCCAAGGGGCTCTGGTAGGCACTACCCACACTGGGCTCCTTCTCCAGGGTCATGCCCAGGGGAAGGGTCCTTTGCTTACCGGTCTTCATCATGCCTAGTGGCCTTCTATCAGGAGTATCTTTCATCCTGTAGTCCCAGAGAGAGAACACAGGCAGATGACCCACTGCACTGTAGCCTGTGAATGACAGTGGCTTAATTTATAGCGTGTCAGGGGAGGGAAAAGGCAAAGGCTTGGACTGATTTATACAGTACAGTGGGCAAGGCTGTGTGTAATTGGGTCTGAATGAGTGTATTTGTGTGAACTTAGCAGGGACTCTTCTATCCTGTGTGTGTGTGTGTGTGTGTGTGTGAGAGAGAGAGAGAGAGAGAGAGAGAGAGAGAGAGAGAGAGAGAGAGAGAGAGAGAGAGAGAGAGAGAGAGAGATCCCCTCTTCTACATGAACAAAATTGGGAGACACTGTTACTAACTTCCATTTCTACTATGATCTGGTAAATGTAGGGAGAGAGGCTGGAAGGGTGGAGGCCCTTCCTATGTCTGAAAAGACAGCTTTTAGTGCAACAGTTCTCAGCTTGTGGGTTGGGACCCCTTTTGGAGATCGACTGACCCTTTTACAAGGGGTCACCTAAAACCATCAGAATGCACAGGTGTTTATATTGCGATTCATAACAGTAGCAAAATGACAGTTATGACGTTGCAATGAAATGATTTTATGGTTGGGGTCACAACATGAGGAGTTAAATTAAAGGGTCGCAGCACTAGGAAGGTTGAGGACCACTGGTTTAGAGGGGAGAAGGATAGGGTGGTGGCCCTGGCGGATCCAGGTGGGTGAAGCCTGACAAGGGGGTAATAGGGACGCTAGAGCAAGCTGACTTTGTGGTGACTCCTCCAGCTGCTGGGGATTTCTCTGTTAATCTGGGACTGCTCTGTTTGCATCTCATTTGCCTACATTTGCATAACAAGGGCAGCGCTGGCACCAGGGATCGAAATTCCTGGCCTGGGTAATTGTGTGAAAAAGCCTCTGGAGACGGAGCAGGAATCCTGGGGCCCTTAGAAGCGGAGGCAGCGGGACGCCGGTGGACACTGAGGGGTTTCCCCCTGGGAACCGTACTTCCTCCCTAACCCCTGGGGCAGGAGCAGTAGGAAAGAAGTGAGAGAGGTGACAAGATTAGGAACTAAGTCATCCTTTAGAGACCCACCGTGGCTTTCAGCATGGAACTGGGCCCAAAGTGTTTTCCTGGGTACAAGTAGCTTGAAGTTGGCAAGGTCTGGGCTGAGAGGGAGTACTCAGGCGCGCTTCCTGCCCCTCTTCACCAACCCCTGCGGCATGGTTGACTCTCTGGTTACACTCTGATCCAGGCACATTTTTGTTTGGTTGGTTGGTTGGTTTGGTTTTTTTCAAGACAGGGTTTCTCTGTGTAGCCCTGGCTGTCCTGAAACTCACTCTATAGACCAAGCTGGCCTCGAACTCAGAAATCTGCCTGCCTCTGCCTCCCAAGTGCTGGGATTAAAGGCATGTACCACCACTGCCTGGCTGGACCAGTCACTTACGAACCACCTCCAGGACTCTAAGACCCCAAGCAACAGATATCCCTGGGTCCTCTACTTTAGATGCCTCCACTTCTCAGCCTTTTTCTGCTAGAGTTAACGGTTTCATGGGTCCACAGGATCAAAGGGTTGTGTTACCTGGGACTCCAGCCCTTTTGAATACCCTGAACCTCAACCTGGGACCCCAGATTTCTGCCCTCCAAACTACCAGAAGCCAGCCAATAGAGCCTGTGGGGTCATCTCCTCACCTCAAAGAGGAGCTACTTGGGAGGAATGGGACTAGCAATGAACTGAAATGCAGAGGTGTCTGAGGGCATACACAGAAGGCCCCAGGAGCTGCAGGATAGGGGAGGAGCTGGAAGGCGAGCTGCCTCCTTTGGAATGCTTTAAACACTTGGGATGGCTCTGACAAGCTGTTTGACCTTGGCCAAGTTACTTAACCTCCCCGTGACCACAAACGGGGTTAATAATAGTAGCTGCCTCTGTGGGTTGCTGCACCGATGTACTCAGTTAATTCATGGAAAGCACTTAGAACCGCGTACGTACGGGAGAGCGCATCTCGGCAGCTATTATTATCCACCGCCCTGGGATTTGGTGCTTTTCCCTCCAGCTGCAGAAGTGGCCCCTCCTCTTGCATCTCAAGAAACTGAGGAAGAAGGAGAGTCT
Organism: Mus musculus; assembly: GCF_000001635.26. Classification (NCBI taxonomy): domain Eukaryota; kingdom Metazoa; phylum Chordata; class Mammalia; order Rodentia; family Muridae; genus Mus; species Mus musculus. The sequence continues at coordinate 129,965,238 of NC_000070.6, read as the reverse complement.
GAGATATCCCTTCCGCTCATCCCTGCCGGTCCAGGTCATGTCTGCCCCTCACCCACTCTGTATGTCCCGACCAGCATCCAGAAGAAGCAGGGTCACTAAATGTCATGGTTTCCTTCATGTTTTTATTGGCAGAATAAGTTAGAAGACAAACGGATGGATGGATGGATGGATGGATGGATGGATGGATGGATGGATGGACAAATGAATGAGTGAACGAATGAATGAAAACGAGACTGACTCACAAAGACTAGGCCGGAGGGACTGGGTGGGAGAGTCCATCAAGCAGATGTTTTGTGATAGATTTGTGGGGTCCCCAGATCTGCTTCTCTGTCTGACATTCTGTTGACTTTCATTGATCAGTGGTCAGCAGGGGAGTAGCGGGCTGCCTGTGGTCTCCCAATCCTGGCTTTGGGAGGTGGTTCTTCCCTCTTCCCAGTGGGAGTTAGCATCCATCTAAGCCCAGGGTGCTTTTGCATCCTGCAGAGGTCTGAGTGTAGGGGAGGCTCGGAGCCAACTCACGGTCTATCCTGGTGTTGGGTGTGGAGGCTGGAGGAGGTGCTGGTGGGCCTCGTTATCGTTATCTTATTTACACGTCACCCCTTCTGCACAGCCGGGCCTCAGTGCACCTGCCTATCAGCAGGCAGGCTAGCAGTGATGGAGAGTTCTCTTGGGATGTGGCAGCTTCCATCATCTGGTCAGTCGGAGGTTGAGGGAAGTGGGGGGACCTGTCCATGGACACCCTCTGAGTTCTAGGGCTAGCCCTAGGCTCACTTCAGACAATGACAGTGTGTGGGCCTATGGGTGTAATATTGTGTGAGAGAGGGCCGAGGCATGGTGGATAGGTCCTGGTGTATCTGCAAGGAGCATTCCCTGTGTCTACATTCATGATTTCCTATGTTTACATGTTGGCCTGTATCCTTTTACAGCAGGATTTTTATGTATGATGGTGTGTTTCCCAGACTGGAGACTTGGTGGGTGTGGATAGTTTTGGAGTGGGAGCAGTATTCATGTGTGTGTGTATGTGTATGTGTGTGTGTGTGTGTGTGTGTGTGTGTGTGTGTGTGTGTGTATGTGTAAGGACAAAGGGCAAGTTTAGACAGTGTTTTCCAGGAACTGTTCATTGTGGGTTCTGCTTGGTTTTGCTCTGTTTTTGAAACAAGGCAGGGTATCTCAAGGGAACATGGGACTTGCAGATTATGTGAGGGTGCCTGGCCAGTGAGGCCAGGGATCCTCCTGACTCTGCCTGCCTCTCTAGCACTGTGGGTTCTGAAGGTTGATCTCAGGCTCCCATTGCTTGCACAGCAAGTATCTGACTAGTTGAACTATCTTCCCAGCCCTGGCCTTGAATATTAGTTTTGTTTGTATAATTTCAGCCTAGAACTCACTCTGTAGGTTAGGCTGGTCTTGAACTTGTCACCTGTGATGGCTAATCTTAGGTCAACTTGACACAAGCTAAAGTTATCCAAAAGGAGGGATCTTTAATTGAGAATATGCCTCCACAAGATCTGCCTGTAGGTCATTTTCTCAATTAGTGATTGATCTGGGAGGGCCCAGCCTGTTGTGGGCGGGGCCATCCCTGGGCTGGTGGTCCAGAGTTCTTTAAGAAAGCAGGCTGAACAAGCCATGGGGAGCAAGCCAGTGAGCAGCACTCCTCCATGGCCTCTGCCTCAGCTCCTGCCTTGTTTGAGTTCACGTGGAAGTGTAATCCGAAGAAAATTGCTTTTGGCCATGATGGTTTCATTACAGCAACAGTAACACTAAGATAGCATTCTCCTGCCTCAGCTTCCCAGTCTGAGGGGTTTCCATGGGAACTTCATTCAGATCAGAAGAACCTTCAGGTCCATTTCTTTAGAGCAGATGGAAGACCCTATAAGGAAATCCAAATTAACCAAAGAGCCCCTAAGGACTCCCTAACTCTCCTCAAGCTCCACTTCCTGGAGGTGGACTCTAGCTGCACAGGATCCATGGATCACCAGAATTCCTAGATTCCTCAAGGCACCCTTCCCTCATTCAGCCCCATAGAGAGACAGGTCACATGTAAATCCCCTCTCATGGACAGTAGTACTATGCAGAAACTGAGTATGAGTCACGCATGCACACACACACATACACACACACACAGAGAGAGAGAGAGTCACAGATCTACCAGACCCAAGCACATGAAGAACACACAATCATGTTTACATCATGACACATCAATATAGGTTAATATAAATGTAAATATACAGGTGCATGCATGCTGACATGTTGGAACATATCTACAAACTGATGACATGTTCGCACATGTCAGCATGTGTGAATGCTTAGAAGCATAAGCATGCATCATCCTTGCATATATATTTACACACATTCTGTCCCCTCCTGTCCCTTCCTACCTTCAAGCCACATCTCCCATGCTTTAGCCCTCACTAAGATGACCCTAAGCAAGGTGGCCATCGGGAGATGGCAAACATGGTATGTATGCAAATATGACCTCATGTGTATGAAGCTGTGTGTTTATATGTCTATATTTAGGCTACTATATGCACCATATACTATTTATTTCTAGCTCTGTGTGACATGGGAGTGTCAGAGGGCATTTTTCTGAAGGACTGTGTGCATTTCTGGAAGGATTTCTATGTGTCTGTGTCTACCCATCTCCATCTGTGGGGATGTGAGTTTTACGGTTGGGGCATGTCTGTGCAACTATGTTCTATGGGCCATTTCTCTATATGCCTGGATGTATATACATATGTGTACATATCTGGGCGTGCCCCATGAGTCAATGGCTGTGTGGTCCAGTCTCTACAGACTAGCTCAAGTGTCTCCACTGCCAGCAGAGGCGATGGCCAGGGTGGGGCCAGGTGAGACTGGACTGAATTCCCCGGTGGTTGACAGTCGTATTTACAGAGCTCCGAGTAGGACATAATTGCTTCTATTAATCTTTCTCCGGTTGTTAATTGCTCACTTATCGGGTTGTGTATTATGCCGACTGTTGCTCTTAATTCGCCTCCATAGCTGCAGGTGTTTGCTGCCTTATTAGCTGTTAATCAGCGCAGCTAGGGATAGAGACTTAATTGGCCCCTAGAGTAGGACACAGGCAGGCCAGCCGGGCACTGCCAGCTTCTCAGCCTGTCCCTGGAACTCTCACCTGTGGAGCACAGGTGGCTACAGAGAAGGGACTGATCTACTGCCAGCAGAGAGCAGTCCGGTATACAGCGGTCAGAGTGACAACCACAAGGTATGGTCTGCATACAGCCCTATCTCCTCCCAGAAGCCAAATGACCTATCAGAGCCAAGCTCCTATGCCCTTCTTCATCGCCAGCCACATATTCTACACTGGACAGGAAGCAATCCCATTTATTTTAATTAAGCCTAATAAGAGCTATCCCCAGCACCGAATGGAACTGGATTTTGCCTTTTAATGCCTCTTCTGCCTCCATGTGGCTCTAGCAGTCAAGGCTGTTGAGGTCAGAAGGTCACTGGGAGAAAGCAAGGGGAGTGAGAGAGGCTCTACCAGAACAAGAAGAACAGAGAACAGACTCGGGAAGGACTCCCCATCTTCTGAGGAGGCAGCTCAAAGTTCTGCTCTGCTCCAGCCACACATCTGCTTGCATAGTCCCAAGAATGGGGAACTCACTCCCTGCAGTGCCCGCAGCAGCAAGACAGCCCTTCACCCCCACCCCACCCCAGGTTGCAGCAGAGACTCCCAAGTGTCCTCAGTAGGGAAATTGAGGTCCAAGAAGGACAAAGGAGTTGTCCCAGAGCTCAGCAGTCCTCTCTCAGTGAAAGCTAAGACAGGACCTCTCCAGTCCTCGGACCCCATCTTCATCACAGGCCTCTTAGTCCAGCCTCTCAGCCAGCTGCTGCTGCTGCCACCTTAAACTCCGGTGCCGGCATAAGAATACAAGGGATCCGGACACCGTGGACTCCTTGAGAGTGGCAGCGGAGTGGAGGACAGGGTCCACCGTGCACCAACCTGGTCTGGCCAATATTTCTCATCTCACGGCTGGAATCCGGTCTGCCCTGACATCTGGAAGTTTCTCCTGCCATGTCTGGAGCTGCAAAGGAAATACATTTGCTTATGTCGGGGGTTCCAAGTGAAACTGGACTCTAAGGAGGAAGGCAGAAAACAACCACACACTGCCTACTGTGCACCAGGACATCAACGAGTGTGCGCCAAAGTTGCAGTCCACGAATCCTCACCTAACCTAGCGAGTTCAAGATTAGTACACCTATTTACAGAGAAGGAAACTGAGTCACAAAAAAGGGCACAAACCTAAGACGACACAGCCAGAAAAGGCAGAACTGAGGTCCAACAAGTCACGGTTGTTTAAGGAACTGAGTCTTCGGTTAGGATGTTTCTGTAAGGTGGGTGGACCAGAGCTTACGGCCACCGTCAAAAGTCTCCCACCCACCTCAAACCGAGAACACCGAGAGGCAAAACTCACGCATGCGCAGTCCAGGTGGCCATCGGACGGGATGAAAGCAAAGCCAGGAGAACTGTCCAGGGATAGTTGCCCAAACAAGTTCCGGCTCCGCCTCTATGTTAATGACATGCAGATATATGTAAATTTGCAACGCAACTGCTTAAACCTTTGGGAGCAATAGGGTGACACCGGAGCAGTTGCTATGGAAATTCAAAAGAGACATTCTACCCCACCCCCCCACCCCCCCACCCCGCACCAGCAGGCGCACAGACACGTGTACAAAGACCCAGGGTTCCTCGCTCTGGAGCCCAGAGGATCTCGGAGTGACAGAGGGTGTGAACCGGAAGGAACCCCGGAGACTGAGCCCAGCCTGGGGGTGCCGACTCCCGTCCTGGTGGGGGCGGGCGCAGTTCGCTAAAACCCTTTGGGCAGCGGGCGACTCCTCCTCGGCCTAGCAACCAGGGCCCTGCCCGGCGTTGCATAGCAACATTCCTAGAACCTAGCAACCGCCGATCACACCCCCTAGCAACGTCATGCCAAGCTGCGTTCCTGGTCCCTATCAGGAGATAAGCAAAGGGCTTGAGAACTAGGAGCAGAAGGTTGTGTGGGGGGGGTCATATGCCCAGCCCCCACCCCGAGGCAGGATGCCGGGTTTCAGGATCCCTCTGAATCACGCTCCCCAGGGCGAATTGTCAGAAGGCCACGTTTGCACTCCTGCTTATGGAAGGGCAAACTGAACCTCTAAGGGCAGGCCCCGGCGGTGGACAGAAGCTAGCTCTTCCCCCCAATGCCTCTGCTGTCTCCACAGGAGAAAGCCCCGGGCCAGGGAGAGACCTGTGCTGCAGTTTCCCCAACCTCAGCAGCGTTAGGAAAGCCACCCAAGTTGAGGCTCCGAGAGGAGCTGCAGGTTTGCATAGTAATTTGCTTCATTTGCATTTAGCGCTGAGGC